>NC_053393.1:340317136-340630196 GCF_905171765.1 Bufo bufo | reverse complement strand
AGGTCGCGTAACAGAGAATCAGGCTTCACGTCACCCACCACTGGAACAGGCCACTGTCACATATTTAGGCCCAGGCACCCAGGCAGAGGAGAGAGGTCGCGTAACAGAGAATCTGGCTTCATGTCAGCACAGAATAAGTCTTCATGTCATAACAGAGAATCAGGCTTCACGTCACCCACCACTGGAACTGGCCACTGTCACATATTTAGGCCCAGGCACCCAGGCAGAGGAGAGAGGTCGCGTAACAGAGAATCTGGCTTCATGTCAGCACAGAATAAGTCTTCATGTCATAGCAGAGAATCAGGCTTCACGTCACCCACCACTGGAACAGGCCACTGTCACATATTTAGGCCCAGGCACCCAGGTAGGGGAGAGAGGTCGCGTTACAGAGAATCAGGCTTCACGTCACCCACCACTGGAACAGGCAACTGTCACATATTTAGGCTCAGGCACCCAGGCAGAGGAGAAAGGTCGCGTAACAGAGAATCTGGCTTCATGTCAGCGCAGAATCAGTCTTCATGTCATAGCAGAGAATCAGGCTTCACGTCACCCACCACTGGAACAGGCCACTGTCACCCATTTAGGCCCCAGGACCCAGACAGAGGAGAGCGGTCCCGTAACAGAGAATCTGGCCTTATGTCAGCGCAGAATCTGTCTTCATGTCATAGCAGAGAATCAGGCTTCACGTCACCCACCACTGGAACAGGCCACAGTCACACATTTAGGCCCCGGCACCCAGACAGAGGAGAGCGGTCCCGTAACAGAGAATCTGGCCTTATGTCAGCACAGAATAAGTCTTCATGTCATAGCAGAGAATCAGGCTTCACGTCACCCACCACTGGAACAGGCCACTGTCACATATTTAGGCCCAGGCACCCAGGCAGGGGAGAGAGGTCGCGTAACAGAGAATCAGGCTTCACGTCACTCACCACTGGAACAGGCCACTGTCACATATTTAGGCCCAGGCACCCAGGCAGAGGAGAGAGGTCGCGTAACAGAGAATCTGGCCTTATGTCAGCGCAGAATCTGTCTTCATGTCATAGCAGAGAATCAGGCTTCACGTCACCCACCACTGGAACAGGCCACTGTTACACATTTAGGCCCCGGCACCCAGACAGAGGAGAGAAGTCCTGTAACAGAGAATCTGGCCTTATGTCAGCACAGAATCTGTCTTCATGTCATAGCAGAGAATCAGGCATCACGTCACCCACCACTGGAACAGGCCACTGTCACACATTTAGGCCCCGGCACCCAGACAGAGGAGAGAGGTCCTGTAACAGAGAATCTGGCCTTATTTCAGCACAGAATCTGTCTTCATGTCATAGCAGAGAATCAGGCATCACGTAACCCACCACTGGAACAGGCCACTGTCACACATTTAGGCCCAGGCACCCAGGCAGAGGAGAGAGGTCCCATAACAATGAATCTGGCCTTATGTCAGCGCAGAATCAGTCTTCATGTCATAGCAGAGAATCAGGCTTCACGTCACCCACCACTGGAACAGGCCACTGTCACACATTTAGGCCCCGGCACCCAGACAGAGGAGAGCGGTCTCGTGACAGAGAATCTGGCCTTATGTCAGCGCAGAATCTGTCTTCATGTCATAGCAGAGAATCAGGCTTCACATCACCCACCACTGGAACAGGCCACTGTCACATATTTAGGCCCCCGCACCCAGACAGAGGAGAGAGGTCCTGTAACAGAGAATCTGGCCTTATGTCAGCACAGAATCTGTCTTCATGTCATAGCAGAGAATCAGGCATCACGTCACCCACCACTGGAACAGGCCACTGTCACACATTTAGGCCCAGGCACCCAGGCAGAGGAGAGAGGTCCCGTAACAGAGAATCTGGCCTTATGTCAGCGCAGAATCAGTCTTCATGTCATAGCAGAGAATCAGGCTTTACGTCACCCACCACTGGAACAGGCCACTGTCACACATTTAGGCCCCGGCACCCAGACAGAGGAGAGCGGTCCCGTAACAGAGAATCTGGCCTTATGTCAGCGCAGAATCTGTCTTCATGTCATAGCAGAGAATCAGGCTTCACGTCACCCACGACTGGAACAGGCCACTGTCACACATTTAGGCCCCGGCACCCAGACAGAGGAGAGAGGTCCTGTAACAGAGAATCTGGCCTTATGTCAGCGCAGAATCAGTCTTTATGTCATAGCAGAGAATTAGGCTTCACGTCACCCACCACTGGAACAGGCCACTGTCACATATTTAGGCCCAGGCACCCAGGCAGAGGAGAGAGGTCGCGTAACAGAGAATCTGGCTTCATGTCAGCACAGAATAAGTCTTCATGTCATAGCAGAGAATCAGGCTTCACGTCACCCACCACTGGAACAGGCCACTGTCACATATTTAGGCCCAGGCACCCAGGCAGGGGAGAGAGGTCGCGTAACAGAGAATCTGGCTTCATGTCAGCACAGAATCAGTCTTCATGTCATAGCAGAGAATCAGGCTTCACGTCACCCACCACTGGAACAGGCCACTGTCACACATTTAGGCCCCGGCACCCAGACAGAGGAGAGGTTCATTCAACTTTGGGTTGCCCCGCAATATAATGGTAAAATGAAATTAAAAATAGTATTGAATGAGGAAGTGCCCTGGAGTAGAATAATATATTGTTAAGGGGAGGTAGTCAATATCTAATCTGCACAAGGGATGGACAGGTCCTGTGGGATCCATGCCTGGTTCATTTTTATGAACGTCAGCTTGTCCACATTGGCTGTAGACAGGCGGCTGCGTTTGTCTGTAATGACGCCCACTGCCATGCTGAATACACGTTCAGACAAAACGCTGGCCGCCGGGCAGGCCAGCACCTCCAAGGCATAAAAGGCTAGCTCTGGCCACGTGGACAATTTGGAGACCCAGAAGTTGAATGGGGCCGAACCATCAGTCAGTACGTGGAGGGGTGTGCACAGGTACTGTTCCACCATGTTAGTGAAATGTTGCCTTCTGCTAACACGTTCCGTATCAGGTGGTGGTGCACTTAGCTGTGGCGTGTTGACAAAACTTTTCCACATCTCTGCCATGCTAACCCTGCCCTCAGAGGAGCTGGGCGTGACACAGCTGCTTTGGCGACCTCTTGCTCCTCCTCTGCCTTCGCCTTGGGCTTCCACTGGTTCCCCTGTGACATTTGGGAATGCTCTCAGTAGCGCGTCTACCAACGTGCGCTTGTACTCGCGCATCTTACTATCACGCTCCAGTGTAGGAAGTAAGGTGGGCACATTGTCTTTGTACCGGGAATCCAGCAGGGTGGCAACCCAGTAGTCCGCACACGTTAAAATGTGGGCAACTCTGCTGTCGTTGCGCAGGCACTGCAGCATGTAGTCGCTCATGTGTGCCAGGCTGCCCAGATGTAAGGACAAGCTGTCCTCTGTGGGAGGCGTATCGTCATCGTCCTGTGTTTCCCCCCAGCCACGCACCAGTGATGGGCCCGAGCTGCTTTGGGTGCCACCCCGCTGTGAACATGCTTCATCCTCATCCTCCTCCACCTCCTCCTCATCCTCGTCCTCCTCGTCCTCCAGTAGTGGGCCCTGTCTGGCCACATTTGTACCTGGCCTCTGGTGTTGCAAAAAACCTCCCTCTGAGTCACTTCGAAGAGACTGGCCTGAAAGTGCTAAAAATGACCCCTCTTCCTCCTCTTCCTCCTGGGCCACCTCCTCTTCCATCATCGCCCTAAGTGTTTTCTCAAGGAGACATAGAAGTGGTATTGTAACGCTGATAACGGCGTCATCGCCACTGGCCATGTTGGTGGAGTACTCGAAACAGCGCAACAGGGCACACAGGTCTCGCATGGAGGCCTAGTCATTAGTGGTGAAGTGTGTCTGATCCACAGTGCGACTGACCCGTGCGTGCTGCAGCTGAAACTCCACTATGGCCAGTCTGTCCAGCATATGCAAGGTGGAGTTCCACCTGGTGGGTACGTCGCATATGAGGCGGTGAGCGGGAAGGCCGAAGTTACGCTGTAGCGCAGACAGGCGAGCAGCGGCAGGGTGTGAACCTCGGAAGCGCGAACAGACGGCCCGCACTTTATGCAGCAGCTCTGACATGTCGGGGTAGTTGCGAATGAACTTCTGCACCACCAAATTCAGCACATGCGCCAGGCAAGAGATGTGCGTCAAACCGGCTAGTCCCAGAGCTGCAACGAGATTTCGCCCATTATCGCACACCACCAGGCCGGGCTTGAGGCTCACCGGCAGCAACCACTCGTCGGTCTGTTGTTCTATACCCCGCCACAACTCCTGTGCGGTGTGGGGCCTGTCCCCCAAACATATGAGTTTCAGAATGGCCTGCTGACGTTTACCCCGTGCTGTGCTGAAGTTGGTGGTGAAGGTGTGTGACTGACTGGATGAGCAGGTGGAAGAAGAGGAGGAGGAAGCTGAGTAGGAGGAGGAGGAGACAGGAGGCAAAGAATGTTGCCCTGCGATCCTTGGCGGCGGAAGGACGTGCGCCAAACAGCTCTCCGCCTGGGGCCCAGCCGATACTACATTTACCCAGTGTGCAGTTAGGGAGATATAGCGTCCCTGGCCGTGCTTACTGGTCCATGTATCTGTGGTTAGGTGGACCTTGCCACAGATGGCGTTGCGCAGTGCACACTTGATTTTATCGGACACTTGTTTGTGCAGGGAAGGCACGGCTCTCTTGGAGAAGTAGTGGCGGCTGGGAACAACATACTGTGGGACAGCAAGTGACATGAGCTGTTTGAAGCTGTGTGTGTCCACCAGCCTAAATGACAGCATTTCATAGGCCAGTAGTTTAGAAATGCTGGCATTGAGGGCCAGGGATCGAGGGTGGCTAGGTGGGAATTTACGCTTTCTCTCAAATGTTTGTGAGATGGAGAGCTGAACGCTGCCGTGTGACATGGTTGAGATGCTTGGTGACGCAGGTGGTGGTGTTGGTGGTACATCCCATGTTTGCTGGGCGGCAGGTGCCAACGTTCCTCCAGAGGCAGAGGAAGAGGCCGAGGCGGCGGCAGCAGCAGAAGAGGCCGAGGCGGCGGCAGCAGCAGAAGAGGCCGAGGCGGCAGCAGCAGAAGAGGCAGCAGGGGGAGCCTGAGTGACTTCCTTGTTTTTAAGGTGTTTACTCCACTGCAGTTCATGCTTTGCATGCAGGTGCCTGGTCATGCAGGTTGTGCTAAGGTTCAGAACGTTAATGCCTCGCTTCAGGCTCTGATGGCACAGCGTGCAAACATAGAAACATTGAAACATACATAGAATGTGTCGGCAGATAAGAACCATTTGGCCCATCTAGTCTGCCCAATATACTGAATACTATGGATAGCCCCCGGCCCTATCTTATATGAAGGATGGCCTTATGCCTATCCCATGCATGCTTAAACCCCTTCACTGTATTTGCAGCTACCACTTCTGCAGGAAGGCTATTCCATGCATCCACTACTCTCTCAGTAAAGTAATACTTCCTTATATTACTTTTAAACCTTTGCCCCTCTAATTTAAAACTGTGTCCTCTTGTGGTAGTTTTTCTTCTTTTAAATATGCTCTCTTCCTTTACCGAGTTGATTCCCTTTATGTATTTAAAAGTTTCTATCATATCCCCTCTGTCTCTTCTTTCTTCCAAGCTATACATATTAAGGTCCTTTAACCTTTCCTGGTAAGTTTTATCCTGCAATCCATGTACTAGTTTAGTAGCTCTTCTCTGAACTCTCTCTAGAGTATCTATATCCTTCTGGAGATATGGCCTCCAGTACTGCGCACAATACTCCAAGTGAGGTCTCACCAGTGTTCTGTACAGCGGCATAAGCACTTCACTCTTTCTACTGCTTATACCTCTCCCTATACATCCAAGCATTCTGCTGGCATTTCGTGCTGCTCTATTACATTGTCTTCCCACCTTTAAGTCTTCTGAAATAATTACTCCTAAATCCCTTTCCTCAGATACTGAGGTCAGGACTGTGTCAAATATTCTATATTCTGCCCTTGGGTTTTTACGCCCCAGGTGCATTAGCTTGCACTTATCCACATTAAATTTCAGTTGCCAGAGTTCTGACCATTCTTCTAGTTTTCCTAAATCCTTTTCCATTTGGCGTTTCCCTCCAGGAACATCAACCCTGTTACCTATCTTTGTGTCATCAGCAAAAAGACAAACCTTACCAGCGAGGCCTTTTGCAATATCACTTATGAAGATATTAGACAAAATCGGTCCCAGTACAGATCCCTGTGGAACCCCACTGGTAACATGACCTTGTTTTGAATGTTCTCCATTGACTACCACCCTCTGTTGTCTGTCACTCAGCCACTGCCTAATCCACTCAACAATATGGGAGTCCATGCTCAATGACTGCAGTTTATTGATAAGTCTTCTATGTGGGACAGTGTCAAAAGCCTTACTAAAATCTAGATATGCGATGTCTACTGCACCTCCACCGTCTATTATTTTATTCACCCAGTCAAAAAAATCTATAAGATTTGTTTGACATGATCTCCCTGAAGTAAACCCATGTTGTTTTTCATCTTGCAATCCATGGGATTTTAGATGTTCCACAATCCTATCCTTTAATAGGGTTTTCATTAATTTGCCTACTATTGATGTCAGACTCACTGGTCTATAGTTGCTCGATTCCTCCCTACTACCTTTCTTGTGAATGGGCACGACATTAGCCAATTTCCAATCTTTCGGGACGACTCCTGTTACTAATGATTGGTTAAATAAATCTGTTAACGGTTTTGCCAGCTCACCACTAAGCTCTTTTAATAATTTTGGGTGTATCTCATCAGGCCCCTGTGACTTATTTGTCTTCACCTTAGACAGCAAACTTAGAACATCTTCCTCTGTAAAGATACATGCATCAAACGATTTATTAGTCATTCTTTCTAGTGGAGGTCCTTCTCCTTTTTCTTTTGTAAAAACTGAACAGAAGTATTCATTAAGGCAGTCGGCTAGCCCTTTATTCTCTTCTACATACCTTCCGTCCTTTGTTTTTAATTTAGTTATTCCTTGTTTTAATTTCCTTTTTTCATTTATATATCTGAAGAATGTCTTATCCCCTTTTTTCATAGACTGAGCTAGCCTGCGCTTTAGAAGTTCTTATAACTTGCTTGGCCTCTCTCTGACTAATCTTGTAGATTTCCTTATCTTCATTGCTCTGGGTTTTTTTATAATTACAAAATGCTAGCTTTTTATTTTTAATGATTTGGGCCACTTCTGCTGAGTACCACAGTGGTCTGCTTATTTTTTTGTTTTTACTGACAAGTCTAATGCAATTTTCTGTTGCCTTCAATAATGCACCTTTTAAGTAGTCCCATTTCTCCTGGACTCCATGTAATCCGTTCCAGTCTGATAAGGACTCATTTATGACTAATTTCATTTTTGAAAAGTCTGTTTTTCTAAAATCTAAAACTTTTGTTTTTGTGTGGTGGGACTCTTTCACAGTTCTTATATTAAACCACACTGACTGGTGATCACTAGATCCCAAGGTTTCGCCTACAATGACATCATATACCGAATCCCCGTTTGTGAATACCAAATCCAAAATGGCCTCCCTCCGGGTTGGCTCCTCGACCACTTGTTGTAGAGATAACCCCAGTAGGGAATTTAGAATATCTGTACTCCTGGTAGAACTTGCTATTTTGGTTTTCCAGTTTATATCTGGAAGATTGAAATCTCCCATAATGATAACTTCTCCTTTCATTGTCATTTTAGCTATTTCTTCAACTAGTAGATCATCTAGTTCTTTAACTTGACCAGGTGGTCTATATATCACACCTACACGAGTTACTGCATGGTTAGCAAACTGCAACGTAACCCAAACAAACTCTATGTTGGCCTCAGCAACTTGTATTAGGTTAGATTTAATGCTATCTTTCACATACAGGGCCACTCCTCCTCCTTTCTTGCCTTCTCTGTCTCTTCTGTATAAAGAGTACCCTGGTATGGTTATGTCCCAGTCATTTCTTTCATTAAACCATGTCTCCGTAACAGCCACTAAATCTACATTCTCAGATGCCATTATTGACCCAAGTTCATTGATTTTTTTACCTAAACTGCGAGCATTTGTAGACAGGACTCTGAGCTTATCATTTCTTAACCTCTGTGCTTCTGACCTGTTCTGGCATTGTTTCGGGGGGCAATTGGACTCTTTTATTTTCACTCTTTTGCCCCCCCTTCCTAGTTTAAATACTCTTCCGCAAATTCTTGGAGTTGTTCACCAAGTACATTTGTTCCTTTCAGAGAAAGATGCAAACCATCTTTTTTGTACAGTTCCTTTCTATTCCAAGTAGAGCTATCATGAGAAACAAAGCCAAATCCTTGCTCTTGACACCATTTACCATGCCATATGTTGAACTCCTTTATGCGCCTCTGCCTATCATTCTGAACATTATGCACAGGCAGAACTTCAGAAAATGAAATGCTGGATGCAAAATCCTGTACGTCATTACCAAGTGTGATAAAAGTTTTTTTCACCTCTGACACTTCATTGCAAGCCAGGTCATTTGTCCCTAGATGGACAAGAACATCCACGTCCCCTTCCTGCTTTGCTTGCTTAACAATATTAATAATACGTCTTTTATCTCTTCTAGCAGTAGCCCCAGGAAGACATCTCACAAAACCATTTTCTTTAAGCTCCACACTTCTTATGATTGAATCACCCAGCAACAGCTGCTTCCTTTGAGACTTCACTTTATCTTTTTTGTTGCATACATTAGACATAGGAGTCGATGGTTTCACACCCTCTGTGCTTGAGTCCATATCCATGTTGTCCTTACATTCTGAGAGTGCTGCAAATGAATTATGGAGAACCACCGACTGTGGGACATGTCTTCTATCCACCACTCAAAGACTTCCAGAACCTACAGTAACCCATCTGCCATTTCTGGGGGTCCTCTGTGGCAGCTGCATTGCAGCAGTCCTAGCTGGAGTTTGTTTAACAGATAATTTAAATATTTCAGCTTTCAAAAATGCAATTTCCTGCTGCAGTAAGGAGAACTGTCTACAGATCTGACAGCATCCGAATCTCCAAAGAGTGGAACATGAAATAAATGCACAACAATTCCTGCACTGAACCAAGTCTGCCATTTTAAAGAGGAGAAAAAAAAAAAAAAAATTGTAACTTTAAATCAAACAAATCTTACCTTTTTTTTTGTATTGTTTCCACCTTCCAGCCTACCTCCTGACTATCTCCTGCAATATCTTTTTACTAGTACTTAATGTAGTACTTGAAGCTAATGAATTAGGCCAGCTAATGAGTCTGTCTCTATATATACACACACTGCTTCCAAAACTCCTCCCCCAGCAACAAATGTAACACCTTAGTGAGCTAGGCTCATTAGCAAACGCACAATAGCAAACAGCTGACCGAATTCCTTACCTCTTCTCAAGCAATGATCAGCAAAAACAACACAGATGAGCAGGTTGGAGACTCTAAGCCAATCTCTTGCAGTATCTCTTGAATCTCTTCAGCCTCCTGCAATATCTCTTTACTAGTACTTAATGTAGTACTTGAAGCTAGTACTTGCACTCGGGTCTTGTCGTCAGCACATTGTTTGAAGAAGTGCCATGCCAGGGAACTCCTTGAAGCTGCCTTTGGGGTGCTCGGTCCCAGATGGCGGCGGTCAGTAGCATGCGGAGTCTCTTGGCGGCGGGTGTTCTGATTTTGCCCACTGCTCCCTCTTTTGCTACGCTGTTGGCTCGGTCTCACCACTGCCTCTTCCTCCGAACTCTGAAAGTCAGTGGCACAACCTTCATTCCATGTGGGGTCTAGGACCTCATCGTCCCCTGCATCGTCTTCCACCCAGTCTTGACCCCTGACCTCCTGTTCAGTCTGCACACTGCAGAAAGACGCAGCAGTTGGCACCTGTGTTTCGTCATCATCAGAGACGTGCTGAGGTGGTATTCCCATGTCCTCATCATCAGGAAACATAAGTGGTTGTGCGTTAGTGCATTCTATCTCTTCCACCCCTGGTGAAGGGCTAGGTGGATGCCCTTGGGAAACCCTGGCAGCAGAGTCTTCAAACAGCATAAGAGACTGCTGCATAACTTGAGGCTCAGACAGTTTCCCTGATATGCATGGGGGTGATGTGACAGAATGATGGGCTTGGTTTTCATGCGCCATCTGTGCGCTTTCTGCAGAAGACTGGGTGGGAGATAATGTGAACGTGCTGAATGCACTGTCGGCCACCCAATTGACTAATGCCTGTACCTGCTCAGGCCTTACCATCCTTAGAACGGCATTGGGCCCCACCAAATATCCCTGTAAATTCTGGCAGCTACTGGGACCTGAGGTAGTTGGTACACTAGAACGTGTGGCTGTGGCAGAACGGCCACGTCCTCTCCCAGCACCAGAGGGTCCACTAACACCACCACGACCATGTCCACGTCCGCTTCCGCGTCCCTTATTAGATGTTTTCCTCATTGTTCCCGTTCACCACAATTTTGAGAATGGCAAATTTGGGAATAGTTTTTCAACCCAGAAAAAAAAGTGTGCTTTTACGGTCACTACAAATAACTTGACCAGCTAAAACAGTACAGATTTGGTTGAATAGAAATGTGAGGCCTGTTTTTTTTTGCGCTGTGTGACAGGTATAGGTTTAATCACAGAATTAGACTTATATCTGCACGCTAGCGTGTGTCTTAGGTTTTTCTGAATGACTCTATCAGTACCTTCAATGTAAGATATCCTTTTTGGGATAGATTTCAAGTAGGCCTCAAATACCAGAAACTAGTTATTTTGAGAATGGCAAATTTGGGAATAGTTTTTCAACCCAGAACAAAAAGTGTGCTTTTACGGTCACTACAAATAACTTGACCAGCTAAAACAGTACAGATTTGGTTGAATAGAGATGTGAGGCCTGTTTTTTTTTGCGCTGTGTGACAGGTATAGGTTTAATCACAGAATCAGACTTCTATCTGCACGGTAGCGTGTGTCTTAGGTTTTTCTGAATGACACTATCAGTACCTTCAATGTAAGATATCCTTTTTGGGATAGATTTCAAGTAGGCCTCAAATACCAGAAACTAGTTATTTTGAGAATGGCAAATTTGGGAATAGTTTTTCAATCCAGAAAATAAAAAGTGCTTTTACGGTCACTACAAATAACTTGACCAGCTAAAACAGTACAGATTTGGTTGAATAGAAATGTCAGGTCTATTTTTTAGGCGCTGGGTGACAGGCTCAACTTGCCCCTGATGTAATATATGGCCAAAAAATAACCACACTGTTGATGGTTAAATGCACTTGGGTGACACAGGCTCAGCCTGCACCAGATGTAGTATATGGCCAAAAAATAATCAGACTGTTGATGGTTAAATGCACTTCGGTGACACAGGCTCAGCCTGCAGCTGATGTAGTATATGGCCAAAAAATAACCAGACTGTTGATGGTTAAATGCACTTCGGTGACACAGGCTCAGCCTGCAGCTGATGTAGGATATAGCACAAAATAACCACACTATTGATGGTTAAATACACTTGGTGATAGCTTGTGCTGGCGCACCACAAGTCACAAAATGGCCGCCGATCACCCCAGAAAAAAAGTGATCTAAAAACGCTCTGGGCAGCCTCAAAAAAGTGAGCAAATCAATATTAGCACTTCAATGATCCACAGCTGCAGATCGATCACAGAATGAAGTCTTTTGGAGGAGTTAATCTGCCTAATCTCGCCCTAACGTCGCAGCTGCAACCTCTCCCTATGCTTGAATCAGCAGAGTGACGTGCAGCGCTACGTGACCCAAGCTTATATAGAGGCTGGGTCACATGTTGCACTGGCCAATCACAGTTATGCCAATAGTAGGCAAGGCTGTGATGGCCTCTTGGGACAAGTAGTATGACGCTTGTTGATTGGCTGCTTTGCAGCCTTTCAAAAAGCGCCAAGAAAGCGCCGAACACCGAACCCGAACACGGACTTTTACGAAAATGTTAGGGTTCGGGTCCGTGTCACGGACACCCCAGAATTCGGTACGAACCCGAACTATACAGTTCGGGTTCGCTCATCCCTACTTGTGACATCACAGCACTATGTCTGTATTTATGGACAGCAGCTATACTACATCACTATCTAACCTACACTGACTATCTCCCACTAACTAACTATGTTTATTATATATATATAAGCTAACTAACTAACTAACTATCTAATGTAATGACACAGGAAAGCAAAGAGCACGGCAATGACACTGCTGTCTCTATCAGATCTGCCAAATACTGCATACAAGGGCTGCTGGTGAGGTTCTTATATAGTAAAGGGGTAGGCAACTTTCCTATTGGTTGCTAGGGATGTTGCTAAGCTCAGACAAATATATTGCAGCATTCTCATTGGCCCACAAGCAAGAAGGGAGGTTACTGAAGGAAACAAAAATCTAGAATATTTTAAATTACGAATATATATCACTATATTCTAAATATTCGCCAATTCTTGAAGTTCTGCCATAAAAAAACATGATAGGCAGGATTTCAGGCAGGCAGCCAGAAATAGTGGCAAGATGGGGCATTGTCAGCAGGGCCAAACCATTGACCTCAGTCAGAGAAGTGTGAAAATCTTCCCAAATCAAGGTTTGGTTCAGTTTGACAAAAATAATGTTTTGGACACTGGCAGAGGACAACTTGGTCCATTTGGGTGTCACCACACCCCCTTTGACACAGAAAACCCTCTCTGAGATGCCACTGGAGGCTAGGTAAGAAAAAAGAAAGAGAGCATGCTGTGCCTGTTCAGACCACTATTCCAGTCTACCTGCCCAGAAGTCCATGGGGTCTGAAAACAGGGTATGCACCGGAAACAGGCCAAATTGTAGGTAAGATTGAATCTGGGTCTTAAGGCGGGAGATCTCGGCTTGCTGTTTGGCCTCAGCCTGGGTCAACAAGTGAAAACAATGTTCTATCGTGTTGAAGAGACTGAACTGGTTGCTGCTGCTACTACTGCTGCAGCTTCTGTTGCTTGTGGTGGAGGGAGGTGGGTGACTCTGTGAGGAGTAGAGAGGGGCCTCCCTTTTTGGCAATCTGAGGCAAGCTTCATACAGTGTAATGACATCAATCGGCTTCCCTTTCAGAGGGAGAACAATATTCCCCCGTTTTGCTTAGATAGTGAGGCATGGCTATCGAGTAACATCAGACTGCTTGATGTCAATGATATGCCTGTCACTGTGTAAATAAATGAGCATACAGTTCTCAATTCCTGCCATCATGCCCAAGGAGTCAGTTATTTATGTCTGTGCCTCCGACTTAGATGATTGATTGATTGATTGTCCTGGCTGGTGCCATCATCATCATCATCATCATCATCCTCTTGCTCCTCCACCTCTGACTTCTCCTGCTCTTCCTAATCCTCCATGGCAGTTTCTCCTTGTGGGTCCCCAACAGCTACAGGGCAGGCAGCAAAGTGTGTTAGCACTTCTTCTGCTGTCGTCTCCTACTGCATGACTGTCAGCACTTGTTCTAAAATAAATATCAGGGGATGACATTGTTCATGCCGCAGTTGTCCCTGCTGACAAACTTTATGGCCTCTTTGAAGGGCTTTTGCACCCGACAGGTGTCTCGGATGAGCTGCTACAGCCTGACATCAAAGTAAGACATGCTCCCTGCTGCTTAGGCTTCTGGTGCATGACAAAATCATTCTGCTTTCCACTGCTCGTAAAGACACTCTAGTATGTGCAATGTTGCATTCCAGTGACAGTCTCCTGGACATTGCTAACACCTTGCACAGGCCAGTGTACCTTTTTAAAAAGGTGTTGCACGCCTAGGTTAATGATGGGCACCATGCTGGGTGCATGTGTTATTTCCCCCAGGTTAAGGGGAGTCACAGTGTTGCACCTACTGTAGCTGACAACCTTGCTCATTTGGAGTTAGTGGAGTGACAGCCATCGGAATGTTTGTTGCTTTATCTACTTCAGCAACTGCTTACACGTGTGGCTACTCTTGGCCAGGCCGATCAGCTCCAACACCGCATGGCAATGCTGGACTTGACACGGCGAGTGAAAGTGACTAGAGATAAGCACATTTTAAAATAAAATTGATTCGCCGGTTAGCCAAATTTTTTGGGAAAAATTTGGTTTGATCCGAATTTATTTGCAGCGAATTGCGTTTAAAAACTGCTATTTCCTGGCTGCAGAGAGCCTTTATAGTGGTGTAGAACACTGTGTCTTGCAGTAACATGCATAGGGAGTCTGCTGTAGTAGTAAAATTATACTGTGAGTCGGTATGACATGCAGATCACAGGCGTAGCTCTTAGATTCACTGCACACTTCACTTATTTGGGCAGTCACGGGGCCAAAACTGACCAAATAACTCAAGTATTAACTCAGCCTAACAGGTCTATGTTAACGCCAAGAAGAAGTGCATTCTTTTTACACCGTCATCAGCTGATTCCACATAGATGTCAACAGAACCTGTTCTATTAAACACTTTTACAAGTATTTTCCGCTAATACACGCCACAAAAGGATTTACAGCAGATAACTGCACCGCTTAGCGGAAAATATATATATTTTTTACGCTTATACAGTACATGCCACAAAAGGCTTTACAACAGATAATTTCAACGCTGAGCGGCAAATATATTTTACTTTTGCCACTAAGGCCTCTTTCACACTTGCGTTGTCCGGATCTGTCGTGCACTCCATTTGCCGGAGGTGCCCGCCGGATCCGTAAAACCGCAAGTGAACTGAAAGCATTTGAAGACGGATCCGTCTTCAAAATGCGTTCAGTGTTACTATGGCACCCAGGACGCTATTAAAGTCCTGGCTGCCATAGTGGGGGAGCAGTATACTTACAGTCCATGTGGCTCCCGGGGTGCTCCAGAATGACGTCAGAGCGCCCCATACGCATGGATGACGTGATCCATGCGATCACGTCATCCATGCGCGTGGGGCGCCCTGACGTCACTCTGAAGCGCCCCGGGAGCCGCACGGACGGTAAGTATACTGCTCCCCCGCTCCCCACTACACTTTACCATGGCAAACAGGACTTTAGTTTCCTGGCAGCCATGGTAACCATTCAGAAAAAGCTAAACGTCGGATCCGGTAATGCGCCGAAACAACGTTTAGCTTAAGGCCGGATCCGGATTAATGCCTTTCAATGGTTCAGGATTTTTGACCGGAGCAAAAAGCGCAGCATGCTGTGGTATTTTCTCCGGCCATAAAACGTTCCGGTCCGGAACTGAAGACATCCTGATGCATCCTGAACGGATTACTCTCCATTCAGAATGCATGGGGATAATCCTGATCAGGATTCTTCCGACATAGAGCCCCGACGCCGGAACACAAGTGTGAAAGAGCCCTTATACACAACAAAAAGGGCTAAAATGTTAGCACACTACAGCTAAGGCTACTTTCACACCTGCGTTAGGTGCGGATCCGTCTGGTATCTGCACAGACGGATCCGCACCTATAATGCAAACGCTTAGATCCGTTCAGAACGGATCTGTTGGCATTACCATGATAATGCAAACGGATCTGTTTTGACTTTACATTGAAAGTCAATGGGGGACGGATCCGTTTGAAAATTGAGCCATATTGTGTCAACTTCAAACTGATCCGTCCCCATTGACTTACATTGTAAGTCTGGACGGATCCGTTTGCCTCCGCACAGCCAGGCGGACACCTGAACGCTGCAAGCTGCGTTCAGGGGTCCGCCTGCTGAGTGGAGGACAAACGATGCCAAACTGATGCATTGTGAGCGGATCCGCATCCACTCAGAATGCATTAGGGCTGGACGGATCCGTTCGGGGCCGCTTGTGAGAGCCTTCAAACGGAACTCACAAGCGGAGCCCCGAACGCTAGTGTGAAAGTAGCCTAATAAGCCCTTTTTTCTCACTAATACAAGCCAAAAAATGCTTTAGAACATATAACTGCACCACACAAGGGCAAAAAGACGTATTAATATTTCCTTGTAATAAATAGTGTTGATCGTGAATATTCTATTTGCTAATTTTTATCGCAAATATCTGCACTTTGAGAATTCGCGAAAATGTAGAATACAGGTGAAACTCAAAAAATTAGAATATTGTGCCAAGTTCATTTATTTCAGTAATGCAACTTAAAAGGTGAAACTAACATTTGAGACTCATTACATACAAAGTGAGATATTTTAAGCCTTTATTTGTTATAATTTGGATGATTATGGCTTATAGCTTATGAAACCCCAAAGTCACAATTTTGAGGTACCCTTTGCTCAGGGGATATGGATTAGCTGACTAGAGTGTGACACTTTGAGCCTAGAATATTGAACCTTTTCAAAAAATTCTAATTTTAAGCTGCATTA
This sequence comes from Bufo bufo, assembly GCF_905171765.1. Lineage (NCBI taxonomy): Eukaryota > Metazoa > Chordata > Amphibia > Anura > Bufonidae > Bufo > Bufo bufo. The sequence goes on along the minus strand of NC_053393.1, from coordinate 340,613,982 downwards.
ATGCAATTCCTTTTAATTTGCATTACTGAAATAAATCGACTTTTGCACGATATTCTAATTTTTCGAGTTTCACCTATATAGTGCTATATATTTGTAATCGTGAATATTCTAGATTTTTTTTTTAATCAGTAAACTCCCTTCTTGCTTGTGGGCTAATGAGAAGGCTGCAATATCTTTGTCAGAGCTTAGCAACATCCCTAGCAACCAATAGGAAAGTTGCCTACCCCTTTACTATATAAAAAATTCCCCTGCAGCCATTTTCTGCAATTTTTTCGCAGTTCTGAGAGAGAGAGAGAGAGAGAGAGAGAGAGAGAAAGCAGTGACATTGCTGTGCTCTGTGCTTTCTTCTGGATCCTATTCCTTATCCAATTACATTAAATAGTTAGTTAGCTCATAAATATATATATATATATATATACACTCACCTAAAGAATTATTAGGAACACCATACTAATACGATGTTGGACCCCCTTTAGCCTTCAGAACTGCCTTAATTCTACGTGGCATTGATTCAACAAGGTGCTGATAGCATTCTTTAGAAATGTTGGCCCATATTGATAGGATAGCATCTTGCAGTTGATGGAGATTTGAGGGATGCACATCCAGAGCACGAAGCTCCCGTTCCACCACATCCCAAAGATGCTCTATTGGGTTGAGATCTGGTGACTGTGGGGGCCATTTTAGTACAATGAACTCATTGTCATGTTCAAGAAACCAATTTGAAATGATTTGAGCTTTGTGACATGGTGCATTATCCTGCTGGAAGTAGCCATCAGAGGATGGATACATGTTCTCATTCTGTTTACGCCAAATTTGGACTCTACCATTTGAATGTCTTAACAGAAATCGAGACTCATCAGACCAGGCAACATTTTTCCAGTCTTCAACAGTCCAATTTTGGTGAGCTCGTGCAAATTGTAGCCTCTTTTTCCTATTTGTAGTGGAGATGAGTGGTACCCGGTGGGGTCTTCTGCTGTTGTAGCCCATCCGCCTCAAGGTTGTGCGTGTTGTGGCTTTACAAATGCTTTGCTGCATACCTCGGTTGTAACGAGTGGTTATTTCAGTCAACGTTGCTCTTCTATCAGTTTGAATCAGTCGGCCCATTCTCCTCGGACCTCTAGCATCCACAAGGCATTTTTGCCCACAGGACTGCCGCATACTGGATGATTTTCCCTTTTCACACCATTCTTTGTAAACCCTAGAAATGGTTGTGCGTGAAAAACCCAGTAACTGAGCAGATTGTGAAATACTCAGACCGGCTCGTCTGGCACCAACAACCATGCCACGCTCAAAATTGCTTAAATCACCTTTCTTTCCCATTCTGACATTCAGTTTAGAGTTCAGGAGATTGTCTTGACCAGGACCACACCCCTAAATGCATTGAAGCAACTGCCATGTGATTGGTTGACTAGATAATTGCATTAATGAGAAATAGAACAGGTGTTCCTAATAATTCTTTAGGTGAGTGTGAATATATATATATAATACAGATAGTTAGTGGGAGCTAGTCAGTGTAGGTTAGATAGTGATATAGTGTAGCGGATAGGTTCCAGTGCAGGGTGTTAGGTTGTGTGATAGGAATTACTGTTTCTCTGCTGTCCATATATATGTGAAAACAGACATAGTGCTATAATGTCACAACAACACTTAGGCCTCTTTCACATGGGCATCATGTTTAAGGGCCGGATAAGATGCGGGTGCGTTGCGGGAAAATGCACAATTTTTCCGCGCGAGTGCAAAACATTTTAATGCGTTTTGCACGCGCGTGAGAAAAATCAGCATGTTTGGTACCCAAAGGTTAATGTTGGGCAGCATGCTGGGTGCATGTGTTATTTCCCCCAGGTTAAGGGGAGTCACAGTGTTGCACCTACTGTAGCTGACAACCTTGCTCATTTGGAGTTAGTGGAGTGACAGCCATCGGAATGTTTGTTGCTTTATCTACTTCAGCAACTGCTTACACGTGTGGCTACTCTTGGCCAGGCCGATCAGCTCCAACACCGCATGGCAATGCTGGACTTGACACGGCGAGTGAAAGTGACTAGAGATAAGCACATTTTAAAATAAAATTGATTCGCCGGTTAGCCAAATTTTTTGGGAAAAATTTGGTTTGATCCGAATTTATTTGCAGCGAATTGCGTTTAAAAACTGCTATTTCCTGGCTGCAGAGAGCCTTTATAGTGGTGTAGAACACTGTGTCTTGCAGTAACATGCATAGGGAGTCTGCTGTAGTAGTAAAATTATACTGTGAGTCGGTATGACATGCAGATCACAGGCGTAGCTCTTAGATTCACTGCACACTTCACTTATTTGGGCAGTCACGGGGCCAAAACTGACCAAATAACTCAAGTATTAACTCAGCCTTACAGGTCTATGTTAACGCCAAGAAGAAGTGCATTCTTTTTACACCGTCATCAGCTGATTCCACATAGATGTCAACAGAACCTGTTCTATTAAACACTTTTACAAGTATTTTCCGCTAATACACGCCACAAAAGGATTTACAGCAGATAACTGCACCGCTTAGCGGAAAATATATATATTTTTTACGCTTATACAGTACATGCCACAAAAGGCTTTACAACAGATAATTTCAACGCTGAGCGGCAAATATATTTTACTTTTGCCACTAAGGCCTCTTTCACACTTGCGTTGTCCGGATCTGTCGTGCACTCTATTTGCCGGAGGTGCCCGCCGGATCCGTAAAACCGCAAGTGAACTGAAAGCATTTGAAGACGGATCCGTCTTCAAAATGCGTTCAGTGTTACTATGGCACCCAGGACGCTATTAAAGTCCTGGCTGCCATAGTGGGGGAGCAGTATACTTACAGTCCATGTGGCTCCCGGGGTGCTCCAGAATGACGTCAGAGCGCCCCATACGCATGGATGACGTGATCCATGCGATCACGTCATCCATGCGCGTGGGGCGCCCTGACATCACTGTGAAGCGCCCCGGGAGCCGCACGGACGGTAAGTATACTGCTACCCCGCTCCCCACTACACTTTACCATGGCAAACAGGACTTTAGTTTCCTGGCAGCCATGGTAACCATTCAGAAAAAGCTAAACGTCGGATCCGGTAATGCGCCGAAACAACGTTTAGCTTAAGGCCGGATCCGGATTAATGCCTTTCAATGGTTCAGGATTTTTGACCGGAGCAAAAAGCGCAGCATGCTGTGGTATTTTCTCCGGCCATAAAACGTTCCGGTCCGGAACTGAAGACATCCTGATGCATCCTGAACAGATTTCTCTCCATTCAGAATGCATGGGGATAATCCTGATCAGGATTCTTCCGACATAGAGCCCCGACGCCGGAACACAAGTGTGAAAGAGCCCTTATACACAACAAAAAGGGCTAAAATGTTAGCACACTACAGCTAAGGCTACTTTCACACCTGCGTTAGGTGCGGATCCGTCTGGTATCTGCACAGACGGATCCGCACCTATAATGCAAACGCTTAGATCCGTTCAGAACGGATCTGTTGGCATTACCATGATAATGCAAACGGATCTGTTTTGACTTTACATTGAAAGTCAATGGGGGACGGATCCGTTTGAAAATTGAGCCATATTGTGTCAACTTCAAACTGATCCGTCCCCATTGACTTACATTGTAAGTCTGGACGGATCCGTTTGCCTCCGCACAGCCAGGCGGACACCTGAACGCTGCAAGCTGCGTTCAGGGGTCCGCCTGCTGAGTGGAGGACAAACTATGCCAAACTGATGCATTGTGAGCGGATCCGCATCCACTCAGAATGCATTAGGGCTGGACGGATCCGTTCGGGGCCGCTTGTGAGAGCCTTCAAACGGAACTCACAAGCGGAGCCCCGAACGCTAGTGTGAAAGTAGCCTAATAAGCCCTTTTTTCTCACTAATACAAGCCAAAAAATGCTTTAGAACATATAACTGCACCACACAAGGGCAAAAAGACGTATTAATATTTCCTTGTAATAAATAGTGTTGATCGTGAATATTCTATTTGCTAATTTTTATCGCAAATATCTGCACTTTGAGAATTCGCGAAAATGTAGAATACAGGTGAAACTCAAAAAATTAGAATATTGTGCCAAGTTCATTTATTTCAGTAATGCAACTTAAAAGGTGAAACTAACATTTGAGACTCATTACATACAAAGTGAGATATTTTAAGCCTTTATTTGTTATAATTTGGATGATTATGGCTTATAGCTTATGAAACCCCAAAGTCACAATTTTGAGGTACCCTTTGCTCAGGGGATATGGATTAGCTGACTAGAGTGTGACACTTTGAGCCTAGAATATTGAACCTTTTCAAAAAATTCTAATTTTAAGCTGCATTAATGCAATTCCTTTTAATTTGCATTACTGAAATAAATCGACTTTTGCACGATATTCTAATTTTTCGAGTTTCACCTATATAGTGCTATATATTTGTAATCGTGAATATTCTAGATTTTTTTTTTAATCAGTAAACTCCCTTCTTGCTTGTGGGCTAATGAGAAGGCTGCAATATCTTTGTCAGAGCTTAGCAACATCCCTAGCAACCAATAGGAAAGTTGCCTACCCCTTTACTATATAAAAAATTCCCCTGCAGCCATTTTCTGCAATTTTTTCGCAGTTCTGAGAGAGAGAGAGAGAGAGAGAGAGAGAGAAAGCAGTGACATTGCTGTGCTCTGTGCTTTCTTCTGGATCCTATTCCTTATCCAATTACATTAAATAGTTAGTTAGCTCATAAATATATATATATATATATATACACTCACCTAAAGAATTATTAGGAACACCATACTAATACGATGTTGGACCCCCTTTAGCCTTCAGAACTGCCTTAATTCTACGTGGCATTGATTCAACAAGGTGCTGATAGCATTCTTTAGAAATGTTGGCCCATATTGATAGGATAGCATCTTGCAGTTGATGGAGATTTGAGGGATGCACATCCAGAGCACGAAGCTCCCGTTCCACCACATCCCAAAGATGCTCTATTGGGTTGAGATCTGGTGACTGTGGGGGCCATTTTAGTACAATGAACTCATTGTCATGTTCAAGAAACCAATTTGAAATGATTTGAGCTTTGTGACATGGTGCATTATCCTGCTGGAAGTAGCCATCAGAGGATGGATACATGTTCTCATTCTGTTTACGCCAAATTTGGACTCTACCATTTGAATGTCTTAACAGAAATCGAGACTCATCAGACCAGGCAACATTTTTCCAGTCTTCAACAGTCCAATTTTGGTGAGCTCGTGCAAATTGTAGCCTCTTTTTCCTATTTGTAGTGGAGATGAGTGGTACCCGGTGGGGTCTTCTGCTGTTGTAGCCCATCCGCCTCAAGGTTGTGCGTGTTGTGGCTTTACAAATGCTTTGCTGCATACCTCGGTTGTAACGAGTGGTTATTTCAGTCAACGTTGCTCTTCTATCAGTTTGAATCAGTCGGCCCATTCTCCTCGGACCTCTAGCATCCACAAGGCATTTTTGCCCACAGGACTGCCGCATACTGGATGATTTTCCCTTTTCACACCATTCTTTGTAAACCCTAGAAATGGTTGTGCGTGAAAAACCCAGTAACTGAGCAGATTGTGAAATACTCAGACCGGCTCGTCTGGCACCAACAACCATGCCACGCTCAAAATTGCTTAAATCACCTTTCTTTCCCATTCTGACATTCAGTTTAGAGTTCAGGAGATTGTCTTGACCAGGACCACACCTCTAAATGCATTGAAGCAACTGCCATGTGATTGGTTGACTAGATAATTGCATTAATGAGAAATAGAACAGGTGTTCCTAATAATTCTTTAGGTGAGTGTGAATATATATATATAATACAGATAGTTAGTGGGAGCTAGTCAGTGTAGGTTAGATAGTGATATAGTGTAGCGGATAGGTTCCAGTGCAGGGTGTTAGGTTGTGTGATAGGAATTACTGTTTCTCTGCTGTCCATATATATGTGAAAACAGACATAGTGCTATAATGTCACAACAACACTTAGGCCTCTTTCACATGGGCATCATGTTTAAGGGCCGGATAAGATGCGGGTGCGTTGCGGGAAAATGCACAATTTTTCCGCGCGAGTGCAAAACATTTTAATGCGTTTTGCACGCGCGTGAGAAAAATCAGCATGTTTGGTACCCAAAGGTTAATGATGGGCAGCATGCTGGGTGCATGTGTTATTTCCCCCAGGTTAAGGGGAGTCACAGTGTTGCACCTACTGTAGCTGACAACCTTGCTCATTTGGAGTTAGTGGAGTGACAGCCATCGGAATGTTTGTTGCTTTATCTACTTCAGCAACTGCTTACACGTGTGGCTACTCTTGGCCAGGCCGATCAGCTCCAACACCGCATGGCAATGCTGGACTTGACACGGCGAGTGAAAGTGACTAGAGATAAGCACATTTTAAAATAAAATTGATTCGCCGGTTAGCCAAATTTTTTGGGAAAAATTTGGTTTGATCCGAATTTATTTGCAGCGAATTGCGTTTAAAAACTGCTATTTCCTGGCTGCAGAGAGCCTTTATAGTGGTGTAGAACACTGTGTCTTGCAGTAACATGCATAGGGAGTCTGCTGTAGTAGTAAAATTATACTGTGAGTCGGTATGACATGCAGATCACAGGCGTAGCTCTTAGATTCACTGCACACTTCACTTATTTGGGCAGTCACGGGGCCAAAACTGACCAAATAACTCAAGTATTAACTCAGCCTAACAGGTCTATGTTAACGCCAAGAAGAAGTGCATTCTTTTTACACCGTCATCAGCTGATTCCACATAGATGTCAACAGAACCTGTTCTATTAAACACTTTTACAAGTATTTTCCGCTAATACACGCCACAAAAGGATTTACAGCAGATAACTGCACCGCTTAGCGGAAAATATATATATTTTTTACGCTTATACAGTACATGCCACAAAAGGCTTTACAACAGATAATTTCAACGCTGAGCGGCAAATATATTTTACTTTTGCCACTAAGGCCTCTTTCACACTTGCGTTGTCCGGATCTGTCGTGCACTCCATTTGCCGGAGGTGCCCGCCGGATCCGTAAAACCGCAAGTGAACTGAAAGCATTTGAAGACGGATCCGTCTTCAAAATGCGTTCAGTGTTACTATGGCACCCAGGACGCTATTAAAGTCCTGGCTGCCATAGTGGGGGAGCAGTATACTTACAGTCCATGTGGCTCCCGGGGTGCTCCAGAATGACGTCAGAGCGCCCCATACGCATGGATGACGTGATCCATGCGATCACGTCATCCATGCGCGTGGGGCGCCCTGACGTCACTCTGAAGCGCCCCGGGAGCCGCACGGACGGTAAGTATACTGCTCCCCCGCTCCCCACTACACTTTACCATGGCAAACAGGACTTTAGTTTCCTGGCAGCCATGGTAACCATTCAGAAAAAGCTAAACGTCGGATCCGGTAATGCGCCGAAACAACGTTTAGCTTAAGGCCGGATCCGGATTAATGCCTTTCAATGGTTCAGGATTTTTGACCGGAGCAAAAAGCGCAGCATGCTGTGGTATTTTCTCCGGCCATAAAACGTTCCGGTCCGGAACTGAAGACATCCTGATGCATCCTGAACGGATTACTCTCCATTCAGAATGCATGGGGATAATCCTGATCAGGATTCTTCCGACATAGAGCCCCGACGCCGGAACACAAGTGTGAAAGAGCCCTTATACACAACAAAAAGGGCTAAAATGTTAGCACACTACAGCTAAGGCTACTTTCACACCTGCGTTAGGTGCGGATCCGTCTGGTATCTGCACAGACGGATCCGCACCTATAATGCAAACGCTTAGATCCGTTCAGAACGGATCTGTTGGCATTACCATGATAATGCAAACGGATCTGTTTTGACTTTACATTGAAAGTCAATGGGGGACGGATCCGTTTGAAAATTGAGCCATATTGTGTCAACTTCAAACTGATCCGTCCCCATTGACTTACATTGTAAGTCTGGACGGATCCGTTTGCCTCCGCACAGCCAGGCGGACACCTGAACGCTGCAAGCTGCGTTCAGGGGTCCGCCTGCTGAGTGGAGGACAAACGATGCCAAACTGATGCATTGTGAGCGGATCCGCATCCACTCAGAATGCATTAGGGCTGGACGGATCCGTTCGGGGCCGCTTGTGAGAGCCTTCAAACGGAACTCACAAGCGGAGCCCCGAACGCTAGTGTGAAAGTAGCCTAATAAGCCCTTTTTTCTCACTAATACAAGCCAAAAAATGCTTTAGAACATATAACTGCACCACACAAGGGCAAAAAGACGTATTAATATTTCCTTGTAATAAATAGTGTTGATCGTGAATATTCTATTTGCTAATTTTTATCGCAAATATCTGCACTTTGAGAATTCGCGAAAATGTAGAATACAGGTGAAACTCAAAAAATTAGAATATTGTGCCAAGTTCATTTATTTCAGTAATGCAACTTAAAAGGTGAAACTAACATTTGAGACTCATTACATACAAAGTGAGATATTTTAAGCCTTTATTTGTTATAATTTGGATGATTATGGCTTATAGCTTATGAAACCCCAAAGTCACAATTTTGAGGTACCCTTTGCTCAGGGGATATGGATTAGCTGACTAGAGTGTGACACTTTGAGCCTAGAATATTGAACCTTTTCAAAAAATTCTAATTTTAAGCTGCATTAATGCAATTCCTTTTAATTTGCATTACTGAAATAAATCGACTTTTGCACGATATTCTAATTTTTCGAGTTTCACCTATATAGTGCTATATATTTGTAATCGTGAATATTCTAGATTTTTTTTTTAATCAGTAAACTCCCTTCTTGCTTGTGGGCTAATGAGAAGGCTGCAATATCTTTGTCAGAGCTTAGCAACATCCCTAGCAACCAATAGGAAAGTTGCCTACCCCTTTACTATATAAAAAATTCCCCTGCAGCCATTTTCTGCAATTTTTTCGCAGTTCTGAGAGAGAGAGAGAGAGAGAGAGAGAGAGAAAGCAGTGACATTGCTGTGCTCTGTGCTTTCTTCTGGATCCTATTCCTTATCCAATTACATTAAATAGTTAGTTAGCTCATAAATATATATATATATATATATACACTCACCTAAAGAATTATTAGGAACACCATACTAATACGATGTTGGACCCCCTTTAGCCTTCAGAACTGCCTTAATTCTACGTGGCATTGATTCAACAAGGTGCTGATAGCATTCTTTAGAAATGTTGGCCCATATTGATAGGATAGCATCTTGCAGTTGATGGAGATTTGAGGGATGCACATCCAGAGCACGAAGCTCCCGTTCCACCACATCCCAAAGATGCTCTATTGGGTTGAGATCTGGTGACTGTGGGGGCCATTTTAGTACAATGAACTCATTGTCATGTTCAAGAAACCAATTTGAAATGATTTGAGCTTTGTGACATGGTGCATTATCCTGCTGGAAGTAGCCATCAGAGGATGGATACATGTTCTCATTCTGTTTACGCCAAATTTGGACTCTACCATTTGAATGTCTTAACAGAAATCGAGACTCATCAGACCAGGCAACATTTTTCCAGTCTTCAACAGTCCAATTTTGGTGAGCTCGTGCAAATTGTAGCCTCTTTTTCCTATTTGTAGTGGAGATGAGTGGTACCCGGTGGGGTCTTCTGCTGTTGTAGCCCATCCGCCTCAAGGTTGTGCGTGTTGTGGCTTTACAAATGCTTTGCTGCATACCTCGGTTGTAACGAGTGGTTATTTCAGTCAACGTTGCTCTTCTATCAGTTTGAATCAGTCGGCCCATTCTCCTCGGACCTCTAGCATCCACAAGGCATTTTTGCCAACAGGACTGCCACATACTGGATGATTTTCCCTTTTCACACCATTCTTTGTAAACCCTAGAAATGGTTGTGCGTGAAAAACCCAGTAACTGAGCAGATTGTGAAATACTCAGACCGGCTCGTCTGGCACCAACAACCATGCCACGCTCAAAATTGCTTAAATCACCTTTCTTTCCCATTCTGACATTCAGTTTAGAGTTCAGGAGATTGTCTTGACCAGGACCACACCCCTAAATGCATTGAAGCAACTGCCATGTGATTGGTTGACTAGATAATTGCATTAATGAGAAATAGAACAGGTGTTCCTAATAATTCTTTAGGTGAGTGTGAATATATATATATAATACAGATAGTTAGTGGGAGCTAGTCAGTGTAGGTTAGATAGTGATATAGTGTAGCGGATAGGTTCCAGTGCAGGGTGTTAGGTTGTGTGATAGGAATTACTGTTTCTCTGCTGTCCATATATATGTGAAAACAGACATAGTGCTATAATGTCACAACAACACTTAGGCCTCTTTCACATGGGCATCATGTTTAAGGGCCGGATAAGATGCGGGTGCGTTGCGGGAAAATGCACAATTTTTCCGCGCGAGTGCAAAACATTTTAATGCGTTTTGCACGCGCGTGAGAAAAATCAGCATGTTTGGTACCCAAAGGTTAATGATGGGCAGCATGCTGGGTGCATGTGTTATTTCCCCCAGGTTAAGGGGAGTCACAGTGTTGCACCTACTGTAGCTGACAACCTTGCTCATTTGGAGTTAGTGGAGTGACAGCCATCGGAATGTTTGTTGCTTTATCTACTTCAGCAACTGCTTACACGTGTGGCTACTCTTGGCCAGGCCGATCAGCTCCAACACCGCATGGCAATGCTGGACTTGACACGGCGAGTGAAAGTGACTAGAGATAAGCACATTTTAAAATAAAATTGATTCGCCGGTTAGCCAAATTTTTTGGGAAAAATTTGGTTTGATCCGAATTTATTTGCAGCGAATTGCGTTTAAAAACTGCTATTTCCTGGCTGCAGAGAGCCTTTATAGTGGTGTAGAACACTGTGTCTTGCAGTAACATGCATAGGGAGTCTGCTGTAGTAGTAAAATTATACTGTGAGTCGGTATGACATGCAGATCACAGGCGTAGCTCTTAGATTCACTGCACACTTCACTTATTTGGGCAGTCACGGGGCCAAAACTGACCAAATAACTCAAGTATTAACTCAGCCTAACAGGTCTATGTTAACGCCAAGAAGAAGTGCATTCTTTTTACACCGTCATCAGCTGATTCCACATAGATGTCAACAGAACCTGTTCTATTAAACACTTTTACAAGTATTTTCCGCTAATACACGCCACAAAAGGATTTACAGCAGATAACTGCACCGCTTAGCGGAAAATATATATATTTTTTACGCTTATACAGTACATGCCACAAAAGGCTTTACAACAGATAATTTCAACGCTGAGCGGCAAATATATTTTACTTTTGCCACTAAGGCCTCTTTCACACTTGCGTTGTCCGGATCTGTCGTGCACTCTATTTGCCGGAGGTGCCCGCCGGATCCGTAAAACCGCAAGTGAACTGAAAGCATTTGAAGACGGATCCGTCTTCAAAATGCGTTCAGTGTTACTATGGCACCCAGGACGCTATTAAAGTCCTGGCTGCCATAGTGGGGGAGCAGTATACTTACAGTCCATGTGGCTCCCGGGGTGCTCCAGAATGACGTCAGAGCGCCCCATACGCATGGATGACGTGATCCATGCGATCACGTCATCCATGCGCGTGGGGCGCCCTGACATCACTGTGAAGCGCCCCGGGAGCCGCACGGACGGTAAGTATACTGCTCCCCCGCTCCCCACTACACTTTACCATGGCAAACAGGACTTTAGTTTCCTGGCAGCCATGGTAACCATTCAGAAAAAGCTAAACGTCGGATCCGGTAATGCGCCGAAACAACGTTTAGCTTAAGGCCGGATCCGGATTAATGCCTTTCAATGGTTCAGGATTTTTGACCGGAGCAAAAAGCGCAGCATGCTGTGGTATTTTCTCCGGCCATAAAACGTTCCGGTCCGGAACTGAAGACATCCTGATGCATCCTGAACAGATTTCTCTCCATTCAGAATGCATGGGGATAATCCTGATCAGGATTCTTCCGACATAGAGCCCCGACGCCGGAACACAAGTGTGAAAGAGCCCTTATACACAACAAAAAGGGCTAAAATGTTAGCACACTACAGCTAAGGCTACTTTCACACCTGCGTTAGGTGCGGATCCGTCTGGTATCTGCACAGACGGATCCGCACCTATAATGCAAACGCTTAGATCCGTTCAGAACGGATCTGTTGGCATTACCATGATAATGCAAACGGATCTGTTTTGACTTTACATTGAAAGTCAATGGGGGACGGATCCGTTTGAAAATTGAGCCATATTGTGTCAACTTCAAACTGATCCGTCCCCATTGACTTACATTGTAAGTCTGGACGGATCCGTTTGCCTCCGCACAGCCAGGCGGACACCTGAACGCTGCAAGCTGCGTTCAGGGGTCCGCCTGCTGAGTGGAGGACAAACGATGCCAAACTGATGCATTGTGAGCGGATCCGCATCCACTCAGAATGCATTAGGGCTGGACGGATCCGTTCGGGGCCGCTTGTGAGAGCCTTCAAACGGAACTCACAAGCGGAGCCCCGAACGCTAGTGTGAAAGTAGCCTAATAAGCCCTTTTTTCTCACTAATACAAGCCAAAAAATGCTTTAGAACATATAACTGCACCACACAAGGGCAAAAAGACGTATTAATATTTCCTTGTAATAAATAGTGTTGATCGTGAATATTCTATTTGCTAATTTTTATCGCAAATATCTGCACTTTGAGAATTCGCGAAAATGTAGAATACAGGTGAAACTCAAAAAATTAGAATATTGTGCCAAGTTCATTTATTTCAGTAATGCAACTTAAAAGGTGAAACTAACATTTGAGACTCATTACATACAAAGTGAGATATTTTAAGCCTTTATTTGTTATAATTTGGATGATTATGGCTTATAGCTTATGAAACCCCAAAGTCACAATTTTGAGGTACCCTTTGCTCAGGGGATATGGATTAGCTGACTAGAGTGTGACACTTTGAGCCTAGAATATTGAACCTTTTCAAAAAATTCTAATTTTAAGCTGCATTAATGCAATTCCTTTTAATTTGCATTACTGAAATAAATCGACTTTTGCACGATATTCTAATTTTTCGAGTTTCACCTATATAGTGCTATATATTTGTAATCGTGAATATTCTAGATTTTTTTTTTAATCAGTAAACTCCCTTCTTGCTTGTGGGCTAATGAGAAGGCTGCAATATCTTTGTCAGAGCTTAGCAACATCCCTAGCAACCAATAGGAAAGTTGCCTACCCCTTTACTATATAAAAAATTCCCCTGCAGCCATTTTCTGCAATTTTTTCGCAGTTCTGAGAGAGAGAGAGAGAGAGAGAGAGAGAGAGAGAGAAAGCAGTGACATTGCTGTGCTCTGTGCTTTCTTCTGGATCCTATTCCTTATCCAATTACATTAAATAGTTAGTTAGCTCATAAATATATATATATATATATATACACTCACCTAAAGAATTATTAGGAACACCATACTAATACGATGTTGGACCCCCTTTAGCCTTCAGAACTGCCTTAATTCTACGTGGCATTGATTCAACAAGGTGCTGATAGCATTCTTTAGAAATGTTGGCCCATATTGATAGGATAGCATCTTGCAGTTGATGGAGATTTGAGGGATGCACATCCAGAGCACGAAGCTCCCGTTCCACCACATCCCAAAGATGCTCTATTGGGTTGAGATCTGGTGACTGTGGGGGCCATTTTAGTACAATGAACTCATTGTCATGTTCAAGAAACCAATTTGAAATGATTTGAGCTTTGTGACATGGTGCATTATCCTGCTGGAAGTAGCCATCAGAGGATGGATACATGTTCTCATTCTGTTTACGCCAAATTTGGACTCTACCATTTGAATGTCTTAACAGAAATCGAGACTCATCAGACCAGGCAACATTTTTCCAGTCTTCAACAGTCCAATTTTGGTGAGCTCGTGCAAATTGTAGCCTCTTTTTCCTATTTGTAGTGGAGATGAGTGGTACCCGGTGGGGTCTTCTGCTGTTGTAGCCCATCCGCCTCAAGGTTGTGCGTGTTGTGGCTTTACAAATGCTTTGCTGCATACCTCGGTTGTAACGAGTGGTTATTTCAGTCAACGTTGCTCTTCTATCAGTTTGAATCAGTCGGCCCATTCTCCTCGGACCTCTAGCATCCACAAGGCATTTTTGCCCACAGGACTGCCGCATACTGGATGATTTTCCCTTTTCACACCATTCTTTGTAAACCCTAGAAATGGTTGTGCGTGAAAAACCCAGTAACTGAGCAGATTGTGAAATACTCAGACCGGCTCGTCTGGCACCAACAACCATGCCACGCTCAAAATTGCTTAAATCACCTTTCTTTCCCATTCTGACATTCAGTTTAGAGTTCAGGAGATTGTCTTGACCAGGACCACACCCCTAAATGCATTGAAGCAACTGCCATGTGATTGGTTGACTAGATAATTGCATTAATGAGAAATAGAACAGGTGTTCCTAATAATTCTTTAGGTGAGTGTGAATATATATATATAATACAGATAGTTAGTGGGAGCTAGTCAGTGTAGGTTAGATAGTGATATAGTGTAGCGGATAGGTTCCAGTGCAGGGTGTTAGGTTGTGTGATAGGAATTACTGTTTCTCTGCTGTCCATATATATGTGAAAACAGACATAGTGCTATAATGTCACAACAACACTTAGGCCTCTTTCACATGGGCATCATGTTTAAGGGCCGGATAAGATGCGGGTGCGTTGCGGGAAAATGCACAATTTTTCCGCGCGAGTGCAAAACATTTTAATGCGTTTTGCACGCGCGTGAGAAAAATCAGCATGTTTGGTACCCAAAGGTTAATGATGGGCAGCATGCTGGGTGCATGTGTTATTTCCCCCAGGTTAAGGGGAGTCACAGTGTTGCACCTACTGTAGCTGACAACCTTGCTCATTTGGAGTTAGTGGAGTGACAGCCATCGGAATGTTTGTTGCTTTATCTACTTCAGCAACTGCTTACACGTGTGGCTACTCTTGGCCAGGCCGATCAGCTCCAACACCGCATGGCAATGCTGGACTTGACACGGCGAGTGAAAGTGACTAGAGATAAGCACATTTTAAAATAAAATTGATTCGCCGGTTAGCCAAATTTTTTGGGAAAAATTTGGTTTGATCCGAATTTATTTGCAGCGAATTGCGTTTAAAAACTGCTATTTCCTGGCTGCAGAGAGCCTTTATAGTGGTGTAGAACACTGTGTCTTGCAGTAACATGCATAGGGAGTCTGCTGTAGTAGTAAAATTATACTGTGAGTCGGTATGACATGCAGATCACAGGCGTAGCTCTTAGATTCACTGCACACTTCACTTATTTGGGCAGTCACGGGGCCAAAACTGACCAAATAACTCAAGTATTAACTCAGCCTAACAGGTCTATGTTAACGCCAAGAAGAAGTGCATTCTTTTTACACCGTCATCAGCTGATTCCACATAGATGTCAACAGAACCTGTTCTATTAAACACTTTTACAAGTATTTTCCGCTAATACACGCCACAAAAGGATTTACAGCAGATAACTGCACCGCTTAGCGGAAAATATATATATTTTTTACGCTTATACAGTACATGCCACAAAAGGCTTTACAACAGATAATTTCAACGCTGAGCGGCAAATATATTTTACTTTTGCCACTAAGGCCTCTTTCACACTTGCGTTGTCCGGATCTGTCGTGCACTCCATTTGCCGGAGGTGCCCGCCGGATCCGTAAAACCGCAAGTGAACTGAAAGCATTTGAAGACGGATCCGTCTTCAAAATGCGTTCAGTGTTACTATGGCACCCAGGACGCTATTAAAGTCCTGGCTGCCATAGTGGGGGAGCAGTATACTTACAGTCCATGTGGCTCCCGGGGTGCTCCAGAATGACGTCAGAGCGCCCCATACGCATGGATGACGTGATCCATGCGATCACGTCATCCATGCGCGTGGGGCTCCCTGACGTCACTCTGAAGCGCCCCGGGAGCCGCACGGACGGTAAGTATACTGCTACCCCGCTCCCCACTACACTTTACCATGGCAAACAGGACTTTAGTTTCCTGGCAGCCATGGTAACCATTCAGAAAAAGCTAAACGTCGGATCCGGTAATGCGCCGAAACAACGTTTAGCTTAAGGCCGGATCCGGATTAATGCCTTTCAATGGTTCAGGATTTTTGACCGGAGCAAAAAGCGCAGCATGCTGTGGTATTTTCTCCGGCCATAAAACGTTCCGGTCCGGAACTGAAGACATCCTGATGCATCCTGAACAGATTTCTCTCCATTCAGAATGCATGGGGATAATCCTGATCAGGATTCTTCCGACATAGAGCCCCGACGCCGGAACACAAGTGTGAAAGAGCCCTTATACACAACAAAAAGGGCTAAAATGTTAGCACACTACAGCTAAGGCTACTTTCACACCTGCGTTAGGTGCGGATCCGTCTGGTATCTGCACAGACGGATCCGCACCTATAATGCAAACGCTTAGATCCGTTCAGAACGGATCTGTTGGCATTACCATGATAATGCAAACGGATCTGTTTTGACTTTACATTGAAAGTCAATGGGGGACGGATCCGTTTGAAAATTGAGCCATATTGTGTCAACTTCAAACTGATCCGTCCCCATTGACTTACATTGTAAGTCTGGACGGATCCGTTTGCCTCCGCACAGCCAGGCGGACACCTGAACGCTGCAAGCTGCGTTCAGGGGTCCGCCTGCTGAGTGGAGGACAAACGATGCCAAACTGATGCATTGTGAGCGGATCCGCATCCACTCAGAATGCATTAGGGCTGGACGGATCCGTTCGGGGCCGCTTGTGAGAGCCTTCAAACGGAACTCACAAGCGGAGCCCCGAACGCTAGTGTGAAAGTAGCCTAATAAGCCCTTTTTTCTCACTAATACAAGCCAAAAAATGCTTTAGAACATATAACTGCACCACACAAGGGCAAAAAGACGTATTAATATTTCCTTGTAATAAATAGTGTTGATCGTGAATATTCTATTTGCTAATTTTTATCGCAAATATCTGCACTTTGAGAATTCGCGAAAATGTAGAATACAGGTGAAACTCAAAAAATTAGAATATTGTGCCAAGTTCATTTATTTCAGTAATGCAACTTAAAAGGTGAAACTAACATTTGAGACTCATTACATACAAAGTGAGATATTTTAAGCCTTTATTTGTTATAATTTGGATGATTATGGCTTATAGCTTATGAAACCCCAAAGTCACAATTTTGAGGTACCCTTTGCTCAGGGGATATGGATTAGCTGACTAGAGTGTGACACTTTGAGCCTAGAATATTGAACCTTTTCAAAAAATTCTAATTTTAAGCTGCATTAATGCAATTCCTTTTAATTTGCATTACTGAAATAAATCGACTTTTGCACGATATTCTAATTTTTCGAGTTTCACCTATATAGTGCTATATATTTGTAATCGTGAATATTCTAGATTTTTTTTTTAATCAGTAAACTCCCTTCTTGCTTGTGGGCTAATGAGAAGGCTGCAATATCTTTGTCAGAGCTTAGCAACATCCCTAGCAACCAATAGGAAAGTTGCCTACCCCTTTACTATATAAAAAATTCCCCTGCAGCCATTTTCTGCAATTTTTTCGCAGTTCTGAGAGAGAGAGAGAGAGAGAGAGAGAGAGAAAGCAGTGACATTGCTGTGCTCTGTGCTTTCTTCTGGATCCTATTCCTTATCCAATTACATTAAATAGTTAGTTAGCTCATAAATATATATATATATATATATACACTCACCTAAAGAATTATTAGGAACACCATACTAATACGATGTTGGACCCCCTTTAGCCTTCAGAACTGCCTTAATTCTACGTGGCATTGATTCAACAAGGTGCTGATAGCATTCTTTAGAAATGTTGGCCCATATTGATAGGATAGCATCTTGCAGTTGATGGAGATTTGAGGGATGCACATCCAGAGCACGAAGCTCCCGTTCCACCACATCCCAAAGATGCTCTATTGGGTTGAGATCTGGTGACTGTGGGGGCCATTTTAGTACAATGAACTCATTGTCATGTTCAAGAAACCAATTTGAAATGATTTGAGCTTTGTGACATGGTGCATTATCCTGCTGGAAGTAGCCATCAGAGGATGGATACATGTTCTCATTCTGTTTACGCCAAATTTGGACTCTACCATTTGAATGTCTTAACAGAAATCGAGACTCATCAGACCAGGCAACATTTTTCCAGTCTTCAACAGTCCAATTTTGGTGAGCTCGTGCAAATTGTAGCCTCTTTTTCCTATTTGTAGTGGAGATGAGTGGTACCCGGTGGGGTCTTCTGCTGTTGTAGCCCATCCGCCTCAAGGTTGTGCGTGTTGTGGCTTTACAAATGCTTTGCTGCATACCTCGGTTGTAACGAGTGGTTATTTCAGTCAACGTTGCTCTTCTATCAGTTTGAATCAGTCGGCCCATTCTCCTCGGACCTCTAGCATCCACAAGGCATTTTTGCCCACAGGACTGCCGCATACTGGATGATTTTCCCTTTTCACACCATTCTTTGTAAACCCTAGAAATGGTTGTGCGTGAAAAACCCAGTAACTGAGCAGATTGTGAAATACTCAGACCGGCTCGTCTGGCACCAACAACCATGCCACGCTCAAAATTGCTTAAATCACCTTTCTTTCCCATTCTGACATTCAGTTTAGAGTTCAGGAGATTGTCTTGACCAGGACCACACCCCTAAATGCATTGAAGCAACTGCCATGTGATTGGTTGACTAGATAATTGCATTAATGAGAAATAGAACAGGTGTTCCTAATAATTCTTTAGGTGAGTGTGAATATATATATATAATACAGATAGTTAGTGGGAGCTAGTCAGTGTAGGTTAGATAGTGATATAGTGTAGCGGATAGGTTCCAGTGCAGGGTGTTAGGTTGTGTGATAGGAATTACTGTTTCTCTGCTGTCCATATATATGTGAAAACAGACATAGTGCTATAATGTCACAACAACACTTAGGCCTCTTTCACATGGGCATCATGTTTAAGGGCCGGATAAGATGCGGGTGCGTTGCGGGAAAATGCACAATTTTTCCGCGCGAGTGCAAAACATTTTAATGCGTTTTGCACGCGCGTGAGAAAAATCAGCATGTTTGGTACCCAAACCCAAACTTCTTCAGAGAAGTTCGGGTTTGGGATCGGTGTTGTGTAGATTGTATTATTTTCCCTTATAACATGGTTATAAGGGAAAATAATAGCATTCTTAACCACCTCCGGACCGCTGTACGTACAGACGCGTCCTGGAGGTGGTTGATTCATTCCTCCTGGACGCGCCGGCGCGTCCTCACGCGAGACGCAAGATTTCTTGTGAACGCGCGCACACAGGCGCGCGCGCTCACAGGAACGGAAGGTAAGAGAGTTGATCTCCAGCCTGCCAGCGGCGATCGTTCGCTGGCAGGCTGGAGATGTGTTTTTTTTAACCCCTAACAGGTATATTAGACGCTGTTTTGATAACAGCGTCTAATATACCTGCTACCTGGTCCTCTGGTGGTCCCCTTTGTTTGGATCGACCACCAGAGGACACAGGTAGCTCAGTAAAGTAGCACCAAGCACCACTACACTACACTACACCACCCCCCCGTCACTTATTAACCCCTTATTAGCCCCTGATCACCCCATATAGACTCCCTGATCACCCCCCTGTCATTGATTACCCCCCTGTCATTGATCACCCCCCTGCCATTGATCACCCCCCTGTAAAGCTCCATTCAGACGTCCGCATGATTTTTACGGATCCACTGATAGATGGATCGGATCCGCAAAACGCATCCGGACGTCTGAATGAAGCCTTACAGGGGCGTGATCAATGACTGTGGTGATCACCCCATATAGACTCCCTGATCACCCCCCTGTCATTGATTACCCCCCTGTCATTGATTACCCCCCTGTAAAGCTCCATTCAGACGTCCGCATGATTTTTACGGATCCACTGATAGATGGATCGGATCCGCAAAACGCATCCGGACGTCTGAATGAAGCCTTACAGGGGCATGATCAATGACTGTGGTGATCACCCCATATAGACTCCCTGATCACCCCCCTGTAAAGCTCCATTCAGATGTCCGCATGATTTTTACGGATGCACTGATAGATGGATCGGATCCGCAAAACGCATACGGACGTCTGAATGAAGCCTTACAGGGGCATGATCAATGACTGTGGTGATCACCCCATATAGACTCCTTGATCACCCCCCTGTCATTGATTACCCCCCTGTCATTGATCACCCCCCTGTAAAGCTCCATTCAGACGTCCGCATGATTTTTACGGATCCACTGATAGATGGATCGGATCCGCAAAACGCATCCGGACGTCTGAATGAAGCCTTACAGGGGCATGATCAATGACTGTGGTGATCACCCCATATAGACTCCCTGATCACCCCCCTGTAAAGCTCCATTCAGATGTTTGCATGATTTTTACGGATGCACTGATAGATGGATTGGATCCGCAAAACGCATCCGGACGTCTGAATGAAGCCTTACAGGGGCATGATCAATGACTGTGGTGATCACCCCATATAGACTCCCTGATCACCCCCCTGTCATTGATTACCCCCCTGTAGAGCTCCATTCAGATGTCCGCATGATTTTTACGGATGCACTGATAGATGGATCGGATCCGCAAAACGCATCCGGACGTCTGAATGAAGCCTTACAGGGGCATGATCAATGACTGTGGTGATCACCCCATATAGACTCCCTGATCACCCCCCTGTCATTGATTACCCCCCTGTCATTGATTACCCCCCTGTAAGGCTCCATTCAGACGTCCGCATGATTTTTACGGATCCACTGATAGATGGATCGGATCCGCAAAACGCATCCGGACGTCTGAATGAAGCCTTACACGGGCGTGATCAATGACTGTGGTGATCACCCCATATAGACTCCCTGATCACCCCCCTGTCATTGATCACCCCCCTGTCATTGATCACACCCCTGTCATTGATCACCCCCCTGTCATTGATCACCCCCCTGTCATTGATCACCCCCCCTGTCATTAATCACCCCCCCTGTCATTGATCACCCCTCTGTAAGGCTCCATTCAGACATTTTTTTGGCCCAAGTTAGCGGAATTATTATTTTTTTTTCTTACAAAGTCCACTAACTTGTGTCAAAAAATAAAATCTCACATGAACTCACCATACCCCTCACGGAATCCAAATGCATTGGATATTCCAGACTTCTTCTCACGCTTTAGGGCCCCTAGAATGCCAGGGTAGTATAAATACCCCACATGTGACCCCATTTCGGAAAGAAGACACCCCCAGGTATTCCGTGAGGGGCATATTGAGTCCATGAAAGATTGAAATTTTTGTCCCAAGTTAGCGGAACGGGAGACTTTGTGAGAAAAAAATTGAAAATATCAATTTCCGCTAACTTGTGCCAAAAAAAAAAAATTTCTATGAACTCGCCATGCCCCTCATTGAATACCTTGGGGTGTCTTCTTTCCAAAATGGGGTCACATGTGGGGTATTTATACTGCCCTGGCATTCTAGGGGCCCCAAAGCGTGAGAAGAAGTCTGGTATCCAAATGTCTAAAAATGCCCTCCTAAAAGGAATTTGGGCACCTTTGCGCATCTAGGCTGCAAAAAAGTGTCACACATCTGGTATCGCCGTACTCAGGAGAAGTTGAGGAATGTGTTTTGGGGTGTCATTTTACATATACCCATGCTGGGTGAGAGAAATATCTTGGCAAAAGACAACTTTTCCCATTTTTTTATACAAAGTTGGCATTTGACCAAGATATTTCTCTCACCCAGCATGGGTATATATAAAATGACACCCCAAAACACATTCCCCACCTTCTCCTGAGTACGGAGATACCAGATGTGTGACACTTTTTTGCAGCCTAGGTGGGCAAAGGGGCCCATATTCCAAAGAGCACCTTTCGGATTTCACAGGTCATTTTTTACAGAATTTGATTTCAAACTCCTTACCACACATTTGGGCCCCTAGAATGCCAGGGCAGTATAACCACCCCACAATTGACCCCATTTTGGAAAGAAGAGACCCCAAGGTATTTCGTGATGGGCATAGTGAGTTCATAGAAGTTTTTATTTTTTGTCACAAGTTAGTGGAATATGAGACTTTGTAAGAAAAGAAAAAAAAAAAATCATCATTTTCCACTAACTTGTGACAAAAAATAAAAAGTTCTATGAACTCACTATGCCCATCAGCGAATACCTTAGGGTGTCTACTGACCGAAATGGGGTCATTTGTGGGGTGTTTGTACTGTCTGGGCATTGTAGAACCTCAGGAAACATGACAGGTGCTCAGAAAGTCAGAGCTGCTTCAAAAAGCGGAAATTCACATTTTTGTACCATAGTTTGTAAACGCTATAACTTTTACCCAAACCATTTTTTTTTTTACCCAAACATTTTTTTTTTTATCAAAGACATGTAGAACAATAAATTTAGAGCAAAATTTATATATGGATGTAGTTTTTTTTGCAAAATTTTACAACTGAAAGTGAAAAATGTCATTTTTTTGCAAAAAAATCGTTAAATTTCGATTAATAACAAAAAAAGTAAAAATGTCAGCAGCAATGAAATACCACTAAATGAAAGCTCTATTAGTGAGAAGAAAAGGAGGTAAAATTCATTTGGGTGGTAAGTTGCATGACCGAGCAATAAACGGTGAAAGTAGTGTAGGTCAGAAGTGTAAAAAGTGGCCTGGTCTTTCAGGGTGTTTAAGCACTGGGGGCTGAGGTGGTTAATACAGAATGCTTAGTAAATTAGGGCTGGAGGGGTTAAAAAAATAAAAAATAATTTAACTCACCTTAATCCACTTGTTCGCGCAGCCCGGCTTCTCTTCTGTCTTATTTCTTCAGGAGCTGGGTAAGGGACCTTTGATGACGTCACTGCGCTCATTACATGGTCCATCACATGATCCATCACCATGTTGATGGATCATGTGACGGACCATGTGACGTCACCACAGGTCCTTTTCCTACTGCACAGCAAAGATGAAAACAGAAGAGAAGCCAGTCTGCGCGAACAAGTGGATTAAGGTGAGTTTAATTATTTAGAATTTTTTTTAACCCCTCCAGCCCTATTGTACTATGCATTCTGTATTAAGAATGCTATTATTTTCCCTTATAACCATGTTATAAGGGAAACTAATAATGATCGGGTCCCCATCCCGATCGTCTCCTAGCAACCGTGCGTGAAAATCGCACCACACCAAATCGCACCACATTTTCACGAAGCCCCATTGCATCAAAAACTGACAAAATAGAGCATGCTGCGATTTTCACGCAATGCACAAGTGGTGCGTGAAAATCACCGCTCATGTGCACAGCCCCATAGAAATGAACGGGTCCGGATTCAGTGCGGGTGCAATGCGTTCCCCTCACGCAATGCACCTGCGCGGAAAACTCGCCCGTGTGAAAGAGGCCTTAGTGCACCAATCAGTAATATCTACTCAGACCTGATAAAATGTGAAGTTGCATGTATTGCGCAAAAAATATGCTCATCATTAGTGCCGATTTGCGCAATCGCGAAAATAATGACTGGAGATCACAAATTCTAGAATTTGCAAATTTATTGCAAATATTATGCGAAAAATTTGTGAAATATCGTGAAAACGGATATTGCCTATGCCGTTTATCACTAGTAATAAACCCTGTTAATGCATGTATCAAACAGCACTTGCACCCTAATAAGAACGTTTGCTTGCATTACAGAGCTGTATATTGGCAATTTGGGTGCCCAGTCAGTACTGCAAGGTATTATAGGAATGTTCCTATTACCCAGGCTGTAACCTCCTCTACTGAACCCTTTTCAACATAAATGCTGTGGAATGATTCCTCCCTATCCTTTCCCTACACCTTGAAAAATCTTTCCCTGCACTTGTAAATCATTTTTTAGCACAAAGACATTTTCTAACACTGTCCCTAGCACCTGCAGATGTCTCTCCCTGCACTAAGTACATTGGTAAATGGCAGAATCTAAGATGGCCGCCGCTATTTATAGGGCTGTGACATCACAGCCACACAGGGCTGGTTGGCTGCTGATTGGCTGCATGCATGGCATTATGGGTGATCCCGCCTTCCCAGAGTTCCTTGCTCCATGTCCTCACACATGCAGCAGCCATTGTAGGAAAAATGAAATTCGTTACCACGAAGCGCGAGGAAATTTGGCTTCGGTGTAAATAAATATTTTCTTGAAATTCAGAATGAATTCCACTTCGTCAGCTTCGATTCGCTCATCTCTAGAAGGGACATTTCGTTCTGTTGCTGTTGGGGACTAGAGATGAGCGGCATAGGCAATATTAGTTTTTGCGATATTTCGCACATTTTTCGCACATTATTCGCAATAAATTCACAAATTCTAGAATTCGTGATCTCCAGTCATTATTTTCACGATTGCACAAATCAGCACTAATGATGCACATATTTTTTGCGCAATACATGCAACTTCACATTTTATTTGCGATTAGAATATTCGCAATCAACACTATTGGGGATGGGAGCTGGTCCATGGAGTTGGAGGAGGGGGATAATTTCCTGGTGTGGGAGCCAGGCTGGGTGGTTTAAAAAGACCTGGCCTTGTTGCTGAGGTGCTGCCTTGCTGCAAAAAACATTGAGCCAGCAGGCCGTAAACGACATGTACTGTACCTGCCCATAACAGCTGCTCCAGGTGTCCACCATGGCATGAACCTTTCCACACAGTGGAAATCACAGGGAGCATCCCACATTCTCTGCTACATGAGAGTGCAAGACAAGAATGGCTTTTTGGGAGAAATAATGCTGGCTAGGTGTGTATCTTACAGTGAGGCTAAGCACATGCCATCAGCTCCCTAAAGGCAGCAGACTCTACTAAATGGTAAGGCAATGACTGAATCACAAGCAACTTGGCCATGTGGGAATAATGCTTGCTCACCAGTGGGTTGCTATGCATATAGAGTTGTTTCCCGGTCACACATTCAGTTATCAATGGCTGACGATGGAGTGGAGTAGTAGGAGTCTGTGTTGAAAAGGCAGAAAGCGAGGGCAATGATTTAAGGAACACCACACAGCCCGTGGATACTGCCAGGCCACAAGGGAGACCAGGAGAAAGCGGGAACTCTGGTTGCAGTAGCTGACTGCCACCTGCCCACGGGATGGGGTGACGACCCTTCATGTTCTTCAGTAGAGCTAAGGTGCCTATGTTTGTATTTTGCTGCCTACGGCTTATTTTACTCTTGCAGAATTTGCACAGGCCAATGCTTCAGTCTTCCGGCAGTGTGGAGAAAAACTACCAGATAGGGGAAACTCACAATGAGCTAGAGGTAGCCAAGCTTGGTTCAGCTCTGACATGTTTTGAGCCTAATGTACACAGAGTGTCAGCAGCAACACCAGATCTCGAAGAAGATATGGCCCTGGCTGTTCTTTGGGAGGCACTGATCCGTCTCCCAGGTTTTGCCCAGCACATAACTGATATTGGAATCCTCACCCTCCCTGCAACTTTTATCAGACTGTGAGATATCATGGTGTGATCTTTCGCCCCCCTTCCCTGCTCTGCATTTGCCCCGACTGTCACTGTCACTGCTCCCAATACCGCGGGTGCAGGTTACACTTCTACTGCTACCAACACAGCTATGCCTTTGGTCTGCAGCCTTCTTCTCAACCTCCTCCTAGGGCCAGTAGAAACGCTGACTGCTCATTGTCAAGTTGTCAAGAAGGAGACTGGCTTGACTATCTGCCATGGGGCATGGTGAGGTTATCTTGCCACTTCTTAGGAAAAAGGAAGGCACCCCACTAGGAAGGTGCAATAAAGACTGAGTTGACTCAACTGAACGCCTTCTTCGGCACTGCAAGGTTGTGTAGTAGAAGGAATGGTGTGATCCTGGCTTCAAGGCACATTGTCAGACTCAAGTCACCTCCACGTTATCCTGGTGTGAATGAGAGGAGGAGTGAGCCATCTAATCCACAATCTTATCCTCTTTTTCCTCAATGATAATGCTGCGCTTTTCTGAAGCCAGCAAGGAGAAATGTGGCCTACTATTAATTCTGGCAGGATAGCTGCTGCTGCTACTACTTGCTTTCTGACTCTGGGTCTTTCATATGGAACCCTTACTAGGCCACATGATCAATAAAGGTGTTGTCACTGGCCTAGGAAAAACAGAGAGAAGGCTATGGCACTTACAGGAACCCTGCTGCCTTCTAAAACAGCTGATTAGTGAGGGTTCGATACCCGAGACCCCAGCCTATCAGATACTGATGACCTATCCTCTGGAAAAAAATCTCATAAAACCCTTTTATGTTCCACAAAACAGATTTGCAAACTGTTTCAAACTAAAGACAGAGAGGCACAATAAAATGTCCTTCCATTTCCAAAAATACAAACTGCTATGGAAAATTGAGTTTGGAAGTAATGCTGTATCGGCACCACTAAAAGATTTGGGCATAATGTTTTCTGTGCACTCAAATATGCAGATTCAGAAAAAAAAATTCTGTAGTGTAAAACATAATTTGTCAACCTATTATGAAATTATTTCACCCCTCCCTTCCTCCCCACACCAACATTTGAACTTTCTGGAGATGTGCTGACACAGATTTCAGGTTATTAGTTCACATTATCCCTCAGAGATTTAAACCACTACCCTCTGTACTGTAAGACACACATATATGTTATTTTCCAAAACCCAAACAAAAATAAATAAATAAATTTGAATTGTCTGGAGATGCCCTGACACAGATTTTGGACTAGTACTTTATGTTTTCACTCAGAGATTTAAACCATTACCCGTTGTATTGTAAGACATACGTATAATGCTGTTTTCACGAACCCCCCAAAAAAGGTCAACATGGATTTTGGCCTACTATTTCACATTATCACTCAAAGTTTTAAACCGCTACCCTCTCTACTGTAAGACACGTGTATATGCTATTTTCCCAAACCCAAACAAAAATAAATTAATTTGAACTGTCGGAAGATGCCCCAACACGGATTTCGGACTATTAGTTCACGTTTTTACTCAGAGATTTAAACTACTACCCTTTGTATTGTAAGATACATACAGTATGTTGCTATTTTTCCAAACCCCTTTAAAAAATGAACTGTCCGGAGACACACCAACACAGATTTTGGCCTAGTATTTCCTGTTATCACTCAGAACTTTTAACAGCTGCACTCTTTATTGTAACACACACATATATGCAATTTTTTTCAAATAAAAAAATAATAATTCTGGAGATGCTCTAACACATATTTCAGACTAACAGTTTTCATGTTTTCACTCACAGATTTAATCCGTATTAAACTGTATTGTAAGACACAATATTGCTATATTTCCAAACCCCAAAAAATAAATTTGAACTGTCTGGATATACAGACAGATTTCAGACTAGTATTTCAGGTGCTTTCAATGAGATTTCAAATGCTTTCTATCCTCTGGATGATAAACATGTGTTTTCAGATTATACTCTACCCCACCCTACAAAAGTCCAGCTAGAAGAAACTGCCCGAAGCACAAAGCCTCACTCCCTGTTTGACAGCATTCCCTGCCTTTCCCTATTCTACACAATTCTTCTTTCTAGCCTTTCCCTTTACTGTAACTCACATTAGAATAGAAGCTTGACTGTGATTGTACACTGTCCCTAAGATTGTTTTCTGCCAGACACTGCATAGACCCATCCACCCTCTTTCACAGCCCAGCACAGAGTGATGTTTTGCTCATTCTGCAAGGGCACCTCCTTGCCTGCTTTAGCAATGATTGACTCATCCTGGCTTCCAGTTGTCCTGTGAGCTAATCAGGTCAAGCCTCCCCTACTTTCTTTCTAGGGTCATGTGAGCATCCTTCTTCTTCCTCCCTAGTGCTTTTCCCCACCGACATGTGCAGCAAAATGGTACTGTTGGCTGTTGTACTGGATATGTCTAAACCAGGCATGCTCAACCTGCGGCCCTCCAGCTGTTGCAAAACTACAACTACAATCATTCCCTGACAGCCTACAACTATCATCCTACAGAAGGGCATTGTGGGAGTTGTAGTTTTACAACAGCTGGAGGGCCGCAGGTTGAGCATCACTGGTCTAAACTAACCTGAAAAGCATCTGATTTGTCTCCTGGGCAAAATTTTGGGAAGTTTGCAACTAAACCAGTTTGTTACGAACTGATTCTCTCATCTCTATGTGTTCTGTTTCTCCTTGTTTTAGAACCATTAGAATTGGATGAAGTGATAAAGCACATTTGGAGCATTATTTTTATGAGTTGTGTACCCTCGTTTTTTTAGATTGGTTTTGAGTCACTTTAAAACTTTGCTGTATCATCCTCCACTCAGTACATACCTGTATACCTGCCCCTGGTCCTCAATTAGATCTATTTCAAGTGATTCCATACTGAATATTTGAGACCAGCAGAGTTGTATTTAAATTTCTCTTCTACAAATAAATCTAAATAAAATAAAAATGCAAGTCAATGTAGCAAGTTATACAACTACTGACTTAACAGAGCACTTTATGTTGATGATTTGTCTGTACAGTCTAATAATGTTATACTGTAATTTTTAGGCTCCATTCACACGTCCACAATGTGTTTTGCAGATCCACTGAGCCGCGGATCTGCAAAACACGGACAGCGGCAATGTGCGTTCTGCATTTTGCGGACCGCACATTGCCTGCACTATAGAATATGCCTATTCTTGTCTGCAATTGCGGACAAGAATAGGACATGTTCTATTTTTTTCGGGAATGGAATTGCGGACCCGGAAGTGCGAGTCCGCAATTCCGTGTCCGGGCAGCACATCGTACTGCCCCATAGGAATGAATGGGTCCGCAATTCCGTTCCGCAAAATGCGGAACGAAATTGTGGACGTGTGAATGGACCCTTAGAAATACAAGTATGCATTCAAACTTTGTGCAGGTATCGTAAAACTTTGTCAAGTGAATATTTCATGTTTGCTGACTACTCTCGCAGTGTGACATGTGAGAGCTCTATGACTGCTATCACCTACAAGAATTTGAAAGAAAGTTTGACACATTTGCCATTTTTTATTTATTTTTTCCTTTGCTAAAAGTCAGATCTGATCAGATGGGTTTTATACCTCATTTACCAGTTTGGAAAACCAAAGGCATAAATCAAAACTTCATACTGAAACACAAGCATCAGGTATTTATGACTTCTTAATGTTAGCTCCTTTGGTTGCTTGGAAATGTGTCCCTTCTGTGCCTGAATGTGAATAATGAAAATTGCTGTCATATACTCCATATCTGAACTTCCTCTCAAATGGCAGAAAAACCTCTGATCGCTTTAGAAGTATTTAAACACCACATTCAGTGCAGACCACAGTGTACACTGCAGAGATCTTCCCCTGATGGCTGCCCCTGATGTTTTGCTCCATAGAATATGAAATAAAAAGTTATCAACTTTATAGTTATCAATTTTTTAAGATTCTGTTGAAAAGTCTGACTGCTATGGGTAAAATACCGTTAAAGGGGTTTTGACACTAATATAAATGTATCCTGCCCAAAATATATTGTTGTTATATCACTTTTCTCAAATACCATTTATAGAACTTCCTTATCCTAAGGTTATTAGCCTATTATTGTGCCCTGTGGAAAATCAGTTTTGATTTTCAAATGGAGGAGAGTTAGTCCTCTATGTGCAGTGTCTGTTACGTGTCAGTCCCAGGGTCAGTTATGGATGGGATGAATGGAAAAATGGACAGACAGACTGATAGATTATAGACAAGCAGATAAACATAATGATGAATTTTGCTCTAACAAATAATGGACATTGGTACAAGTTGTGTCTGTTATAAATAGTGTTGATCAAGTATGCTCGGCCGAACACCAGTTTGGCTCGAGCATCTCGATGCTCGGCACATGGCGGTACTCAGCCGAGAACCGCATGTGCTCGAGCGCAATGCTTGAGTCTCCTCCCCGCATGTTTCTTGGCTGCTACACAGCCAATAAACATGCAGGGAGGTACTATCACGCACTGTAATGCTGTAGCCATGTTGGCTACTGGCATTACAGTGATTGGCTGGCCGGAACGCGTCATCGGGTGCTATAAAGCACCCGATGACACGTTTTCGGCTCAGTCTTAGTCAAGGAGAGCTTAGTATAGGAAGGGGCAGACAGTGTAGGGAGTGTTATTGGAAGATTTTTATTACAAAAACTATTCAGAGACCCAAAAGTCCTTTTAAGGATCATTGTGAGTGAGAGCAGCAATATATGTTTGTAGCGCAACCTGCGCTAAATAGCATCTAATAGGCCGCTGTGGACAGTTAAATTATCCGCGCCATATCTCCTGTGTAAAGTGTGTGCATACCTAAAATATCAGTGACATCCAGTGTATTTTTTCCATAGACGGTGTCCGCTGCGGACAGTTAAATTATCCGCAACACATCTTCTGTGTAAAGTGTGCGCATCGCTAAAATATCAGTGACATCCAGTGTACTTTTTCTGTAGACATTGTCCGCTGCGGACAGTGATATTAGCTGCGCCACATCTCCAGTGTAAAGTGTGCGCATCCAAAAAAAATCTGACATCCAGTGTACTTTTTCCGTAGACGGTGTCCGCTGTGGACAGTGACATTAGCTGCGCCACATCTCCAGTGTAAAGTGTGAGCATCCAAAAAATATCTGACATCCAGTGTACTTTTTCCGTAGACGGTGTGGACAATGACATTAGCTGCGCCACATTTCCAGTGTAAGGTGTGCGCTTCAAAAATGTATCTGTGACAAACAGTGTACTTTTTCTGTAGAATGTGTACCCTTCTGATGGTGACCTTACCAAGGCCACATCTGCAGTGTAACGTGTGCGCTTCAAAAATGTATCTGTGACATACAGTGAACTTTGTCAATAGACTGTGTCTGCTTCTGACAGGGACTTTACCAGGGCCACATCTGCAGCATAATGTGTCCGCTTCAAAAATGTATCTGTGACATAGTGCACTTTTTTGTGTAGATGCTGCGGACAGTGACATTACAGGTGGTACCTCTTCTGTAGGGATGAGCGAACCCGAACTGTATAGTTCGGGTTCGTACCGAATTTTGGGGTGTACGTGACACGGACCCGAACCCGAACATTTTCGTAAAAGTCTGGGTTCGGGTTCGGTGTTCGGCGCTTTCTTGGCGCTTTTTGAAAGGCTGCAAAGCAGCCAATCAACAAACGTCATACTACTTGGCCCAAGAGGCCATCACAGCCATGCCTACTATTGGCATGGCTGTGATTGGCCAGTGCACCATGTGACCCAGCCTCTATTTAAGCTGGAGTCACGTAGCGCTGCACGTCACTCTGCTATGATCAGTATAGGGAGAGGTTGCAGCTGCGACGTTAGGGCTAGATTAGGCAGATTAACTCCTCCAAAAGACTTCATTCTGTGATCGATCTGCAGCTGTGGATCATTGAAGTGCTATTATTGACTTGCTCACTTTTTTGAGGCTGCCCAGGCTGTGGTGCGCCAGCACGAGCTATCACCAAGTGTATTTAACCATCGATAGTGTGGTTATTTTGTGCTATATCCTACATCAGCTGCAGGCTGAGCCTGTGTCACCGAAGTGCATTTAACCATCAACAGTCTGGTTATTTTTTGGTCATATACTACATCAGCTGCAGGCTGAGCCTGTTTCACCCAAGTGCATTTAACCATCAACAGTCTGATTATTTTTTGGCCATATACTACATCAGCTGCAGGCTGAGCCTGTGTCACCCAAGTGCATTCAACCATCAACAGTGTGGTTATTTTTTGGCCATATATTACATCAGGGGCAAGTTGAGCCTGTCACACAGCGCCTAAAAAATAGACCTGACATTTCTATTCAACCAAATCTGCACAGTTTTAGCTGGTCAAGTTATTTGTAGTGACCGTAAAAGTAGACTTTTTGTTCTGGATTGAAAAAGCATTCCCAAATTTGCCATTCTGAAAATAACTAGTTTGTGGTATTTGAGGCCAACTTGAAATCTATCCCAAAAAGAAAATCTTACATTGAAGGTATTGATAGTGTCATTCAGAAAAACCTAAGACACACGCTAGCGTGCTGATAGAAGTGTCATTCTGTGATTAAACCTATAACTGTCACACAGCGCAAAAAAAAACAGGTCTCACATCTCTATTCAACCAAATCTGCAGAGTTTTAGCTGGTCAAGTTATTTGTAGTGACCGTAAAAGCAGACTTTTTGTTCTAGGTTGAAAAAGCATTCCCAAATTTGCCATTCTCAAAATTGTGGTGAACGGGAACAATGAGGAAAACATCTAATAAGGGACGCGGACGTGGACATGGTCGTGGTGGTGTTAGTGGACCCTCTGGTGCTGGGAGAGGACGTGGCCGTTCTGCCACAGCCACACGTCCTAGTGAACCAACTACCTCAGGTCCCAGTAGCCAGCAGAATTTACAGCGATATTTGGTGGGGCCGTTCTAAGGATGGTAAGGCCTGAGCAGGTACAGGCATTAGTCAATTGGGTGGCCGACAGTGGATCCAGCACGTTCACATTATCTCCCACCCAGTCTTCTGCAGAAAGCGCACAGATGGCGCATGCAAACCAAGCCCATCGGTCTGTCACATCACCCCCATGCATATCAGGGAAACTGTCTGAGCCTCAAGTTATGCAGCAGTCTCTTATGCTGTTTGAAGACTCTGCTGCCAGGGTTTCCCAAGGGCATCCACCTAGCCCTTCCCCAGGGGAGGAAGAGCTAGAATGCACTAACGCACAACCACTTATTTTTCCTGATGATGAGGACATGGGAATACCACCTCAGCACGTCTCTGATGATGACGAAACACAGGTGCCAACTGCTGCGTCTTTCTGCAGTGTGCAGACTGAACAGGAGGTCAGGGATCAAGACTGGGTGGAAGACGATGCAGGGGACGATGAGGTCCTAGACCCCACATGGAATGAAGGTCGTGCCACTGACTTTCACAGTTCGGAGGAAGAGGCAGTGGTGAGACCGAGCCAACAGCGTAGCAAAAGAGGAAGCAGTGGGCAAAATCAGAACACCCGCCGCCAAGAGACTCCGCCTGCTACTGACCGCCGCCATCTGGGACCGAGCACCCCAAAGGCAGCTTCAAGAAGTTCTCTGGCATGGCACTTCTTCAAACAATGTGCTGACGACAAGACCCGAGTGGTTTGCACGCTGTGCCATCAGAGCCTGAAGCGAGGCATTAACGTTCTGAACCTTAGCACAACCTGCATGACCAGGCACCTGCATGCAAAGCATGAACTGCAGTGGAGTAAACACCTTAAAAACAAGGAAGTCACTCAGGCTCCCCCTGCTACCTCTTTTGCTGCTGCCGCCTCGGCCTCTTCTGCTGCTGCTGCCGCCGCCTCGGCCTCTTCCTACGCCTCTGGATGAACGTTGGCACCTGCCGCCCAGCAAACATGGGATGTACCACCAACACCACCACCTGCGTCACCAAGCATCTCAACCATGTCACACAGCAGCGTTCAGCTCTCCATCTCACAAACATTTGAGAGAAAGCGTAAATTCTCACCTAGCCACCCTCGATCCCTGGCCCTGAATGCCAGCATTTCTAAACTACTGGCCTATGAAATGCTGTCATTTAGGCTGGTGGACACACACAGCTTCAAACAGCTCATGTCACTTGCTGTCCCACAGTATGTTGTTCCCAGCCGCCACTACTTCTCCAAGAGAGCCGTGCCTTCCCTGCACAAACAAGTGTCCGATAAAATCAAGTGTGCACTGCGCAACGCCATCTGTGGCAAGGGTCACCTAACCACAGATACGTGGACCAGTAAGCACGGCCAGGGACGCTATATCTCCCTAACTGCACACTGGATAAATGTAGTGGCGGCTGGGCCCCAGGCAGAGAGCTATTTGGCGCACGTCCTTCCGCCGCCAAGGATCGCAGGGCAACATTCTTTGCCTCCTGTCTCCTCCTCCTCCTACTCAGCTTCCTCCTCCTCTTCTTCCACCTGCTCATCCAGTCAGCCACACACCTTCACCACCAACTTCAGCACAGCACGGGGTAAACGTCAGCAGGCTATTCTGAAACTCATATGTTTGGGGGACAGGCCCCACACCGCACAGGAGTTGTGGCGGGGTATAAAACAACAGACCGACGAGTGGTTGCTGCCGGTGAGCCTCAAGCCCGGCCTGGTGGTGTGCGATAATGGGCGAAATCTCGTTGCAGCTCTGGGACTAGCCGGTTTGACGCACATCCCTTGCCTGGCGCATGTGCTGAATTTGGTGGTGCAGAAGTTCATTCGCAACTACCCCGACATGTCAGAGCTGCTGCATAAAGTGCGGGCCGTCTGTTCGCGCTTCCGGCATTCACACCCTGCCGCTGCTCGCCTGTCTGCGCTACAGCGTAACTTCGGCCTTCCCACTCACCGCCTCATATGCGACGTGCCCACCAGGTGGAACTCCACCTTGCATATGCTGGACAGACTGTGCGAGCAGCAGCAGGCCATAGTGGAGTTTCAGCTGCAGCACGCACGGGTCAGTCGCACTGCGGATCAGACCCACTTCACCACCAATGACTGGGCCTCCATGCGAGACCTGTGTGCCCTGTTGCGCTGTTTTGAGTACTCCACCAACATGGCCAGTGGCGATGACACCGTTATCAGCGTTACAATACCACTTCTATGTCTCCTTGAGAAAACACTTAGGGCGATGATGGAAGAGGAGGTGGCCCAGGAGGAAGAGGAGGAAGAGGGGTCATTTTTAGCACTTTCAGGCCAGTCTCTTCGAAGTGACTCAGAGGGAGGTTTTTTGCAACACCAGAAGCCAGGTACAAATGTGGCCAGACAGGGCCCACTACTGGAGGACGAGGAGGACGAGGATGAGGAGGAGGTGGAAGAGGATGAGGATGAAGCATGTTCACAGCGGGGTGGCACCCAAAGCAGCTCGGGCCCATCACTAGTGCGTGGCTGGGGGGAAACACAGGACGATGACGATACGCCTCCCACAGAGGACAGCTTGTCCTTACCTCTGGGCAGCCTGGCACACATGAGCGACTACATGCTGCAGTGCCTGCGCAACGACAGCAGAGTTGCCCACATTTTAACGTGTGCGGACTACTGGGTTGCCACCCTGCTGGATCCCCGGTACAAAGACAATGTGCCCACCTTACTTCCTACACTGGAGCGTGATAGGAAGATGCGCGAGTACAAGCGCACGTTGGTAGACGCGCTACTGAGAGCATTCCAAATGTCACAGGGGAACCAGTGGAAGCCCAAGGCGAAGGCAGAGGAGGAGGAAGAGGTCGCCAATGCAGCTGTGTCACGCCCAGCTCCTCTGAGGGCAGGGTTAGCATGGCAGAGATGTGGAAAAGTTTTGTCAACACGCCACAGCTAAGTGCACCACCACCTGATACGGAACGTGTTAGCAGGAGGCAACATTTCACTAACATGGTGGAACAGTACCTGTGCACACCCCTCCACGTACTGACTGATGGTTCGGCCCCATTCAACTTCTGGGTCTCCAAATTGTCCACGTGGCCAGAGCTAGCCTTTTATGCCTTGGAGGTGCTGGCCTGCCCGGCGGCCAGCGTTTTGTCTGAACGTGTATTCAGCACGGCAGGGGGCGTCATTACAGACAAACGCAGCCGCCTGTCTACAGCCAATGTGGACAAGCTGACGTTTATAAAAATGAACCAGGCATGGATCCCACAGTACCTGTCCATCCCTTGTGCAGATTAGATATTAACTACCTCCCCTTAACAATATATTATTCTACTCCAGGGCACTTCCTCATTCAATACTATTTTTAATTTCATTTTACCATTATATTGCGGGGCAACCCAAAGTTGAATGAACCTCTGCTCTGTCTGGGTGCCGGGGCCTAAATGTGTAACAATGGCCTGTTCCAGTGGTGGGTGACGTGAAGCCTGATTCTCTGCTATAACATGAATACAGATTCTGCGCTGACATAAGGCCAGATTCTCTGTTACGGGACCTCTATCCTCTGCCTGGGTGCCTGGGCCTAAATATGTGACAGTGGCCTGTTCCAGTGGTGGGTGACGTGAAGCCTGATTCTCTGCTATGACATGAATACAGATTCTGCGCTGACATAAGGCCAGATTCTCTGTTACGGGACCGCTCTCCTCTGTCTGTGTGCCAGGGCCTAAATGTGTGACAATACCCTGTTCCAGTGGTGGTTAACGTGAAGCCTGATTCTCTGCTATGACATGAAGACAGATTCTGCGCTGACATAAGGCCAGATTCTCTGTTACGGGACCTCTCTCCTCTGCCTGGGTGCCTGGGCCTAAATGTGTGACAGTGGCCTGTTCCAGTGGTGGGTGACGTGAAGCCTGATTCTCTGCTATGACATGAAGACAGATTCTGCGCTGACATAAGGCCAGATTCTCTGTTACGGGACCTCTCTCCTCTGCCTGGGTGCCTGGGCCTAAATGTGTGACAGTGGCCTGTTCCAGTGGTGGGTGACGTGAAGCCTGATTCTCTGCTATGACATGAAGACAGATTCTGCGCTGACATAAGGCCAGATTCTCTGTTACGGGACCTCTCTCCTCTGCCTGGGTGCCTGGGCCTAAATGTGTGACAGTGGCCTGTTCCAGTGGTGGGTGACGTGAAGCCTGATTCTCTGCTATGACATGAAGACAGATTCTGCGCTGACATAAGGCCAGATTCTCTGTTACGGGACCTCTCTCCTCTGCCTGGGTGCCTGGGCCTAAATGTGTTACAGTGGCCTGTTCCAGTGGTGGGTGACGTGAAGCCTGATTCTCTGCTATGACATGAAGACAGATTCTGCGCTGACATAAGGCCAGATTCTCTGTTACGGGACCTCTCTCCTCTGCCTGGGTGCCTGGGCCTAAATGTGTGACAGTGGCCTGTTCCAGTGGTGGGTGACGTGAAGCCTGATTCTCTGCTATGACATGAAGACAGATTCTGCGCTGACATAAGGCCAGATTCTCTGTTACGGGACCGCTCTCCTCTGCCTGGGTGCCTGGGCCTAAATCTGTGACAGTGGCCTGTTCCAGTGGTGGCTGACGTGAAGCCTGATTCTCTGCTATGACATGAAGACAGATTCTGCGCTGACATAAGGCCAGATTCTCTGTTACGGGACCTCTCTCCTTGCCTGGGTGCCTGGGCCTAAATGTGTGACAGTGGCCTGTTCCAGTGGTGGGTGACGTGAAGCCTGATTCTCTGCTATGACATGAAGACAGATTCTGCGCTGACATAAGGCCAGATTCTCTGTTACGGGACCCCTCTCCTCTGTCTGGGTGCCTGGGCCTAAATGTGTGACAGTGGCCTGTTCCAGTGGTGGGTGACGTGAAGCCTGATTCTCTGCTATGACATGAAGACTGATTCTGCGCTGACATGAAGCCAGATTCTCTGCTATGGCATGAAGAGACTGATTCTCTGCTGATATAAAGCCAGATTCTTTGCTATGGCATGAAGAGACTGATTCTCTGCTGACGTGAAGCCAGATTCTCTGCTATGGGACCTCTGTCCAATTGATATTGGTTCATTTTAATTTTTTAATTTAAATTTTAATTCATTTCCCTATCCACATTTGTTTGCAGGGGATTTACCTACATGTTGCTGCCTTTTGCAGCCCTCTAGCTCTTTCCTGGGCTGTTTTACAGCCTTTTTAGTGCCCAAAAGGGGCACTAAAATGGGGTTCGGGTTCGGGACGAAGTTCGGTTCGGGTTCGGATCCCGAACCCGAACATTTACGGGAAGTTCAGCCAAACTTCTCGAACCCGAATATCCAGGTGTTCGCTCAACTCTACTCTTCTGTATAACGTTTCCTCATACCAAACACCTGTGACATTCCCTTTAATTTTTCATTGGCCGCCGGTGACAGCATTGCTATTATCTGCAGGATATCTCCTGTGTGACGTTTCCACATCCAAGATACCTTTTTAAATTTGTTTGCGCATACACTTCCAAATCCTACGCTACTGTACGGTACATGTGACAGACTTTAAATCATATATAACATTTAATATATACAGAAAACGAACAGTAAGGGATGGGGCAGTGGCTGTGATGCTGATGGTGCACGCAGAGGTCGTGGCCCTGGGCACATTAAAACTGTGCCTGCTGCCAGAGAACAAGAAAAACAATCATCCACGATACCTAGCTTCATGTCCCAGTTTGCAGGGCAGCAAAGGACACCACTCTTGAAGTCAGACCAGTGCGACCAGGTGGTCGGTTGGATTGCAGCAGATAATGCTTCCAGTCGCTTATGCACCACCCTGTCTTCCACCAAGTCAAGTCTCAGTAGCCAAGAGTCTGCTCAACCCAATCCTCACCCTGATCCTCCTTCCTCCCACCATGGAGGGTCTGGGCAAACAAGTGATCCCACACTTGGATATTCTGAGGAGCTCTTTTCAGCACCATTCCTTGTTTTGGCCCTCTCGCCAAGCACGCTTGAAGAGGGACAGATCTTGTGCCCTCATTCCCAAACTCTTGAGCATCCACAAACACAAGAAGATGACGGTGGGGAACAGCAATTACTGTTTAATCAGGTGGATGATGATGAGACACAGTTGCCAATAACTCAATGGCAATTACTGTCTCAAGAGGTTGATGAAGAGGATGAGACACAGTTGTCAATCACTGAGGTAGTAGTTAGGTCAACAAGTCAGGAGGATGAGCAGAGTGAGGAAGTGGAAGAGAAGGTGGTTGACGATGAAGTCACTGACCCAACCTGGGAAGGTGGAAAGCCGAGCGAGGACAGCAGTACAGAGTGGGAGGGTTCTGTTGCACTGCAACAGGCTGGAATAGGCAGAGGGGTGACAAAAGGGAGAAGGCGGGCCAACACAAACAGGCCCACAACTGTTCCCCAGAGCATACCCTTGCAAAAATCTTCCTTGCCAGGGGGTAGGTGTTCCGCAGTCTGGCGCTTTTTTGAGGAAAGTGCGGATGACAAAAGAATTGTAATTTGCAACCTATGCCATACAAAAATGAGCAGGGGCATGAACACTATCAACCTCACCACCACTAGCATGATCCTCCACATGGCATCAAAGCATCGTAATAGGTGGGCCGAACGCCTGGGTCCACAATCTGTGTCTGTGGGTCACACCATTGCCTCCTCTTCCCCGGTGTTACGTGCTGGCCAATCCCCTGTCGAAGGCGCAGGCCCAGATGCCGCCTGCCCTGCACCTGGACCTTCGCAAGCACCATCAGCGATCACATCCACTTCCGTGTCCCAGCACAGCGTCCAAATGTCCTTACGCAACCGCAAATGCCCAGCAACCCACTGTCACGGCTGAGGATGGGGGAAACCCTCAGCCGTGAGGTGCCAGGTGTTGAAGTAGCTACTCGGCCATGAAGCCACAGGACAGGGAGCAGGTCACCTCCTACAGCGTCCCTACCCTGACCCTAACTCCTAACCTGCATGGGCCGACCTTTAAGGTAGGAGGGCCCATGCGCCGGAACCTCGGAGCCCTATCTTACCCTCCGCAGATCCCTGAGCTAGGAGCTGGGTAAGGCAACCTACTCCTCCTTGACACGGAGGAGCAGGAGCCTCAATGGCCAAGCTGTTGGGAAAAGGGGGACAAAAACAGCAATACGGAAATGGCAGGTAAACAGACATTCACCAACCTGCCACAGCCCTGCTGACTGGATCCCTAAACAGACAGGGATCCAGAACCGTTATGCTGCACAAACACATATGAAAATCCCAACAGACAAACTTGCTACAACACACACCTAAAGACATAGGCATACATAAAACTTTAACTTAAACCTCAAACTATGAACTATGACCACAGTGGTGGCTCTCACTGGCGGATGACAAACACAGGAGGCTGCTATCAGCAAGCATGCTGAAGCAACCTACTGAGCTCTGCAAGAGAGAGGGTCTTTATAGGCCCAAGTGGCCACACCCAAGGATTGGACACACCCAGTGACATCACACACACACTGGGAAGGAAGTTAACCCTTCCAGTAACACAGAAGGGAAAACAAACATACAAAAAGGGAAAGTGCACACAAAAACTACAACACAGTGCACACAACAAACACACCTAACAAAAGGAACGTCAGGTGAGACCGCATGCCAGGGCAGCAAGCTGCCTAGCGACGCTCAGGCTGCTCTGCTGCTAACAACAACACTGGTTGCCCGCGGCAACCACAAGTGAGGCCACAGACAAGCAGCCCTCACCCGTGGTTGAACGCCCATACAAAACCGCAGGCAACCGCATGCGGTAAAGGAGTCACGGTCATGGGCATGGCCGTGACACTCCCACCCCTCAAAGCCCCCCCACCAAAAAAAAGGAAACTGATGAGGAACTCACACAAGGGGATGGGAGAAGGAGACGTCCACTCTCAGGACATGGTTCCCAGGGGGTCACTGTCAGCTGCATCCTCTCCCAGCTCACACTAGCCAGTCCGACGAGGCCTGCAGCCCGCACCAGCGACAAGGAATGGAACCACAGAGAGTGGACGAGGGGACTCTCCACTCACGTCCCCACTCCAGTCGCTGCCAGCAGACACTCCTAACCAGCACGCAGCCGGACCACTTACGGAGTGCTGCCAGCAAACGACCAGAGATGGGAACATGGAGAGGGACGAGGGATCCCCAACACGGACACGGAAGGTAAGGTGGCGGGGAAAGCCACCAACCGTGCCGTTAACGGAGATCCCCCAGGAACGCTCTCCCTCCGGAGAACGCGCATGCAGGCCACAAACAGATGGCACTGCATGCTGCACCCTCTTTCGAAGGTATGCATACCGCATACCAGACACACACCACGTGTAGTAAAATCAGGGGGACGCCACACGAGGCAACGGTGAAGGGATGGCGGGGAAACGCCACTCACCGCGCCATCAGAGGCGAAACCCCCAGAACGCTCTCCCTCCGAAGAGCGCGCATGTACCCCTTCACAGACGGCGGTACATGCTACACCCTCTTTCGAGGGAATGCATACTCCCACCCCTCAAAGCCCCTCCCAACAACAAAAGGGGAAGGTTGGTGAGGCTTAGAAAACAATGGGAGGGGGGGGGGAGGGGAAAGACAAACAAAAGGGGACACCAACACGGACACGGTGAGCAAGGAATGGCGGGGAATGCCACTCACCGCGCCGTAAATGGTGAAAACCCCATAACGCTCTCCCTCCGGAGAACGCGCATGCACCCCATCCGTAGATAGCGGTGCATGCTTTACCCTCTTTCGAGGGAACGCCACGCGGGAAGCCTTTGTGGTCATACTGTCACGGCTGAGGATGGGGGAAACCCTCAGCCGTGAGGTGCCAGGTGTTGAAGTAGCTACTCGGCCATGAAGCCACAGGACAGGGAGCAGGTCACCTCCTACAGCGTCCCTACCCTGATCCTAACTCCTAACCTGCATGGGCCGACCTTTAAGGTAGGAGGGCCCATGCGCCGGAACCTCGGAGCCCTATCTTACCCTCCGCAGATCCCTGAGCTAGGAGCTGGGTAAGGCAACCTACTCCTCCTTGACACGGAGGAGCAGGAGCCTCAATGGCCAAGCTGTTGGGAAAAGGGGGACAAAAACAGCAATACGGAAATGGCAGGTGAACAGACATTCACCAACCTGCCACAGCCCTGCTGACTGGATCCCTAAACAGACAGGGATCCAGAACCGTTATGCTGCACAAACACATATGAAAATCCCAACAGACAAACTTGCTACAACACACACCTAAAGACATAGGCATACATAAAACTTTAACTTAAACCTCAAACTATGAACTATGACCACAGTGGTGGCTCTCACTGGCGGATGACAAACACAGGAGGCTGCTATCAGCAAGCATGCTGAAGCAACCTACTGAGCTCTGCAAGAGAGAGGGTCTTTATAGGCCCAAGTGGCCACACCCAAGGATTGGACACACCCAGTGACATCACACACACACTGGGAAGGAAGTTAACCCTTCCAGTAACACAGAAGGGAAAACAAACATACAAAAAGGGAAAGTGCACACAAAAACTACAACACAGTGCACACAACAAACACACCTAACAAAAGGAACGTCAGGTGAGACCGCATGCCAGGGCAGCAAGCTGCCTAGCGACGCTCAGGCTGCTCTGCTGCTAACAACAACACTGGTTGCCCGCGGCAACCACAAGTGAGGCCACAGACAAGCAGCCCTCACCCGTGGTTGAACGCCCATACAAAACCGCAGGCAACCGCATGCGGTAAAGGAGTCACGGTCATGGGCATGGCCGTGACACCCACCCACAGGCCAAAGCACTAAATGTGCAGCTTTCCAAATTACTGGCCCTGGAAATGTTGTCATTTAGGCTTGTGGACAGTGAGGCCTTCCGCAGCCTGATGTCGGTGGCCGTCCCTCGTTATGCAGTCCCCAGCCACCACTATTTTCTAGGTGTGCTATGCCCGCCTTACAGCAACATGTGTCACTTAACATCACACGTGCCCTGACCAACGCAGTTACTGGGAAGGTCCACTTAACCACGGACACATGGACAAGTGCATTTGGCCAAGGACGCTACATTTCCCTAACGGCACACTGGGTGAATGTTTTGGAGGCCTGGAGCGAGTTGTACACTGGGATGGCACAGGTACTACCGAAGACAAGGATTGCGGGCCCTACATCAATCCGGGTTTCCGCCAGAATTTACGTTAGAGGCTCGAACCCCCACTTTCACCTCCGAATTATCCGCGTGCAGCACCAGTCAGTCATCAGTCGGTAGCTGGAAGAAGTGTAGCACTGCAGTGGGGAAGAGGCAACAGGCTGTGCTAAAGCTGATATGCTTAGGGGACAAACGGCACACCGTCGCAGAGCTGTGGCAGGGGATAAGAGACCAGACTGAGCTGTGACTCTCGCCACTAAACCTACAACCAGGTATGGCCATAACTTGGTGGCGGCTTTGGAGCTTGGCAAGCTCACACACATCCCATGCCTAGCCCACGTCTTAAACTTAGTGGTTCAGCGGTTTCTCAAAACCTACCCCAATTTGCCTGAGCTACTGGTGAAGGTGCGCCACATGTGTGCACATTTCCGCAAGTCATCTACAGCTTCAGCCGGTCTGTCAACGCTGCAGCAGCGCTTTAACTTGCCAGCTCACCGGCTGTTGTGCGACGTGAGTACGCGCTGGAACTCCACGTCAACTTCCGCTATTCACAAGCTAGAAGTGGGCATGGATGTCTGACCTCTGTGAGGTTTTAAGAAACTTTGAGGAATCAACACAGATGGTGAGCGGCGATAACGCTATTATCAGCTTAACCATCCCACTTATGTGTCTACTCAAACACTCGCTGCTCACAATTAAGGACGACTCTTTGCATGTTGAAGAGGTGGAAATGGGGGAAGACATTACACAGGGTGATAGCCAGACCACCCTCAGTTCGTCTTCTCAGCGCGAATTGGACCATGAAGAGGAGGAGGAGCAGGAGACGGTTGCCTCCACTACAGAGGATAGTACCCAAGGAAGTTTAATTCCATCTGTTCAGCGTGGGTGGGCAGAAGAGGAGGAAGAGGATGAGAAGATTGAGAGTGATCCTCCTGATGATGACAGCAAAATTTTGCCTGTTGGTACTCTGGCACACATGGCTCAGCTGCAGGGCCTCGCATATAATTTTTTAGAGGGTCAGCTCACCAGCAGGCCCTCACCTACAATCTTTTAGAGGGTCAGCTCACCTGCAGGCCCTCATCAATTATATCTAATAGGTAATTTGTGTGTA
Source organism: Bufo bufo (assembly GCF_905171765.1). Classification (NCBI taxonomy): domain Eukaryota; kingdom Metazoa; phylum Chordata; class Amphibia; order Anura; family Bufonidae; genus Bufo; species Bufo bufo. Next base: position 340,570,507 of record NC_053393.1, on the reverse strand, counting down.
TGCTGCCTTGCTTGGAAGTGGTAGCCGTAGCTGTTTCTTAGGCTCCCTCTCCGGAATCAAACCCTGATTCCCCGTTACCCGTGGTCACCGTTGTTGGCGCTGAAAATAACATTGAAAGCTGATAGGGCAGACTGAATGGATCGTCACTGTCACGGGGACGTGCGATCGGGTCCAGGTTATCTAAAGTCACCAAGGCAGCAGCAGGCCCTTGCCCATAATGTTTTAGATGGTCAGATCAGCAGTCTCTTGCTCCAAATGTTTTTGAGGGTCACTAGCAGGCCATCAATCATACTTTTTCAAGGCTATGTATGATGCCCTCCTTTATGTGTAACAAAGGGTGTATTGTAGTGTCGGTTCTTTGTAATTTTTGGCAGCCCTTTCACTTAGTGCATAGTCTTTAGTTGTACCACAGTGCGAATGAGGCCTTCCGTTATGTGATATACAGGTTGTATCGGAGTGCCTCTTGCTTGTATTTTTTGGCAGCACTTGCACTTATTTACAAGTAAATATAGAGGAAAGAATGTTTCCTAACAATTTTTACTCTGTCTAAAATCGATTTTATCTTCGGTTTGGTGCGTATTATTGTCAGTCTGTAAAAGTAGCGTACTACTCGCACAACATTGTTCCCAGCAGCGACCTGGGAGTCCAAGATACATCCTCCCCATGCTGTTCCCAAACCATTTCGGTTGTGTTTTTATCAATTTCTGACCTTTTCCTATGAACCAAGCATCCTCCCCTCTTTAGAGCAGGGGGTGCCTGGTTTAATGCTTGGGTTCTCCCATTGACTTCCATTATACTCGGGTGATCATTAGAGCACCCGAGCATCCTGATGTGTTCGGCCCGAGCACTATGGTGCTCAATGAACACTAGTTATAAATCCAGTTACAAAGAGCATTTTGAATATGTGGAGGTAAAAAATCAACTGGTTAGTGTCATATGTTAATGCTGATGTCAGAACACATCTCACTGCCCTGAGGCTTGATGGGACCGCAGTCACATGAAAAACAAAAATTTGCATTCAAGCAAGGGGGATAAGAGAAAACTGCAAATGAGGTAGATTTGAAAAAAATAAAAAATTCAGAGGAGCAACTTATGAAAATAAACTTTAGAGTGAAAAATGTATTGCACCACTTTAACCACTTCAGATCTGGGCCATTTCCCCATTCCTGACAGTCATTTTTTGCAAATCTGACATGTGTCACTTTATGTGGTCATAACTTTAAAACGCTTTTACTTACCCAGGCCATTCTGAGATTGTTTTCTTGTGACATATTGTACTTCATGACAGTGGTAAAATTGAGTCAATAAATATAAAAAAATACCAAATATACAAAAAAAATTGAAAATTAGCAAATTTCCAAATTTCTATTTCTCTACTTTTTCAATAGATAGTAATACCTCCAAATATAGTTATTACTTTACATTCCCCATATGTCTACTTCATATTTGGATCATTTTGTGAATATCGTTTTTTTTGGGGGGAGGGGGGGACGTTAGAAGGCTTAGAAGTTTAGAAGCAAATCTTGAAATTTTTCAGAAAATTTCCAAAACCCACTTTTTAAGGACCAGTTCAGGTCTGAAGTCACTTTTTGAGGCTTACATAATAGAAACCACCCAAAAATGATGCCATTTTACAAACTACACCCCTCAAGGTATTCCAAACTTATTTTTCAGTAACAAAGCAAGGGTTGAGAGCCAAACAAAACTGAATATTTATTGCCCTGATTCTGTAGTTTACAGAAACACTCCATATGTGGTCATAAACTGCTCTATGGCCACACGGCAGGGCGCAATAGGAAAGGAACGTCATATGGTTTTTGGAAGGCAGATTGTTAAGAGAGGCAGATGGCAGGCTTCCTGTTCCCTGCGCCACCGTCGGCCTGATATCGCGGCAGCCAGGGAATTCCCGGTCGCCATGGTGACGGAGGAGGCAGGACGTTCGGCTGCAATCCTCATGCAGGAATGGCCGACGCTCCTCGTTGCCATGGGGACCAGCTGGGGCTGAGCGCCGAGCTAGGCACTCGGCGCTCAGTTACTGTCAGGGAGGAGGGATCATGTGACGCTGTCCACGTCACATGACCTCTTCCCTCCACTATTTAAACAGGCAACCTGCTGGCCACAGGTTGCCTGTGATTTTCGTCCTATAGGCTGTGTACTTTATTGTTATTTAGCTACCTCTGGAATTGACCCTTGATCCGCCTCTTGACACCTCTTCTGCCTGCTCCCTGTACCTTGACGCTACCTCTCGGATTTTGACCTCGGCTTGTTTACGGATTTGTCTTTGCCTCTTCCCATGCTCTGACGTGACCTCCTGGACTGACCTCGGCTAGTTGACCCGCCTCGCCTTCCGTTTTTGTTCTACCTCTTGTCTGCTTAGTGTGACTTCTCAGTGGCTGTCCGCTTCCCTGCTGTCTCTTTCTCTCTGCTTTCACTTAGTAGGTTAGGGACTGTCGCCCAGTTGCGCTCCGTCACCTAGGGTGGGTGGTGCAAGTAGGCAGGGACAGGGGACCGGGTGGCAGCTCAGGGGGTGCACCTCCACTCTATCTTGTTTCCCGTGACTCTACCCATGACAGAATCACAGGCCCAAATTCATCATGGACCCTATACAGAGCCTCACCAATAGTACAGGAATTTGGGGAGAGACTACAAGTTCAGGAAACCGTCCGAACTCCCCCTATTCTAGCTCCCGCCGCCGTTCAGGTGGAACCTCACATTAAATTGCCCGATCGGTTTTTGGGTGACCGCCGAAGTTTTTTAGCTTTCAAGGAAAGCTGTAAACTTTATTTTCGACTACGACCCCACTCCTCCGGCCCTGACCCACAGAGGGTTGGTATTATCATTTCCTTGCTTTAAGGGAACCCCCAGGAATGGGCCTTTTTCTTACCACCAGATTCCCTTGTCTTATTGTCTTAGCTCTGTGGACCTCTTTTTCCAGGCGTTAGTGGTTCTTTATGATGAACCTGACGAGCCTCTGTGGCAGAATCCAATCTTAAGGCCCTCACTCAGGGAAATCGTCCCGTGGAGGATTATTGTACGCAGTTTCGCAAGTGGTGCGTTCCTTCGGGCTGGAACAAACCAGCACTCAAATGTCAATTTAGGGCAGGCTTCACTGAAAAGTTAAAGGATATGTTGGTTTGTTATCCCTGTCCTGACTCTTTAGAGGAGACAATGACGCTAGCCATCAGACTAGATAGACTGATCATAGAGAGACAGCGGAAGCATTTGTTTTCTCCTCATACCCTTCTTCGACCTGAGACTCTCCCCCTTGAACCCAGGATGGAAGCCCACTCGGACGAGCCCATGCAACTCGGGATGACGCGAAGAGAACTATGCTGTCGTCGTGGCTCTTGTTTTTATTGTGGGGATCCCGAACACTGGATCCGTCAGTGTCCTAAAGCTCCGCCTTCTGGAAAGTCATCCAAGTCTGAGGGATTCAAGGACAAGGTACTCCCGGAGGTGGTAAGAAGTAAATTATTGCTGCTGGTTTCTATTGCCTTTGGGGTCTTAAAGGGGTCAGGAAATGCCTTTGTGGATTCAGGGTCAGCTTTTAGTTTTATTGATTACAAATTCGTTGATCAGATGGGAATTCCTATACTAGAATTACACACCCCGATCCAGGTTGTCGCCATCGATTCTACCCCCCTGCTAGGGGGCACAGTAAAACTCCGTACTCCGGAGATTACCCTATCTGTAGGGATCTGCCACTCTGAGAAATGTTCCTTCTTTGTTTTAGAGAATCTTCCAGTTCAGGTAGTCCTTGGCATGCCCTGGCTTCAGCAACACAATCCGGTCTTTAACTGGAGTTCGGGCGAGTTAGAGTGATGGGGCCTAACTGTAATTCTTGCTTAACCGTAGTTCAAGCTGAGGTCTCATCAGATATTCCTCATTTTATTGCTGATTATTCAGATGTTTTTTCCACCACTGAGACAGATAATCTCCCTTCCATAGGTCTTATGACTGTGTTATTGACTTGATACCTGAGTCCAAATTTCCTAAAGGACGGATTTATAATCTTTCCGGTCCTGAGCGCAAGTCCATGAAAGACTACATCCAGGAGAGTCTCAAGAAGGGACATATTAGGCCCTCCACCTCTCCCCTGGGAGCAGGATTCTTTTTAGTTAAAAAGAAAGACGGTGGTCTCAGGTCCTGCATTGACTACATAAATTTGAATAAAATTACTATTAGGAATCAGTATTCCATCCCATTGATTCCTGATTTGTTTAACCAGATTTTGGGTGCTTCTTGATTTTGTAAATTTGATTTTAGAGGAGCCTTTAACCTAGTTCATATTAAGGAGGGAGATGAGTGGAAAACTGCTTTTATTACTCCAGAGGGACACTGAGTCTCTGGTTATGCCATTCGGTCTTTGCAATGCCCCAGCTGTGTTTCAGAATTTCATGAATGATATTTTAGAGTTATTGGCAAATTTATGATTGTTTATCTCGATGATATTCTTGTCTTTTCACCTGACTGGGATTATCATGTGTCTCACATCAGATTGGTTCTTAAAATCCTCAGGGAGAACCATTTGTCTGTTAAATTAGAGAAATGTGTATTTGGAGTTCAAGAGATCCCCTATCTTGGCTATACAGGGAGTGCAGAATTATTAGGCAAATGAGTATTTTGACCACATCATCCTCTTTATGCATGTTGTCTTACTCCAAGATGTATAGGCTCGAAAGCCTACTACCAATTAAGCATATTAGGTGATGTGCATCTCTGTAATGAGAAGGGGTGTGGTCTAATGACATCAACACCCTATATTAGGTGTGCATAATTATTAGGCAACTTCCTTTCCTTTGGCAAAATAGGTCAAAAGAAGGACTTGACAGGCTCAGAAAAGTCAAAAATAGTGAGATATCTTGCAGAGGGATGCAGCACTCTTAAAATTGCAAAGCTTCTGAAGCGTGATCATCGAACAATCAAGCGTTTAATTCAAAATAGTCAACAGGGTCGCAAGAAGCGTGTGGAAAAACCAAGGCGCAAAATAACTGCCCATGAACTGAGAAAAGTCAAGCGTGCGGCTGCCGAGATGCCACTTGCCACCAGTTGGGCCATATTTCAGAGCTGCAACATCACTGGAGTGCCAAAAAGCACAAGGTGTGCAATACTCAGAGACATGGCCAAGGTAAGAAAGGCTGAAAGACGACCACCACTGAACAAGACACACAAGCTGAAACGTCAAGACTGGGCCAAGAAATATCTCAAGACTGATTTTTCTAAGGTTTTATGGACTGATGAAATGAGAGTGAGTCTTGATGGGCCAGATGGATGGGCCCGTGGCTGGATTGGTAAAGGGCAGAGAGCTCCAGTCCGACTCAGACGCCAGCAAGGTGGAGGTGGAGTACTGGTTTAGGCTGGTATCATCAAAGATGAGCTTGTGGGGCCATTTCGGGTTGAGGATGGAGTCAAGCTCGACTCCCAGTCCTACTGCCAGTTTCTGGAAGACACCTTCTTCAAGCAGTGGTACAGGAAGAAGTCTGCATCCTTCAAGAAAAACATGATTTTCATGCAGGACAATGCTCCATCACACGCGTCCAAGTACTCCACAGCGTGGCTGGCAAGAAAGGGTATAAAAGAAGAAAATCTAATGACATGGCCTCCTTGTTCACCTGATCTGAACCCCATTGAGAACCTGTGGTCCATCATCAAATGTGAGATTTACAAGGAGGGAAAACAGTACACCTCTCTGAACAGTGTCTGGGAGGCTGTGGTTGCTGCTGCACGCAATGTTGATGGTGAACAGATCAAAACACTGACAGAATCCATGGATGGCAGGCTTTTGAGTGTCCTTGCAAAGAAAGGTGGCTATATTGGTCACTGATTTGTTTTTGTTTTGTTTTTGAATGTCAGAAATGTATATTTGTGAATGTTGAGATGTTATATTGGTTTCACTGGTAAAAATAAATAATTGAAATGGGTATATATTTGTTTTTTGTTAAGTTGCCTAATAATTATGCACAGTAATAGTCACCTGCACACACAGATATCCCCCTAAAATAGCTAAAACTAAAAACAAACTAAAAACTACTTCCAAAAATATTCAGCTTTGATATTAATGAGTTTTTTGGGTTCATTGAGAACATGGTTGTTGTTCAATAATAAAATTACAGGGAGTGCAGAATTATTAGGCAAGTTGTATTTTTGAGGATTAATTTTATTATTGAACAACAACCATGTTCTCAATGAACCCAAAAAACTCATTAATATCAAAGCTGAATATTTTTGGAAGTAGTTTTTAGTTTGTTTTTAGTTTTAGCTATTTTAGGGGGATATCTGTGTGTGCAGGTGACTATTACTGTGCATAATTATTAGGCAACTTAACAAAAAACAAATATATACCCATTTCAATTATTTATTTTTACCAGTGAAACCAATATAACATCTCAACATTCACAAATATACATTTCTGACATTCAAAAACAAAACAAAAACAAATCAGTGACCAATATAGGCACCTTTCTTTGCAAGGACACTCAAAATCCTGCCATCCATGGATTCTGTCAGTGTTTTGATCTGTTCACCATCAACATTGCGTGCAGCAGCAACCACAGCCTCCCAGACACTGTTCAGAGAGGTGTACTGTTTTCCCTCCTTGTAAATCTTACATTTGATGATGGACCACAGGTTCTCAATGGGGTTCAGATCAGGTGAACAAGGAGGCCATGTCATTAGATTTTCTTCTTTTATACCCTTTCTTGCCAGCCACGCTGTGGAGTACTTGGACGCGTGTGATGGAGCATTGTCCTGCATGAAAATCATGTTTTTCTTGAAGGATGCAGACTTCTTCCTGTACCACTGCTTGAAGAAGGTGTCTTCCAGAAACTGGCAGTAGGACTGGGAGTTGAGCTTGACTCCATCCTCAACCCGAAAAGGCCCCACAAGCTCATCTTTGATGATACCAGCCCAAACCAGTACTCCACCTCCACCTTGCTGGCGTCTGAGTCGGACTGGAGCTCTCTGCCCTTTACCAATCCAGCCACGGGCCCATCCATCTGGCCCATCAAGACTCACTCTCATTTCATCAGTCCATAAAACCTTAGAAAAATCAGTCTTGAGATATTTCTTGGCCCAGTCTTGACATTTCAGCTTGTGTGTCTTGTTCAGTGGTGGTCGTCTTTCAGCCTTTCTTACCTTGGCCATGTCTCTGAGTATTGCACACCTTGTGCTTTTGGGCACTCCAGTGATGTTGCAGCTCTGAAATATGGCCAAACTGGTGGCAAGTAGCATCTTGGCAGCTGCACGCTTGACTTTTCTCAGTTCATGGGCAGTTATTTTACGCCTTGGTTTTTCCACACGCTTCTTGCGACCCTGTTGACTATTTTGAATTAAACGCTTGATTGTTCGATGATCACGCTTCAGAAGCTTTGCAATTTTAAGAGTGCTGCATCCCTCTGCAAGATATCTCACTATTTTTGACTTTTCTGAGCCTGTCAAGTCCTTCTTTTGACCCATTTTGCCAAAGGAAAGGAAGTTGCCTAATAATTATGCACACCTAATATAGGGTGTTGATGTCATTAGACCACACCCCTTCTCATTACAGAGATGCACATCACCTAATATGCTTAATTGGTAGTAGGCTTTCGAGCCTATACAGCTTGGAGTAAGACAACATGCATAAAGAGGATGATGTGGTCAAAATACTCATTTGCCTAATAATTCTGCACGCAGTGTAATCCTCAAAAATACAACTTCCCTAATAATTCTGCACTCCCTGTATTCTTACTCCTCATTCATTTAAAATGGATCCCAGTGAGGTTCAGGCTATCCAAGACTGGGTAAGACAATCCTCCTTAAAAGCACTCCAATGTTTTTTAGGATTCGCCAATTCTTACCGTAAATTCATAAAGAATTTTTCTGTTATTGCCAAGCTTCTCACGGATCTAACTAAAAAAGGTTCGGATCTGGTTAACTGGTCTTTGGAGGCCTGTCAAGCCTTTGATACCCTAAAAAAATGTTTCCAAATGGCAAATGGTGGGGGTCTTGGTTCAGCTCGATACCGAGGAACCTTTTGTGGTGGAGGTCGATGCCTCAGAGGATGGTGTGGGGGCCGTCCTTTCACAGGGGTCCTCTAACCTCACTAATTTAATGCCATGCGCCTTCTTCTCTCGCAAGTTCTCTGCTTCAGAGAGAAATTACAATATTGGAAACCGTTAGTTACTGGCCATAAAATGGGCATTTGAGAAATGGAGGCATTTTTTAGAAGGGGCTAGACACCGTATTACTGTTCTCACTGATCATAAGAACTTTGTTTTTCTTGAGGCGGCCAAACGCCTTAATCCTAGACAAGCCAGATGGGCCCTGTTTTTTACTCGTTTTAACTTTCCTGTTACTTTCAGACCAGGAAGTAAAAATGTTAAGGCAGATGCTTTGTCCCGGAGATTTAATGCCGTCCAAGCTCCTGATATCCCCCCGGAACTTATCTTGCCGACAAGCATCTTTGTGGCAGCATTTTCTGCGGATCTTTCCTCTGAGATTCAACAGGCTCTGCAACTTGCTCCTCCACAAACACCGGCAGATAAGTTGTTTGTTCCTGAATGCTTTTGTGTTCAATTATTGGGTGAATGTCATGACTCCGTGCTCTGTGGTCATCCAGGTATTGCTGCCACTAGGGAATTGCTGCTGAGGTCTTTCTGGTGGCCCACTTTGTCTAAAGATGTACGGTCTTATGTTTTAGCTTGCGACGTTTGTGCCCGGTCTAAGACCCCAAAAACACATCTCGCTGGTGAACTACAACCACTACCCATTCCCTATAAGCCATGGTCTCACATCTCCATGGATTTTATTTCTGATCTGCCCCTCTCTGAGGGGAAGTCAGTGGTGTGGGTAGTGGTTGACCGTTTTAGCAAGATGGTGCACTTTGTTCCTTTAAGTAAGCTCCCTGATGCAAAGACCTTAGCATCCTTGTTCATTGAACATGTGGTACGTCTGCATAGTGTCCCTAAGAATATCGTCTCTGATAGAGGCGTTCAGTTTGTTTCTAGCTTTTGGAGGGCTTTTTGTAGAAGATGCAACATCTCTTTATCCTTTTCGTCTGCTTTCCATCCACAGACCAATGGGCAGACGGAACGGTTAAATCAGGCAGTGGAGCTTTTTCTAAGGTGCTATGTATCGCATAATCAACTCCTATGGGTGAGATACCTCCCGTTGGCAGAATTCGCCATCAACAATCGGGTTAATTCTTCCATGGGTGTGTCTCCTTTTTTTTGTAACAGTGGTTTACATCCTCGCTTTAGTTCTAATCCCTCTGTATCCTCACTCAACCTGCAGGCAGATTCTTTTACCTCTAAACTGTGCACAGTCTGGGCACAGGTGCAATCAATCTTTGAAAAGGCCCAGGAAACCCAGTGTAAACATGCCAATAAGAGATGTTCCAAGGGGGTAAATATTGTACTCGGCGATAAGGTGTGGTTGTCGACTAAAAATCTTGCTTTGAAACAGTGTTCTAAGAAATTCTTGCCGCGTTTCATTGGACCATACAATATTATTGAGCTTATTAACCCAGTATCTTTCAGACTTAAGCTACCTGACTCCCTCTGTATACATGATGTGTTCCATAAGTTGTTACTTAAGAAAAATGTGTCACCAGTGGTTCCGGTTAAAAAACCTCCTCCACCTGTGGAGGTTGAGGGTCAGGAGGAATTCATTATTTCTAAAATAATTGATGTCAGAAAGATTATAAATTTCTTTCAATACCTGGTCCACTGGAAAGGTTTTGGACCTGAGGAGAGGTCCTGGATACCTAGATCTAGGATGCATGCTTCCAGGTTAATTACTAAATTTCACCAGGAACACCCTGAGAAACCCCGTCCACAATTCTTGAGTCCGGAAGCCCTCATGGAGGGGGGGGGGGGGGTACTGTTACGAGAGGCAGACGGCGGGCTTCCTGTTCCCTGCGCCGCCGCCAGCCTCTGATATCGCGGCAGCCAGGGAATTCATGTCTCCTGGCTGCGCTCTCCTGTGTGTGGCATCCCGGTCGCCATGGTGACGGAGGAGGCGGGTTGTTCGGCAGCAATCCTCATGCAGGAACGGCCGACGCTCCTCGTTGCCATGGGGACCAGCTGGGGCTGAGCGCCGAGCTAGGCACTCGGCGCTCAGTTACTGTCAGGGAGGAGGGATCATGTGACGCTGGCCACGTCACATGACCCCTTCCCTCCACTATTTAAACAGGCAACTTGCTGGCCACAGGTTGCCTGTTATTTTCATCCTATAGGCTGTGTACTTTATTGTTATTAAGCTACCTCTGGAATTGACCCTCGATCCGCCTCTTGACACCTCTTCTGCCTGCTCCCTGTACCTTGATGCTGACCTCTGCTTGTTTACAGATTTGTCTTTGCCTCTTCCCTTGTTCTGACGTGACCTCCTGGACTGACCTCAGCTAGTTGACCTGCCTCGCGAGACAGTACAACCTATTAATAGTGTTGATCACGAATATTCGAATTTCAAATTTTTATCGCGAACATAGGTACTTCGAAAATTCGCGAAAATTTTGAATATAGTTATAAATATTCAAAATTTTGAATATTCACTTTTTTTTTTTTTTATTAGTACACATGATCCCTCACTGCTGCTAGCTTGTGGGCCAATAAGAAGGCTGCAATATACTTGACTTTAGGAATAGTAGTGTTTGCGAATTTTGCTCTATATTCGTTTTTTTTTTATATTCGCTATATTGCTATATATCCTTGTTTTAGAATATTACGAATATTCGAAAAAACTAAGTTATAGCAATATAGAGAATATTCGAAAAAAATCGAATAGAGCAATTTAGCTAATTATATTTTGTATAATCTTCTTTGTCTAATAGTTGTAAGTTGAAAAATTTGCAATAAAAAATTCGAATCCGAAAATTCGAATTCCGAAAATTCGCATATTACACAATCATTACCTGTTCGATTTTTTGAGTAAAAAAAAAAATCGAGAATTTTCGACGAATATTCTACAAAATATTCGCAAAATATCGCGAATTCGAATATGACCCCTGCCGCTCATCACTATCTATTAAACCAACAACCTGTTGAAAAAATGCATGACATCACATGAAACACCAAAAGACCCGTAAGGACACACATATAAATAATATGAAAACTTTATTAGGTACTGAATAATTACAACAACTCATGAATAAAAAAATTAATAAAAAAGCATTGCAGCAATGCAGGTAGGTGCTGCGACAAGTAGCTCACCTGCTAACAAACAAGGTATGAAATCCCCACAACTTACTTATCTTGCTCAATACAAGAATTCTCAAAAGAACAATAGAAAAAGTATACCAGTAATCTCTAGGAAGCTACCCCATATACCCAGATGCCCTATATATAAACATCCACATGGGGTCCCATAAGGAAAACCATCTGTGGATGCATAAATAACAGGCAGCTAAAAGGGAAAAGAAGGACAGTGAAATATCTAGGAGATGGTACAATACGGGGATTAAACCTCTAGTCAGCTGTGAGCGCACCCCGATGCACGTTTCGCCCCGCTTCTTCAAGGGGCGTGTCTGATTTGATCACCCTGCCACACTATATACCCAGGTACTGATTGAAAATGCGGGACACATGCAGGGGGACCAATAGATGCAACTGATCAAATCCACTTATCTCGGGCGAGATCTCGCAAGAACATGCAAAGTTACGTCGCCTATCACACTTTAGATGGAGGAGGTATACTCACAGAAAAAATAGCGTGAGAATATGCACAAAATACATGATTTTTTTTACATGTAAAACTTTATTTTTTATTTTTTTATTTTATACTTTGTGTCCCCCCATAAAGTCATAAAAGACCTCTGGGGGACATTTTACTTAATTTTTATTTATTTTTTAACTATTGATTTCTCCTGTAACTGGGGCTGACATAGTAGCCCCAATTACAGGGGAAATACACATCCCAGAGAGGCTGTACAGTACTATACTGTGTGGTACAACCTCAGTGCAGGGTTGATCGAGGGTTGATCGAAGACCCAGTAGCTCCTGCACTCTTCCGGCCCTGGCGTTCACATGACCACCAGGCCAGGACAGGAGTGCTGTGTATACAGCGATCTAGAAGGGAACTGTCCCTGCCTTCTCTCTGGGTTGCCCTGCTGTCACTGACAGCGGACAATCCGCTCTGCAGCTGCACGATTAGATTGCAGCTGCGATCTCTGAATGGACGTTCCAGAAGGTCCATTCAGAATTAAACATCCACCCATAGGACGTTTATATCCTATGGGTGGATGTGAAGTGGTTAATGAACACAAATGATTAACTGTGCTACAGTAAATTTTCCCAGATTAGCCATTCATACTTTATCACATTCATGTACTTTGCTGTAAGCTTTAACTGCACTTTATAGAAATAATGAAACTGTCATGTAATTACAGAAATCAAAGTAGAGCTCAAATATTAATTATCATTTTTATTATGTAACAATACCCATTCAACTTTTAACCTCCAGAAAAAAAAAATTATGAAATGCTATTTCCTCAGCAATTAATACATAGTGAGTCTCTTGAAATAAATAAAGTACAGTCTTAACAAAAGTTTAGGGTAAAATATAAATTAGATTGAGATGTTAAATTATTTTGATAATGAAGTAATACAAATAACTTAGTAGCTGTCCAATGGCCTCACTGATTTTAAGCTAAGGTAATTATAAAATGTTGTGTTCTGTTTAGGCCTTTTGCACAAGAACATTGTGTGCCCGTGGCCATATTGCAGCCCGCATATGGCAGGTCCGCAATACATGAGTACCAGCCAGTACCAGTGATGTGCACTCCACATCACAAATGCGGACCCATTCACTTGAATGGGTCCGCAATCACGGAGATTCGGAATGGAAGCACAGATCGGAACCCCACGGAAGCACTACGGTGCTTCTGTGTTGTTTCTGTCCATGCCTCCGCACCGCAAAAAAATAGAACTTGTTCCATCCCGGCCGACGCACGGACGTTGCCCATGCATTGGGGACCACAAATTGTGGTCCCCAATGCACAGAACAGATGCACAATGTTCGTGTGCAAGAGGCCATAATCATAAATAAGCAAATTTCTTGAAATTCTTAAATAAATTTGAAATTTAATTTCCACAGCAAATAAATAAGATAAATTGTAGACTAATTTATATATAACTACACCAATAATAATAATAATAATAATAATAATAATAAAAATATGTTATAGCTGCTGAAATACATAGTGAAAAAATCTAAATTGCTGGTTATTAAGACATTTACAGGTCTGGTTATTAAAGAGGTTAATAAATATATATGCTTTTATAATTAGGGTTTCACAAAATAAAGAATTTTGGGGTAATTTATTAATTTGAAATATGCCTAAATTAGGCGTATTTTAGACACAGATGGCGGCTCAGCGCTTAGTTGCGCCTCTATATGCGACTTTTCCCTGCTCACGACAGGTCTACATAAGTGGGGGTGGGTAAGGGGATAGGCCAGCAGTCCTGTCTGATACACTATTTTCTATGCCTGTTTTAGGCATAGAAAATGGGCTAAATGTAAAATACCTAGGAAGCTGTCTTACATTTAGATGGGCACTGGATGCACCAAAGTTATGTAGAGGCCTGCGCTCTTCATAACTCCTGTGGATCCACTGCCAGCTATGGGAATTTATTAAGACAGCATCTAAAACGAAGGTCTTAAAAAAGTGTCCCTTTGGGTTTCAGACATTGTCCTTTATCAGGTTTCAAAAGCAGCCTAAAGGACTGTGTCAGAAATGTCAATACTTTATATTGTTAAACCCTGATAACATGAATAAAAACACATGTATTAAATGCAAGAAAAACTATAATGCAGTTCCTTAAGTCTAGATTATCATATAAAAAAAATAGTCTTGAATTTTTCCAATAAATATGCTCTTCTATACAAAAATTAACTAAGTAGGTATTATTTCACCAAAAATGAAATTAGTAAATTAACTAGAGATGAACAAAGTTTTGAAAAATTACATTCGCCAGCTTTGCTGAATTTTGACAAGAAATTCAATTTCAAACTTTCCATTGTATGGAATTGATGCAATGACGGGGAACAATCAGCCACCCCCGTCCTTTAACCCCTCAGATGCCGTGTTCAATACTGATCCCAGCATCTGTGACTCACATACAGCCTTTCAGGGGTTAAAAAAATATACGCATCTCATCCACTTGATCGCGGAGAGGCTGTCTGCTCCCCTCTGAGGAAAACCAGCCCAAAGAACCTGCAGCAAGCGTGATGACCTTAATTGGATAAGGTGAGTATCATTTTTTTTTTTCACTTTCAGACACTCTTTTAGGAAAAATTTATTCATTACCACAAAGTGCGACAAAATTTGGCTTTGTGGCGAATCAAATTTTTCCTGAAATTTGGATCAAATTCTATTTGATCCAACACTTCTATTCACTCAACACTACTATTAATCTAGAAATTTTTCCACTGCATAATTGAGTTAATGAAACTTCCAGAGCTCAAAAAATATTAAATAAGCCCCTGACTGCCACAGAAACCCACTTGCACATTGCAATTGCATTACAGGGGCACTGATGGGGTAACAGAGGAAGGTTTCTCCTTCTGCAACCACTAAGATGCTATCATCATTATTGACTGCAACATCAGGAGGATAAACAGTGGGTTAATGTGGGGTTTATTTTGTTGTGCCATAAAAAGGCATTTGCAGCCAAATAACGCCACTTAGTGGCTGCCACAAAAATATTTGTTGGCAGTCACTAAGGGGTTAATTAATATCAACTAATAACCTGCTTAGGAATGTAAAAATTGAAACTTGCTTTAATTTGTTATTTTTGCCAACAATACACCAACTGGTAAGATATGATTTTTCAACTGCACATGCCCATTCATATAGTGATTCATACAGTAATTGTAAGTAATTGGAGGCTTGGAAACCATGAAATGGAACTGAATAAAAAAATATTGGACTTTCAGTAAGTATTCAGATATTATAGACTACCTGTAATCAAGTTAACTGACATCTTTTTCATTCAGAGTGTCATCTTCAATGTTTTATAAAGCAACTATAAAGTTTATATTTGTACAGTTAGAGCAGATGAATGACATTGCATTTAATGTGCTAGTAAAAATAACATTATCTGCTAAATTAGAAAGTAATTTTGTGTTAATTATATGGCAGCTAGGTTTATTTCTCATGCAGTAATTATATGCAACAAACTGGCTTAATAAACCTGGCTACAAAAAGGACATAATAATACGCATGGCTGAGCACAAAGCACACAAGCAAAACGTATGATATTCCCATGGGGAAAACCAATGGTTATTAAAAACAAATTGCATGTATAAAGCTTTCTAGCACACAGTAAACTGTTGGAAAATGAAAACATTTTTATATTTTAAGCTTTCATACACTTTAAAGTTTATTTGTGATTGCATTTAATCCCTTAATATGAATAAACACTAAAAATAGAATTATGTTATTATAGTGATTATAACATGGGAAAATCAAGTTAAATAAACTAAAATACTGAAATAAGCTATTTAAAAGGTACTGTAAAATGCCAGCATTTGTTATATATCTCTATTTTCAATATGGTTTGCATTGTGTGATACATTTGCAGCAGTTTTACCACTTTGGCTTAACTTTTGTTGGCTTGATATATACAGTAATAAAAAAAAAAGGAGAATATTCTGGCACAATTTTGGTGCAAAGTGTCACAATTTAGGGCATGTTCATATCACCGTTATATATTCCGTTATGGCTTTCCCCTTATAGCATGGTTATAACGAAAATAACGGAATCCATAAGATGGAAATCAAAACAGATACTTTTTTAAGGCATTCCGTTTTGATCCATCATCATAGAAGTCTATGAGCAAGCATAACGGATAGAGATGGCCTTGCGGTTCGCCTAGCGGTCTTTTCGCGGCAATCTTTGCTTGTTCGCGATTTGCCGAACATATGGCAATATTCGCACAGGCCATAATTTTTTGCATTGCGCCAAACTTTGACCCATGACTAGGGTTGAGCAAAACCGAACTGTATAGTTCGGGTTCGTACCGAACTTTAGGATTTTTGGACCCTGGACCCGACCCCAAACATTTTAGTAAAAGTTTGGGGTCGGTGTTCGGCGCTTTCTTGGCGATTTTTGAAAGGCTGCAGGGCAGCCAATCAACAAGCGTTTAACTGTCTGACCGTAGAAGCCATCACAGCCATGCCTACTAATGCCAGTGCAGCATGTGAACCAGCCTCTATATAAGCTGGAGTTATGTAGCGCTGCACGTCACTCTGCTGTTACTAGTGTAGGGAGAGGATGCTGCTGGTGATTTCAGGGAGAGAATAGGAGAGAATCTTTGGTTCAGAATGTGAATCTAACTTAGCGATCTACATACATTTAGTTGTGTGGGTGCAGGGCACAATCTTTTTACCCTGCCCTGAACCCAGTGACCGAAAAAAATTACTTTTATCCGTGTGTTAGTTAGGTGGACAGCGGCGGCGGCCATTTTATGCAAGCTCAGTGCGCCAGCACTGCATCTGAGCTTTTGTGACATTCAAATCCAAGCTTGAAAAACTGCACTAATAATCTGGTTTTAAAAAATCACCCTTTTTTGGCAATATACAACATTTGGTGCATTTGCAGGATTAGTTAGTGTGCAATTTAAGCTAGAAATACAGCCATAATTTTCTGGGTTTTTAAAAACGCAATTTTTTTTTACAAAATACCCAATTTTACAACTCTTGCAGCATCAGCACGTGTGAAATTCAAGGGTTATATACAGCTTTCATATATTGTTACAAAAAAAAAAAAACTTTTTGGGCAATATCCAACATCTGTATTAGTCAGTGTGCAATTTAAGCTAGAAATACAGCCATCATTTTCTGGGTTTTTAAAAACCCTTTTTTGTTTGCCAAAATCCACTATTTTACAGATCTGCATGTGTGAAATTCAAGTTTAATATATACAGCTTTCATATTCTGTTACTAAAAAAAACACTTTTTTGGTAATATACAACATCTGTATTAGTCAGTGTGCAATTTAGGCTAGAAATACAGCCATCATTTTCGGGGATTTTAAAAACACACTTTTTTGCCAAAATACCCAATTTTACAGCCCTTGCTGAATCAGCACGTGTGAAATTCAAGGGTTATATATTGCTGTCATATTCAGTTATTAAACAAACACCCATTTGGGGAATTTTTTTTTTTATTTTGCAGCCTTTGCTGCATATGTCATTGTGAGATACAGCCTTTACATAGTGTGGTTCTATTCAGTTATTAAACAAACACCCATTTTGGGCACAAATCTTTAATTGCGGCCTAGTGTGGATCAGGGCATGTGAGATACACCCTTTATATATTGGGGTTATATTCTTCTATTAATAAAACACCCTTTTTTGGGCAAAATACACAATTTTTCTGGCCTTGCACCATTATCACGTTTGAAATTCAAGGGTTATATACTGCTGTCATATTCAGTTATTAAAAAAAAACACCCGTTAGGGCAAAATAAGTTTATTTGGCAGCCTTTACTGCATATATTATTGTGAGATACACCCTTTATATACTTGGGTTATATTCAGATATTTGAAATACCGCCATTTGGTGCACAAATCTTTAATTGAGGCCTAGTGTGGGTCAGGGCGTGTGAGATACACCCTTTAAATACAGGGGTTCTATTCAGGTATTTGAAATACAGCCATTTTGGGCACAAATCTTTAATTGAGGCCTATTTTGGATCAGGGCGTGTGAGATACATTCTTTATATACAGGGGTTTATTTCAGGTATTATGAAATACAGCCATTTTGTGCACAAACCTTTAATTGCGGCCTAGTGTGGGTCAGGGCGTGTGAGATACACCCTTTAAATACAGAGGTTCTATTCAGGTATTTCAAATACAACCATTTTGGGCACAAATCTTTAATTGCGGCCTAGTTTGGTTCAGGGCGTGTGAGATACACCCTGTATATACAGTGGTTATATTCTTCTATTAATAAAACACTCTTTTTTGGGCAAAATAAACAATTGTTGCGTCCTTGCAGCTTCAAGACGTTTGAAATTCCAGGGTTATATACTGCTGTCATATTCAGTTATTAAACAAACACCCGTTTGGGGAAAAAAAAGTTTATTTTGCAGCCTTTGCTGCATATGTCATTGTGAGATACAGCCTTTACATAGTGTGGTTCTATTCAGTTATTAAACAAACACCCATTTTGGGCACAAATCTTTAATTGCGGACTAGTCTGGGTCAGGGCGTGTGAGATACACCCTTTAGATACTGTGGTTATATTCAGTAATTTGAAAAACCCCATTTTGGGCACAAATCTTTAATTGCGGCCTATTCTACATCTGTACATGTGAGATTCACCCTTTAGATACTGTTATTATATTCTTATATTAATAAAAACACCCTTTTTGGGCAAAAAACACAATTTTACAGCCCTTGCAGAATCAGCACTTGTCAAATTCAAGGGTTATATACTGCTGTCATATTCAGTTATTAAACAAAAACCCGTTTTGGGCAAAAAAGAAAATTTTGCATCCTTTGCTGCATATGTCATTGTGAGATACACACTTTAGATACTGTGGTTCTATTCAGGTATTTAAAATACAGCCATTTTTGGCAAACAAATTTAATTGAGGCCTAGTCTGGATCAGGGCGTGTGAGATACACCTTGTACATACTGTCGTTCTATTCTGCTGTTAATTAAACACCCATTTAGGGCAAGATCCTAAATTTGAGAAATATGAGGAGAGAGTCAAATAAGAGACGTGGCCCAGGTCGTGGTGCTGCTGGTGGAGCTCCTGTTGCAGGGAGATGACGTGGTCGATCTGTGCCAGCTACACGCGCAAGTGAAACCCATTCCTCAGTTGCGAGTAGGCGACAGAACCTGCAGCGGTATTTGGTCAAGCCTAATGCGGCTCTACGAATGGTGAAGCCTGAATAGTAGATGGTAGATGGTACAGGCGATAGTAGATTGGGTTGCTGACAGTGCCTCCAGTTCCTTCACATTGTCTCCCACCCAGTCTCCTGCTGAAAGTTCAGATTTGGCACCTGCAGCCCATGTCCATCAGTCTTTCACTTCACCCCCTTGCAAATCAGCCAAGCAGTCTGAGCCCCAAGACATGCAGCAGTCTCTTCTGCTTTTTGATGACTCTGTTAGCAAGGTTTCCCAGGGCCATCCACCTATCCCTGCCCCAGAAGTGGAAGAAATTAAGTGCACCAATTCCCAACCCCTTATCTTTCAAGATAAGTACATGGGAGGACCATCGCAGCATGTCTCGGATGATGACAAAACACTGGTGCCAACTGCTGGCGCTTTCAAAAGTGTGCAGACCGACAAGGAGGTCAGGGGTGAAGACTGGGTGGAAGATGATGTGGATGATGATGAGGTCCTCGACCCCACATGGAATCAAGGTCATGTGAGTGATGTATGTAGTTTGGAGGAAGAGGCGGTGGTCGCACAGAGCCACGAGCATAGCAGAAGAGGGAGCAGGGTGTAAAAGCGAAGCGGATGTCCTCTAGACTGCCTGCTACTGCCCACCATAGCAAGGAACCAAGCACACCAAAGCCAGATCCAAGGAATTTCCTGGCGTGGCAGTTCTTCAGACAATGTGCTGACGACAAGATACGAGTGGTTTGCACGCTATGCAATCAGAGCGTTAAGCGAGGCATAAACGTTCTCAACCTGAGCACAACCTGCATGAGCAGGCATTTAAGTGCTAAGCACCAGCTGCAGTGGAGTAGACACCTCAAAAACCAAGAAAGGTCTCTGGCTCCTCCTGCTTCATTTTCTGCTGCAGTCTCGGCCTCTTCATCCACCTCTGGAGTGACAGAGCCACCTGCCACCCCGCAAACAGAGGATCTGCCAGCAACACCAACACCTGGGTCACGAAGCATCTCCACAATGTCCCACGGAAGCATTCAGCTCTCCATCTCCCAAACACTGGAGAGGAAGAGGAAATACCCCCCTACCCACCCACGATCCCTAGCCCTGAATGCCAGCATTTCAAAATTACTGACCTTTGAAATGCTGTCATTCCGTCTGGTGGAGACGGATAGTTTTAAAGGCCTAATGGCGGTGGCTGTCCCACAGTACATCGTGCCCAGCCGCCACTACTTTTCAAGGAGAGCCATCCCTTCCCTGTACAACCAAGTGGGGGACAAAATCAGGTGTGCACTGCGCAACATCATCTGTGGCAAGGTGCACCTCACTATGGATACGTGGACCAGTAAGCACGGTCAGGGCCGTTATATCTCCATAACAGAACACTGGGTAATTGCAGTGGCGGCTGGGACTGAGGCGGATAGCAGTTTGGCACATGTCCTTCCACCACCGAGTATTGCAGGGCGCTTCAGTTTGCCTCCTGTTGCTTCCTCCTCCTACTCTGCTTCCTCATCCTCTACTAGCTCCTTTATCCGGTCAGTGTAACACCTTCACCACCAACTTCAGCACAGCCAGGGGTAAATGACAGCAGGCAGTTTTAAAACTTATCTGTTTGGGGGACAAACCCCACACCGCGCTGGAGCTGTGGACGGGCCTTGAACAACAGGCCAATGAGTGGTTGGTGCCAGTGAGCCTCAAGCCCGGCCTGGTGGTGTGCGATAATGGGAGAAATCTCGTAGCAGCTCTGGGACTGGCCGGTTTGACGCACATCCCTTTCCTGGCGCATGTGCTGAATTTGGTGGTGCAGAGATTCCTTAAAAATTACCCCGATATGTCAGAGCTGCTGCATAAAGTGCGGGCCGTCTGTGCGCGCTTTCAGGGTTTTCACCCTGCTGCTGCTCGCCTGTCAGTTCTGCAGCGTAACTTTGGCCTTCCCGCTCATCGCCTCATATGCCACCTGCCCACAAGGTGGAACTCCACCTTGCACATGCTGGCCAGACTGTGCGAGCAGCAGCAGGCGATAGTGGAGTTTCAGCTGCAGCACGCACGGGTGAGTCGCTCGGCGGAACAGCACCACTTCACCACAAATGACTTTGCCTCCATGCGAGACCTGTGTTCCTTGTTGCGCTGTATCAAGTACTCCACCAACATGGCCAGTGCCGATAATGCCGTTCTCAGCGTTACTATCCCACTTCTATGCCTCCTTGAAAAAACGCTCCTGGCGATGATGGAAGAGGATGTGGCACAGGAGGAGAAGGTGGAAGAGGAATCATTTTGTAGGGTTTCCGGCCAGTCATTCACAAGTGGTTCTGAGGGTGGGTTCCTGCACCCACAAACGCCAGGTACACTATTGTCCACCCAGGGCACAGTTCTGGAGGATGAGGAGGTGGAGGATGAGGAGAAGGAGATGGAGGAACCATGTTCACAGCAGGGTGGAATCCAGACCAGCTCCTGGCCATCACTAGTGCGTGTCTGGGGGGCTACAGAGGACACAGACGATACACCTCCCACAGAGGACAGCTTTTCATTGGCACTGGGCAGCCTGGCACACATGAGCGATTACAAGCTGCAGTGTCTCCGCAACGACCGCTGAGTTGCCCACATTCTAACTTGTGCTGATTACTGGGTGGCCATGCTGCTGGATCCCTGTTACAAGGACAACGTACCGTCCTTAATTCCCTCACTGGAGCGTGATCGTAAGATGCGCAAGTACAAGCGCACGCTTGTAGATGTGCTGTTGGTGGCATTCCCTCCTGACAGCGGGGGCTCAGTGAAAGCACAAGGCAGAGGACGAGGAAAAGGTCGCCAATGCAGCTGGGGCACCGCCAGCACCTCAGAAGGTAAAGTTAGCATGGCTGAAATGTGGAAAAGCTTTGTCAGCACGCCACAACAACCAGCACCACCAGCTGATATGGAACGTCTTAGCAGGAGGCAGCATTTCAACAACATGGTGGAGCAGTTTGTGTGCACACGCCTACACGTACTGAATGACGGGTCTGCCCCTTTCAACTTCTGGGTCTCCAAATTGGGCACATGGCCTGAGCTTGCCCTTTACGCCTTGGAGGTGCTGACCTGCCCTGCAGCCAGTGTATTATCTGAACGTGTGTTTAGCACAGCAGGGGGCGTCATCACAGATAAGCACAGCCGCCTGTCCACAGCTAATGTGGACAAGCTCACGTTCATTAAAATGAACCAGGCATGGATCCCACAGAACTTGTCCGTACCTACTGCAGAATAGACATGTATCCCGGCCTTAACCAGCCATTGTTATACTGCAGCGCGATTGCTCATTCTTGTATTTTGGATATTTCACACTCTTTTGGAGTGTACCCTAATTTAATTATTTTTTTTTAATTATAACCAAAAACCAGTATCTCGTCCTCCTCCGCCACCGCTTCCACCTACACCGCTACATCCACCGCCTCCTCAAACTCCTACTCTATTTGGAACTCCACCTCATAAATCTTTTTTTTTTTTATTTGTACGTATGTTATTTTATGTCATTTCACTACTTTGTTAGTTACATTTTTGGGTAAAATTCACAAATTTTTGGGTGTGATGTACCACTGCTATACCTAGTAGACAGGTAAAAAAAAAAAAAATTGTCAGTTACATTTTCCGGTAAAATTCACCAATTTTTTTGTGTGATATACACCTCCCTCTACCTAGTTGACAGCTTAATACATTTCAATAATTTTTCTTTTACATTTTCGGGTGACAATAAACATTTTTTTTCTGTCATAGACCCCTGCTCTACCAAGTAGACAGGTTAATAATTTTCTGTAATTTTTCTGTTACATTATTGGGTTGACATTTTACAATTTTGGACGTGAATAAACCCCTGCTCTGCATAGGTGACAGGGAATAACATTTAAGAAATTCTTCTTTAATTGATGCACGCCACCTCTTTTCATTCAATGCTTAAACTTTAACAAGTTGTACCACATTTGCGCTTCAATAATTTTTTCCCACAATTGTGCTTTACTAATTTGTCCCACAATTGTGCTTCAATAATTTGTCCCACATTTGCGCTTTAATGATTTGTCCCACATAACCGTGATCAACATGGTAGGCTCAGAAAAGAACATCGAAAGTTGATAGAGAAGATGTCCAAATGGATGGTGGACGTCACAGAGACGTGC
Source organism: Bufo bufo (assembly GCF_905171765.1). Lineage (NCBI taxonomy): Eukaryota > Metazoa > Chordata > Amphibia > Anura > Bufonidae > Bufo > Bufo bufo. The sequence continues at coordinate 340,547,543 of NC_053393.1, read as the reverse complement.
GATCAGGCATAAGTTAGCTAGAGTCAACAAAGCGGCAGCAGGGCCTCTACTGGCAAAAGTTTACAAATCAAAAATACCACAGTGACATTCCCTATAATTTTGTATTAACCGCTTGCCGCCACTGTAACGCCGACAGGCGTCCGGGCGGCAGCGTTCTCAGGTCTCAGCGACGCGTATTGGCGTCATCTCGTGAGACACTAGATTTCCTCACAGGAGCGCGCGTTCACAGGATCGCACAGTAAACAAGTTGAACTACAGCCTGCCAGCACTGATCATTGGCTGGCAGGCTGTAGATTTTTAAAATAACCAATGAAATAGGTATATCAGACGCTATTTTGTAAATAGCGTCTGATATACCTGCTACCTGGTCCTCTGGTGGTCCCTTTTGCTTGGATCGACCACTAGAGGACACAGGCAGCTCTGCAAGTAGCACCAAACACCACACACACACACATTACACCCCCCTGTCATTTATTAACCCCTTATTAACCCCTGATCACCCCATATATACTCCCTGATCACCTCCCTGTCATTGATCACCCCCCTGTAAGGGTCCCTTATCACCGCTAGTTACTTAGCTACTTGTTAGGTAGTTAGCGCCCAGCCCACCGCACCGCAGTCACTGATTAGTCGCTGATTAGTGTCATCGCTGTCGCTAATCAGCACTAGTACTATATAATATCTGTAAGTGATCTAGACTGATCGCAATCAGATCTATATCAGTACATTAGGGTCACCTTAGGCTCTACAAAAAACGCAGGGTTCGCCCGATCAGGCCTGATCTTGTGCCCACACTTGCGTTCAGTCCGCCCTACCGCAGTGACAGAATTTTTTTTTTCTGATCACTGCAAAAACACCGTAAAATCGCTGTGGCGCTATAAAGATCACTTTTGAGCTTTCTGGATCTTTATTAGAGATTGTAGCTTTACTTTGCAAGCACTCCTTTTTACTAGGCAGGTGTGCTCTTTTTCCTGGGTAGTCTCAGAGGAATACCCCCTAAATTTAGTTAGCCCAAAATGTCAAAAAAGGGGTATTCCGCTGAAGAGTACTTTTAGGATTTCACAAGGCATTTTTACGCATTTGGATTCCAAACTACTTCTCAGGCTTTAGGGCCCCTAAAATGCCAGGGCAGTATAAATACCCCACAAGTGACCCCATTTTGGGGTGTCTTCTTTCCAAAATGGGGTCACTTGTGGGGTATTTATACTGCCCTGGCATTTTAGGGGCCCTAAAGCGTGAGAAGTAGTTTGAAATCCAAATGCGCAAAAATGCCCTGTGAAATCCTAAAAGTACTCATTGGAATTTGGGCCCCTTTGTGCACCTAGGCTGCAAAAAAGTATCACACATGTGGTATCGCCGTACTCAGAAGAAGTAGGGAAATGTGTTTTGGGGTGTATTTTTACATATACCCATACTGTGTGTGAGAAATATCTCTGTAAATGACAACTTTAAAAAAAAAAATTTATACAAAGTTGTCAATTTACAGAGACATTTCTCTCACCCAGCATGGGTATATGTAAAAATACACCCCAAAACACATTGCCCTACTACTTCTGAGTACAGCGATACCACATGTGTGACACTTTTTTGCAGCCTAGGTGCGTAAAGGGGCCGAAAGTCCAACGAGTACCTTTAGGCTTTACAGGGCACATTTAGCCCCGCCCAAAATGCCAGAACAGTAAACACACCCCACAAATGACCCCATTTCGGAAAGTAGACACCCCAAGGGGCATAGTGAGTCCGTGGGAGATTTTATCTTTTTTTTTGCCAGAAGTTAGCAGAAATGGAAACATAATTTATTTATTTTTTCCTCAGAAAGTGTCATTTTCCGCTAACTTGTGAAAAAAAATTAAATCATACATAAACTCACCATGCCCTTCCGCGAATACTTTGGGGTGTCTTCTTTCTAAAATGGGGTCATTTGGGGGGTATTTATACTATCCTGGCATTCTAGCACCTCAAGAAACATGACAGGTGCTCAGAAAGTCAGAGCTGCTTCAAAATGCAGAAAATTTTTATTTTTGTACCATAATTTGTAAACGCTATAACTTATGCGCAAACCAATAAATATATTTTTCCCCAAATTTATATATATATATGTATATATATATATATATATATATGGGTACCATAAGGTGGCGTCCCCCAATTCTAGGCATCTATGTTAGTGAGCCCCAGATTAATCTGCCGGTTAGGCTTGAGGATGGGTAACTTAGGGCAACAGTAGCATCTCGCGCTGGGAGACCAAGTCTGTATGCAGTTAAATGACTGTGTGAGACCAAGCCTGTGCGCAGCTGCATGAAAGTGGAATGATGCACTTAAAGTCTAAGAGCTGGCGCAAGCGCATACACTTTGTTGCCCAAGCCAAGGGACTAAGACTGTGCGCAGTCACACTTGGGCAGAGAAATTAGCCCATAGTCTAAGTGGTTACGCAGGCGCATACATCCCATAGTCCACGTTGAAAAATAAAGTGTTGACGCAGTCGCATATACCCTAAGTTCACGGTGAAACACTAAGTTTGTGCGCAGCCGCATGAAGTTGGAGTGTTGCACCTAGAGCTTAAGTGTTGACGCAGGCGCATATACCTTATAGCTCATGCTGAGTTTGTGCGCGGTCGCACTGGGGCAGAAGACTCAGCCCAAAGTACAAGTGTTTGCATATGCGCACTGGCGTGTTTCTGGGCAATGTAGACTATGTCCGGGCGCAGTGTTGAGGAAAGGGGGTTGAGCGGCACTCCTTATGGAAGGGTGGGAGGTGCTCTGTGGTAAGGGTACATTCAATTTTCATCAAAAGACCACGGCACTCTGTAATTATTTTTACGTTGCTTGTTTTATTTCATTTCATATCTTTTTATATATTTCTTTTGTATATCCATGCAAAAATAGTAGCCACTGGCCAACGTTTCGGTCTAATCTTAGACCTTGTTCACGGCCTATTAATATATAAATAGGTACATATTTACATTAGTATATACAGTGATAGAACAGAAAGTTAATTCATAAGTAACATGTAATCTAGTAGACAATGCATTCCTTGGTGTGACATTACTTCGGGAGAAACACGTCTAACCTACATGAGAATACATAATGGACCAGAAACATCCATGTTTTCCACATCCAGATATTCGGCTTCTAACATAGAAGTAACCAGCTTAATATAAAACGTGACAGTAGCATCAGATAGAACGTTCAGACAATGGGATAGTGATCTCCAGGTAGAGATGCCAGGATATAGGTGCAATATCTGTAAAATCCAAACAGTATAATATTAGATAGGGGACTAGGGAGGTAGTCGTTACATAGGTATCATTGATCATATTTAGTCATGCTAGAATGAGCATAGTTAGGGACAGTAGTGACACTAGAACAGTTAGTAGCGGTAATTCATAAGGGGTGTTTGAATGGTCCATTTAGCATTAATGTCAGTCTAGTTGTCAGCATGCTAAACAAGTTACTTAGTGAGGACGTTTCCAATGTATAACTAGCATAACATAACTAGCATAATCACGGCTCCATTAGTCTCAGTGGCTATACATACCTTAGTCTGTGTAGTAGGGAGAATGGTGGATGGTGTGGGTGTGCTATGCGCCTGTTTGGTTTAAAAGGACGGCAGGGATAACGAGGAGCGGCGCGTCTTGTGCCGGAATGATGACGTCAGGCGCATGCGCAAAGCAAGTCCTCAGTATCGGGAGCGCGGTCATGGACGGGCGCATGCGCGGAGGCAAGCTGTGGTCTAAAAACGGAACTGGCAAGCCGTAATTGCGCATAGGGAAACGGGCACTTGCGCAGTGGCAATAGGGAGTCTGGTAGAGGTACTGGCGTGTTGTTAGGGACATCGATGGCCCTATTGTCTCATATGTCATGTATCTTGGGAAGAAAGTAGTATACAATATATTATATATTTCAGAACAAGGTAACACCGATCTTGAGTATAATAGAATAGTTAGTAAGGCGATTAGTAAGATGATTAGTAAATATTCCTATACATCTATTTGTATATATATATACCTATATCAATATGTCACTAAAGTATATTCTAGCAATGGCATCATTTTATATTACCAGTAAGCATGGCTAAATATGATCAATGATACCTATGTAACGACTACCTCCCTAGTCTCCTATCTAATATTATACTGTTTGGATTTCACAGATATTGCACCTATATCCTGGCATCTCTACCTAGAGATCACTTTCCCATTGTATGAACGTTCTATCTGATGCTACTGTCACGTTTTATATTAAGCTGGTTACTTCTGTGTTAGAAGCCGAATATCTGGATGTGGAAAACATGGATGTTTCTGGTCCATTATGTATTCTCATGTAGGTTAGACGTGTTTCTCCCGAAGTAATGTCACACCAAGGAATGCATTGTCTACTAGATTACATGTTACTTATGAATTAGCTTTCTGTTCTATCACTGTATATACTAATGTAAATATGTACCTATTTATATAATAGGCCGTGAACAAGGTCTAAGATCAGACCGAAACGTTGGCCAGTGGCTACTATTTTTGCATGGATATACAAAAGAAATATATAAAAAGATATGAAATTAAATAAAACAAGTAACGTAAAAATAATTACAGAGTGCCGTGGTCTTTTGATGAAATTTGAATGTACCCTTACCACAGAGCACCTCCCACCCTTCCATAAGGAGTATATAAAAAGATATGAAATGAAATATGTCCGGCCGCAGGCGCACTGGGGTGAAAGAGTGCGCCCTTAGTCTAAGTCCTGGCACATGCGCGCTGACATGACCGGTTGGTGTTTTGAGTTGAAGTACTGGCACATGCGCACTGAGTATCCTTCTGAGAGATTCAAGACTAAGTCTGGGCGCAGCCGCACTGGGGTGAAAGAGTACGCCCTGAGTTAAAGTGTTGGCGCATGCGCACTCTGACGAGCGGCTCGTGAAGCCGCAGGGCAGTGTAGTGGTGTTAGTAGGAGGTAAGTCCCTGCACAGGCATTTTTAGCGCATGCCCAGCACTAAGTCACACCCACCTGCATGACGATGATATGAGTCACCGTAAACTCTGGCCTCTCTACTGGCAAGAAAATTGAGGGATTGACCCCACCTTCTACACTCGCTGTGCCTATTGGCTCTCCAGCCTGCTACCAAGGCGGAGTTAGGCTTTTTAAGGTTCGAGGATGGCGTCTTTATTCAATTCTGTCCGTTACCCCTGATGAAGCCAGATTAGCTGGCGAAACATGTTGGGGGACAGTTGTGTTTTAGATTTTTATGTCCGTGTCTGTCCTGGCAATTAGTTTAGTGTAGCAAATGACCAGTGAAGCTACTTTAGAATAAACATTGTTTGCCACCAAAAAACACTCCTTTCACATACAATAGGACTGTGCTGCACTGGCCTTCTAAGCAGAGTTCAAGCATGTGAAGGCACGGGGAGTGCACCCCTGATTGTCACTGCAGATGTAGTAATCAGCTCCAGAACTGACAGGGCATTAGACATTTTTAACTTAGGTTTGCTCGCATGTACCTAAATTTAGGAAAGGATTTTAATCAATGGTAGTAAAAGTAAAGTTTTATTATCTGAGACAAGTGTGGTAATCAGCTTAAGTAGGCTTTATTTTGTTAATTTATAGAAACCCTTCCCAGATAGGGTCGTTTTGTCTATTGTGAGCAATCTGCAATACTGACACTTCAGGGGAAAAAAAATGTATCTTACCTCACCGAGACCAGGAACCTTGGTGACACGTACCGACCATCAATGATGGCCAATTTTCCTTCCTACAGGTGCTATATACCTGTTTCCGCCAAATACAGATTGAGGAGTGCCATGACCTTCTTCTACAAAATTCTGATTGAGGGTTGCTATTGCTATATACCTTCTTCTACCAAATACTGATTGATGACTGCGATACACCTGCTTCCACAAAATACTGATTAAGGGGTGCCATATACCTGTTTCCGCCAAATACTGATTGAGGGGTGACATATACCTGTTTCCGGCAAATACTGATTGAGGGGTGCCATATTCATTCTTCCACTAAATACTCATTGAGGAGTGCTATTGCCATATACCTTCTTCTACCAAATGCTGATTGGGGGCTGCGATACACCTGCTTCCACAAAATACTGATTGAGGGGTGCTATGTACCTGTTACCGCCAAATACTGATTGAGGGGTGCTATATACCTGTTTCCGCCAAATACTGATTGATAGGTGCCATATACCTTCTTTCACCAAATACTGATTGAGGGGTGCTATTGCTATATACCTTCTTCACCAAATACTGATTGAGGGGTGCCATATTCATTCTTCCACTAAATACTCATTGAGGAGTGCTATTGCCATATACCTTCTTCTACCAAATGCTGATTGGGGGCTGCGATACACCTGCTTCCACAAAATACTGATTGAGGGGTGCTATGTACCTGTTACCGCCAAATACTGATTGAGGGGTGCTATATACCTGTTTCCGCCAAATACTGATTGATGGGTGCCATATACCTTCTTCCACAAAATACTGATTGAGGGGTGCTATTGCTATATACCTTCTTCACCAAATACTGATTGAGGGCTGCAATATACCTGCTTCCACAAAATACTGTTTTAGAGGTGCCATATACCTGTTTCAGCCAAATACTGATTAAGGGGTTCTATATACCTGTTTCTGTCAAATACTGATTGAGGGGTGCCATATACATTCTTCCAGCAGATACTGTTTGAGGGCTGCAATACACCTGCTTCCACAAAATACTGATAGAGGGGTGCCATATACCTGTTTCCGCCAAATACTGATTAAGGGGTGCTATATACATGTTTCTTCCAAATACTGATTGTGGGGTGCTATATACCTGTTTCCGCCAAATACTGATTGAGGGGTGCCATATACCTTCTTCCAATAAATACTGATTGAGGGGTTATATTGCTATATACCTGTTTCTGCCAAATACTGATTGAGGGCTGCAATACACCTGCTTCCAGAAAACACTGATTGAGGGGTGCTATATACCTGTTTCTGCCAAATACTGATTGAGGGGTGTTATATACCTGTTTCCGCCAAATACTGATTGAGGGGTGCAATATACCTGTTTCCGCCAAATACTGATTGAGGGGTGCCATATACCTTCTTCCAATAAATACTGATTGAGGGGTGCTATTGCTTTATACCTTTTTCCACCAAATACTGATTGAGGGCTGTAATACACCTGCTTCCATAGAATACTAATTAAGGGGTGCCATATACCTGTTTCCGCCAAATACTGATTGAGGGGTGCTATATACCTGTTTCCTCCAAATACTGATTGAGGGGTGCTATATACCTGTTTCCGCCAAATACTGATTGAGGGGTGACATATACCTTCTTCCACAAAATACTGATTGAGGGGTGCTATTGCTATATACCTTCTTCCACCAATACTGATTGAGGGCTGCAATAAACCTGCTTCCACAAAATACTGATTGAGGGGTGCTATTGCTTTATACCTTCTTCCGCCAAAAACTGATTGAGGGGTGCTATTTACCTGTTTCCGCCAAATACTAATTGATGGGTGCCATATACCTTCTTCCAATAAATACTGATTGAGGAATGCTATTGCTTTATACCTTCTTCCACAAAATACTGATTGAGGGCTGCAATACATCTACTTCCATAAAATACTGATTGAGGGGTGCCATATATCTGTTTCAGCCAAATACTAATTGAAGGGTTCTATATACCTGTTTCTATCAAATACTGATTGAGGGGTGCCATAAACCTTCTTCCACCAGATACTGTTTGAGGGCTGCAATACACCTGCTTCCACAAAATACTGATAGAGGTGTGCAATATACCTGTTTTCGCCAAATACAGATTGAGGGGTGCTATATACCTGTTTCCACCAAATACTGATTGAGGGGTGCCATATACCTTCTTCCAATAAATACTGATTGAGGGGTGCTATTGCTTTAGACCTTTTTCCACCAAATACTGATTGAGGGCTGCAATACACCTGCTTCCAGAAAACACTGATTGAGGGGTGCTATATACCTGTTTCCGCCAAATACTGATTGAGGGGTGCTATATACCTGTTTCCGCCAAATACTGATTGAGGGGTGCCATATACCTTCTTCCAATAAATACTGATTGAGGGGTGCTATTGCTTTATACCTTTTTCCACCAAATACTGATTGAGGGCTGCAATACACCTGCTTCCAGAAAACACTGATTGAGGGGTGCCATATACCTGTTTCCGCCAAATACTGATTGAGGGGTGCTATATACCTGTTTCCGCCAAATACTGATTGAGGATTGCTATATACCTGTTTGCGCCAAATAATAATTGATGGGTGCCATATACCTTCTTCCAATAAATACTGATTAAGGAATGCTATTGCTTAATACCTTCTTCCACAAAATACTGATTGAGGGCTGCAATACACCTACTTCCATAAAATACTGATTGAGGGGTGCCATATAACTGTTTCCGCCAGATACTGATTTAGAGGTGCCATATACCTGTTTCAGCCAAATACTGATTGAGGGGTGCTATTTGCCTATTTCCTCCAAATACTGATTGAGGGGTGCTATATACCTGTTTCCGCCAAATACTAATTGAGGGGTGATATATACCTTCCTACACTAAATACTGATTGAGGGGTGCTATTGATATATACCTTCTTCCACCAAATACTGATGGAGGACTGCAATACACCTGCTTCCAGAAAATACTGATTGAGGGGTGCTATATACCTGTTTCCGCCAAATACTGATTGATGGGTGCCATATGCCTTCTTCCACAAAATACTGATTGTGGGGTGCTATTGCTATATACCTTCTTCCACCAAATGCTGATTGGGGGGTGCCATGTTCCTGTTTCCGCCAAATACTGATTGAGGGGTGCTATATACCTGTTTCCGCCAAATACCGATTGGTGGAAGAAGATATATAGCAATAGCACACCTCAATCAGTATTTTGTGGAAGAAGGTATATGGCAACCATCAATCGGTATTTGGCGGAAACAGGTATATAGCACCCCTCAATCAGTATTTGGCGGAAACAGGAACATAGCACCCCTCAATCAGTGTTTTGTGGAAGCAGGTGTATTGCAGCCCCCAATCAGCATTTGGTGGAAGAAGGTATATAGCAATAGCACCCCACAAACAGTATTTTGTGGAAGAAGGTATATGGCAACCATTAAATACTGATTGAGGGCTGCAATACACCTGCTTCCACAAAATACTGATTTAGAGGTGCCATATACCTGTTTCATCCAAATACTGATTGAGGGGTTCTATATAGCTGTTTCTGTCAAATACTGATTAAGGGGTGCTATATACATGTTTCTTTTAAATACTGATTGTGGGGTGCTATATACCTGTTTCCGCCAAATACTGATTGAGGGGTGCCATATACCTTCTTCCACTAAATATTGATTGAGGGGTTATATTGCTATATACCTGTTTCTGCCAAATATTGATTGAGGGCTGCAATACACCTGCTTCCAGAAAACACTGATTGAGGGGTGCTATATACCTGTTTCTGCCAAATACTGATTGAGGGGTGTTATATACCTGTTTCCGCCAAATACTGATTGAGGGGTGCTATATACCTGTTTCTGCCAAATACTGATTGAGGGGTGCCATATACCTTCTTCCAATAAATACTGATTGAGGGGTGCTATTGCTTTATACCTTTTTCCACCAAATACTGATTGAGGGCTGTAATACACCTGCTTCCATAGAATACTGATTAAGGGGTGCCATATACCTGTTTCTGCCAAATACTGATTGAGGGGTGCTATATACCTGTTTCCTCCAAATACTGATTGAGGGGTGCTATATACCTGTTTCCGCCAAATACTGATTGATGGGTGCCATATACCTTCTTCCACAAAATACTGATTGAGGGGTGCTATTGCTATATACCTTCTTCCACCAATACTGATTGAGGGCTGCAATACACCTGCTTCCACAAAATACTGATTGAGGGGTGCTATTGCTTTATACCTTCTTCCGCCAAAAACTGATTGAGGGGTGCTATATACCTGTTTCCGCCAAATACTAATTGATGGGTGCCATATACCTTCTTCCAATAAATACTGATTGAGGAATGCTATTGCTTTATACCTTCTTCCACAAAATACTGATTGAGGGCTGCAATACACCTACTTCCATAAAATACTGATTGAGGGGTGCCATATATCTGTTTCAGCCAAATACTAATTGAAGGGTTCTATATACCTGTTTCTGTCAAATACTGATTGAGGCGTGCCATAAACCTTCTTCCACCAGATACTGTTTGAGGGCTGCAATACACCTGCTTCCACAAAATACTGATAGAGGGGTGCAATATACCTGTTTTCGCCAAATACAGATTGAGGGGTGCTATATACCTGTTTCCGCCAAATACTGATTGAGGGGTGCCATATACCTGTTTCAACCAAATACTGATTGAGGGGTGCCATATACCTTCTTCCAATAAATACTGATTAAGGGGTGCTATTGCTTTATACCTTTTTCCACCAAATACTGATTGAGGGCTGCAATACACCTGCTTCCAGAAAACACTGATTGAGGGGTGCTATATACCTGTTTCTGCCAAATACTGATTGAGGGGTGCTATATACCTGTTTCCGCCAAATACTAATTGATGGGTGCCATATACCTTCTTCCACAAAATACTGATTGAGGGCTGCTATACACCTACTTCCATAAAATACTGATTGAGGGGTGTCATATAACTGTTTCCGCCAGATACTGATTTACAGGTGCCATATACCTGTTTCAGCCAAATACTGATTGAGGGGTGCTATATGCCTATTTCCTCCAAATACTGATTGAGGGGTGCTATATACCTGTTTCCGCCAAATACTGATTGAGGGGTGCCATATACCTTCTTACACTAAATAATGATTGAGGGGCGCTACTGATATATACCTTCTTCCACCAAATACTGATTGAGGACTGCAATACACCTGCTTCCGGAAAATACTGATTGAGGGGTGCTATATACCTGTTTCCGCCAAATACTGATTGATGGGTGCCATATGCCTTCTTCCACAAAATACTGATTGTGGGGTGCTATTGCTATATACCTTCTTCCACCAAATGCTGATTGGGGGTGCTATGTTCCTGTTTCCGCCAAATACTGATTGAGGGGTGCTATATACCTGTTTCCGCCAAATACCGATTGGTGGAAGAAGGTATATAGCAATAGCACACCTCAATCAGTATTTTGTGGAAGAAGGTATATGGCAACCATCAATCGGTATTTGGCGGAAACAGGTATATAGCACCCCTCAATCAGTATTTGGCGGAAACAGGAACATAGCACCCCTCAATCAATATTTTGTGGAAGCAGGTGTATTGCAGCCCCCAATCAGCATTTGGTGGAAGAAGGTATATAGCAACAGCACCCCACAATCAGTATTTTGTGGAAGAAGGTATATGGCAACCATCAAATATTGATTGAGGGCTGCAATACACCTGCTTCCACAAAATACTGATTTAGAGGTGCCATATACCTGTTTCATCCAAATACTGATTGAGGGGTTCTATATAGCTGTTTCTGTCAAATACTGATTAAGGGGTGCCATATACCTTCTTCCACCAGATACTGTTTGAGGACTGCAATACACCTGCTTCCACAAAATACTGATAGAGGGGTGCGATATACCTGTTTTTGCCAAATACTGATTGAGGGGTGCCATATACCTTCTTCCACTAAATACTTATTGAGGGGTGTAATTGCTCTATACCTGTTTCCGCCAAATACTGATTGAGGGCTGCAATACACCTGCTTCCAGAAAACACTGATTGAGGGGTGCTATATACCTGTTTCCGCCAAATACTGATTGAGGGGTGCTATATACCTGTTTCCGCCAAATACTGATTGAGGGGTGCCATATACCTTCTTCTAATAAATACTGATTGAGGGGTGCTATTGCTTTATACCTTTTTCCACCAAATAATTATTGAGGGCTGCAATACACCTGCTTCCATAAAATACTGATTAAGGGGTGCCATATACCTGTTTCCGCCAAATACTTATTGAGGGGTGCTATATACCTGTTTCCTCCAAATACTGATTGAGGGGTGCTATATACCTGTTTCCGCCAAATACTGATTGAGGGGTGACATATACCTTCTTCCACAAAATACTGATTGAGGGGTGCTATTGCTTTATACTTTCTTCCACAAAATACTGATTGAGGGCTGCAATACACCTACTTCCATAAAATACTGATTGAGGGGTGCCATATATCTGTTTCAGCCAAATACTGATTGAGGGGTTCTATATACCTGTTTCTGTCAAATACTGATTGAGGGGTGCCATATACCTTCTTCCACCAGATACTGTTTGAGGGCTGCAATACACCTGCTTTCACAAAATACTGATAGAGGAGTGCAATATACCTGTTTTCGCCAAATACTGATTGAGGTGTGCCATTTTCGCCAAATACTGATTGAGGTGTGCCATGCTGCAATACACCTACTTCCATAAAATACTGATTGAGGGGTGCCATATAACTGTTTCCGCCAGATACTGATTTAGAGGTGCCATATACCTGTTTCAGCCAAATACTGATTGAGGGGTGCTATTTGCCTATTTCCTCCAAATACTGATTGAGGGGTGCTATATACCTGTTTCCGCCAAATACTAATTGAGGGGTGATATATACCTTCCTACACTAAATACTGATTGAGGGGTGCTATTGATATATACCTTCTTCCACCAAATACTGATGGAGGACTGCAATACACCTGCTTCCAGAAAATACTGATTGAGGGGTGCTATATACCTGTTTCCGCCAAATACTGATTGATGGGTGCCATATGCCTTCTTCCACAAAATACTGATTGTGGGGTGCTATTGCTATATACCTTCTTCCACCAAATGCTGATTGGGGGGTGCCATGTTCCTGTTTCCGCCAAATACTGATTGAGGGGTGCTATATACCTGTTTCCGCCAAATACCGATTGGTGGAAGAAGATATATAGCAATAGCACACCTCAATCAGTATTTTGTGGAAGAAGGTATATGGCAACCATCAATCGGTATTTGGCGGAAACAGGTATATAGCACCCCTCAATCAGTATTTGGCGGAAACAGGAACATAGCACCCCTCAATCAGTGTTTTGTGGAAGCAGGTGTATTGCAGCCCCCAATCAGCATTTGGTGGAAGAAGGTATATAGCAATAGCACCCCACAAACAGTATTTTGTGGAAGAAGGTATATGGCAACCATTAAATACTGATTGAGGGCTGCAATACACCTGCTTCCACAAAATACTGATTTAGAGGTGCCATATACCTGTTTCATCCAAATACTGATTGAGGGGTTCTATATAGCTGTTTCTGTCAAATACTGATTAAGGGGTGCTATATACATGTTTCTTTTAAATACTGATTGTGGGGTGCTATATACCTGTTTCCGCCAAATACTGATTGAGGGGTGCCATATACCTTCTTCCACTAAATATTGATTGAGGGGTTATATTGCTATATACCTGTTTCTGCCAAATATTGATTGAGGGCTGCAATACACCTGCTTCCAGAAAACACTGATTGAGGGGTGCTATATACCTGTTTCTGCCAAATACTGATTGAGGGGTGTTATATACCTGTTTCCGCCAAATACTGATTGAGGGGTGCTATATACCTGTTTCTGCCAAATACTGATTGAGGGGTGCCATATACCTTCTTCCAATAAATACTGATTGAGGGGTGCTATTGCTTTATACCTTTTTCCACCAAATACTGATTGAGGGCTGTAATACACCTGCTTCCATAGAATACTGATTAAGGGGTGGCATATACCTGTTTCTGCCAAATACTGATTGAGGGGTGCTATATACCTGTTTCCTCCAAATACTGATTGAGGGGTGCTATATACCTGTTTCCGCCAAATACTGATTGATGGGTGCCATATACCTTCTTCCACAAAATACTGATTGAGGGGTGCTATTGCTATATACCTTCTTCCACCAATACTGATTGAGGGCTGCAATACACCTGCTTCCACAAAATACTGATTGAGAGGTGCTATTGCTTTATACCTTCTTCCGCCAAAAACTGATTGAGGGGTGCTATATACCTGTTTCCGCCAAATACTAATTGATGGGTGCCATATACCTTCTTCCAATAAATACTGATTGAGGAATGCTATTGCTTTATACCTTCTTCCACAAAATACTGATTGAGGGCTGCAATACACCTACTTCCATAAAATACTGATTGAGGGGTGCCATATATCTGTTTCAGCCAAATACTAATTGAAGGGTTCTATATACCTGTTTCTGTCAAATACTGATTGAGGCGTGCCATAAACCTTCTTCCACCAGATACTGTTTGAGGGCTGCAATACACCTGCTTCCACAAAATACTGATAGAGGGGTGCAATATACCTGTTTTCGCCAAATACAGATTGAGGGGTGCTATATACCTGTTTCCGCCAAATACTGATTGAGGGGTGCCATATACCTGTTTCAACCAAATACTGATTGAGGGGTGCCATATACCTTCTTCCAAACAATACTGATTAAGGGGTGCTATTGCTTTATACCTTTTTCCACCAAATACTGATTGAGGGCTGCAATACACCTGCTTCCAGAAAACACTGATTGAGGGGTGCTATATACCTGTTTCTGCCAAATACTGATTGAGGGGTGCTATATACCTGTTTCCGCCAAATACTAATTGATGGGTGCCATATACCTTCTTCCACAAAATACTGATTGAGGGCTGCTATACACCTACTTCCATAAAATACTGATTGAGGGGTGTCATATAACTGTTTCCGCCAGATACTGATTTACAGGTGCCATATACCTGTTTCAGCCAAATACTGATTGAGGGGTGCTATATGCCTATTTCCTCCAAATACTGATTGAGGGGTGCTATATACCTGTTTCCGCCAAATACTGATTGAGGGGTGCCATATACCTTCTTACACTAAATAATGATTGAGGGGCGCTACTGATATATACCTTCTTCCACCAAATACTGATTGAGGACTGCAATACACCTGCTTCCGGAAAATACTGATTGAGGGGTGCTATATACCTGTTTCCGCCAAATACTGATTGATGGGTGCCATATGCCTTCTTCCACAAAATACTGATTGTGGGGTGCTATTGCTATATACCTTCTTCCACCAAATGCTGATTGGGGGTGCTATGTTCCTGTTTCCGCCAAATACTGATTGAGGGGTGCTATATACCTGTTTCCGCCAAATACCGATTGGTGGAAGAAGGTATATAGCAATAGCACACCTCAATCAGTATTTTGTGGAAGAAGGTATATGGCAACCATCAATCGGTATTTGGCGGAAACAGGTATATAGCACTCCTCAATCAGTATTTGGCGGAAACAGGAACATAGCACCCCTCAATCAATATTTTGTGGAAGCAGGTGTATTGCAGCCCCCAATCAGCATTTGGTGGAAGAAGGTATATAGCAACAGCACCCCACAATCAGTATTTTGTGGAAGAAGGTATATGGCAACCATCAAATATTGATTGAGGGCTGCAATACACCTGCTTCCACAAAATACTGATTTAGAGGTGCCATATACCTGTTTCATCCAAATACTGATTGAGGGGTTCTATATAGCTGTTTCTGTCAAATACTGATTAAGGGGTGCCATATACCTTCTTCCACCAGATACTGTTTGAGGACTGCAATACACCTGCTTCCACAAAATACTGATAGAGGGGTGCGATATACCTGTTTTTGCCAAATACTGATTGAGGGGTGCCATATACCTTCTTCCACTAAATACTTATTGAGGGGTGTAATTGCTCTATACCTGTTTCCGCCAAATACTGATTGAGGGCTGCAATACACCTGCTTCCAGAAAACACTGATTGAGGGGTGCTATATACCTGTTTCCGCCAAATACTGATTGAGGGGTGCTATATACCTGTTTCCGCCAAATACTGATTGAGGGGTGCCATATACCTTCTTCTAATAAATACTGATTGAGGGGTGCTATTGCTTTATACCTTTTTCCACCAAATAATTATTGAGGGCTGCAATACACCTGCTTCCATAAAATACTGATTAAGGGGTGCCATATACCTGTTTCCGCCAAATACTTATTGAGGGGTGCTATATACCTGTTTCCTCCAAATACTGATTGAGGGGTGCTATATACCTGTTTCCGCCAAATACTGATTGAGGGGTGACATATACCTTCTTCCACAAAATACTGATTGAGGGGTGCTATTGCTTTATACTTTCTTCCACAAAATACTGATTGAGGGCTGCAATACACCTACTTCCATAAAATACTGATTGAGGGGTGCCATATATCTGTTTCAGCCAAATACTGATTGAGGGGTTCTATATACCTGTTTCTGTCAAATACTGATTGAGGGGTGCCATATACCTTCTTCCACCAGATACTGTTTGAGGGCTGCAATACACCTGCTTTCACAAAATACTGATAGAGGAGTGCAATATACCTGTTTTCGCCAAATACTGATTGAGGTGTGCCATACACCTGTTTCCACTAAATACTGATTGAAGGGTGCTATATACCTGTTTCCGCCAAATACTGATTGAGGTGTGCCATATACCTTCTTCCACTAAATACTGATTGAGGGGTGCTATTGTTATATACCTTCTTCCACCAGATACTGTTTGAGGGCTGCAATACACCTGCTTCCACAAAATACTGATAGAGGGGTGCAATATACCTGTTTTCGCCAAATACTGACTGAGGTGTGCCATATACCTGTTTCCACCAAATACTGATTGAGGGGTGCTATATACCTGTTTCCGCCAAATACTGATTGAGGGGTGCCATATACCTTCTTCCACTAAATACTGATTGAGGGGTGCTATTGTTATATACCTTCTTCCACCAAATACTGATTGAGGGCTGCAATACACCTTCTTCCATAAAATACTGATTGAGGGGTGCCATATACGTTCTTCCACAAAATACTGATTGAGGGCTGCAATACACCTGCTTCCACAAAATACTGATTGAGAGGTGCCATATACCTGTTTCAGCCAAATACTGATTGAGGGGTTCTATATACCTGTTTCTGTCAAATACTGATTGAGGGGTGTATAATATACCTTATTCCACCAGATACTGATTGACGGCTGCAATACACCTGTTTCCACCAAATACTGATTGAGGGGTGCTATATACCTGTTTCCGCCAAATACTGATTGAGGGGTGCCATATACCTTCTTCCACTAAATACTGATTGAGGGGTGCTATTGTTATATACCTTCTTCCACCAAATACTGATTGAGGGCTGCAATACACCTACTTCCATAAAATACTGATTGAGGGGTGCCATATACCTGTTTCTGCCAAATACTGATTGATTGGTGCCATATACGTTTTTCCACAAAATACTGATTGAGGGCTGCGATACACCTGCTTCCACAAAATACTGATTGAGAGGTGCCATATACCTGTTTCAGCCAAATACTGATTGAGGGGTTCTATATACCTGTTTCTGTCAAATACTGATTGAGGGGTGTATAATATACCTTATTCCACCAGATACTGATTGACGGCTGCAATACACCTGCTTCCACAATATACTGATTGAGGGGTGCCATATACCTATTTCCGCCAAATACTGATTGAGGGGTGCTATATACCTGTTTCCGCCAAATACTGATTGAGGGGTGCTATATACCTTTTTTCACAAAATACTGATTGAGGGGTCCAATACACCTACTTCCACAAAATACTGATTGAGGGGTCCCATATACCTGTTGTCTCTTCTTCTCCGTCTCCTACTCCATCCTTTGTCTTCTCCTCGGCTGACTCCTCCTTTTCCACTGCTACCGCCTCTTCCGCCGCACCCCCCAAGCTCCCCAGAACCTATTCAACGTGCCTGGTGAGATGTTGCCATGTTGTGCTGCGGCTTTTGTGCCTGGAAGCCAAGAGTCACACCCAAGTCAGTCGCAGCCAGGGCACTATCAATGACATTGTACCTTATGCCTTCTTTCTGCAGCGTGCATTGCGTTGTGTCATTGATCAAGCCGTCGAGGAGTAGGAGCACTAAGATGAGGAAGTTGCAATGCTGAATGAATTCCCAGGGGGGGATACTCCATCTGAGACAAGTCAGCAGGAGTCTGAAGAGGAGTCAGAGGAGGATGGTGGCTGGGGGGAGGAGGAGGAGCAAGAATAGCAGACTTTAAACTTTTTGGGGATCCCTGGTGTTGTCCATGGGTGGGGACAGGAGACCGAGGACTACTTTCTCCTGGGCGATGAGAAGGAGCCAGGCCGCTCCACCGCTTCCAATTTAGTGCAAATGGCGGCCTTCATGCTCCAGTGTTTGAAGAGGGACCCCCGTATAAAAAGCATAATGGTCAAGGACCTGTACTGGGTGGTAACTTACTTAGACCCCCGGTACAAACACAAATTGGTGGACATGTTACCAGCATCACAGAGGTCTGTCAGAATGCAGCATTTCCAGGGAACGCCTAGACCAGGCATCCTCAAACTGCGGCCCTCCAGCTGTTGCAAAACTACAACTCCCAGCATGCCCAAACAGCCTACAGTTATCAGCCTACAGCAGGGCATTGTGGGAGTTGTAGTTTTACAACAGCTGGAGGGCCGCAGTTTGAGAATGCCTGGCCTAGACTGACAGGTGTCCGACTACATCTGGTTAACGGCCGATGTGGACGCTCTGAGAAGCGAGGAACCCCTTGACTACTGGATGTACAGGCTTGACCTGTGGCCAGAGCTGGCACAATTTGCCATGGAACTCTTGGCTTGCCCCTCCTTGAGTGTCCTGTCCAAAAGGACATTCAGCGCAGCAGGGGGGATCGTGACCGATAAGCGCACTCTCCTAGCTCACGACAGTGTGGACTACCTCACATTTTTTTAAAGGAATAAGGCATGAATTCAACACCTGTGATGACCACATATAATTGAATTTCCTCATGCCAGCCCACACATATCCTCCACTACCCAGATTAAAGAATGGTCCTTGCCTTATGTACTGTATATACAGCGGCATAAATTGCCTTTTATGTCAGGTGAATGCCTAATTCTTGGGGCCTGTACTGGCTGACAGTTACATTTATATCCTGTGACCGCCTAATTTACCTCCAGCCACAGAATCCAAAGTTATTTGCTGTCAGGTGAATGCTATTGGCAAATTTTTGGGGCCTATACTGGCCAACAGTTATATATTTATCTTGTGATCGACTAATGTACCTCCAGCCACAGAATCCAAAGTTCTTTGCTGTCAGATGAATGCCTATTGCCTAATTTGTGGGCCCTATACTGGCCGACAGATACATTTTTATCCTGTGACCGCCAAATGTACCTCCAGCCACAGAATCCAAAGTTCTTTGCTGTCAGGTGAATGCCTATTGGCTAATTTTTTAGTCCTCCTCCTCCTGGATGGGTCCCTTCTCGGTCAGGGCCCCAAAGCAGCCGTTTCCCCTGCTTCCCCTATAGTTATGCCCCTGATGACTGCCTAATGTACCTCCAGCCACAGAATCCAAAGTTCTTTGCTGTCAGGTGAATGCCTATTGCCTAATTTTTGGGGCCTGTACTGGCCGACAGCTAATTTTTTTTTATCTCTAGCCACATAATCACACCCCTGTCTCACTCCTCTGCCTCTAATTATGGTGTCGTATGAACCACATTCACCATAAGGACCTTCTAATGTCACAGGGTCATGTTACTGTGCCCCCCACCCAGTACTGTGCCCCTCATCCTATACTGTGCCCCCTTATATCCTGCATTGTGCCCTCTTACCACCCCCTGTGCAGTGTCCCTAGTCATTCCCTGTACTGTGCCCTCTTATACCCTTTTATGCGGTCAAGGCATGGTGGTGTTATCCGGTCAATGTATGGCGGTGGTATCCAATAACTGGATGGCCATAACTGGATCCCTTTTCCTGCCCACGCCATCCTTTTTTAGACCTGGCATGAGCGGGAAAGATATGCAGATTGCGGTGCTAAGAACCTTTGCGCCACAATCTGTGTCAGAAATACGCCTAACATAGATGTATTTCTATATAATAAATGACCACCTAATTGTATCATTATTCGTGGGTAGGGCTAATTTCTTTATATTATATAGATTCTAGTGTATTATACTGTGCCCTGTATTTCCCCAGTAGAAAATGATCCTTGGGAAACACAGTCCTCATACCTGACTACCAGGACAAGGTAGCGCTCCGTCAGTACATGGCGGCCTCCCCTCTCCGCCACGCTGCTCAGCTGTGTACTGGTGCTTATTCTGACACTAGGGCTGGGTTCACATCCAATTTTTGCCATCCATTTAATGCATACCAAAAATGTATGCATTAACAGTTGCCTCAGACTGGTGCCGTACAGTGGCTTCCGTTCACCACACATGGTAGAATTTTTTTTTACATTAACGTATGCATTTTTTAAAATGGACTCTGCAGGATACAAAAAAAGTGGAGTGCTGCACATTTGTATACATCAAACTGATAGGAAATAACATTTTTCTAGGCTCCAGAAGGGCACATTCTTGAGAGTTCCCCTTTAAGATGCATAAAAATGGCCCCTGATTAAAACACATATTTTTTTGTGGGAATTTTTGCCAATTATCCCTCTCTGGTATATCATTTTCTATGTTGTGGGACTATTTGTGCACTCATAGTTTGTATTTGGTTTTTCAGGTTCGCCTGCTATTAAAGTCAATAGGCACGATGCGAACGCACGGTTCGCAAACATTTGATCTCGAACGCGCATTTGCGAATCGTCCCAGCCGATGTTCGTCCATCACTAATAACGGATCCGTTAATCATGTTATAACAGAAAGCCATAACGGAATACATAACGGTGATGTGAACAAGCCCTTACCGGTAAGTCAACTTTTGCCAGGTTAAATCCATTTTCTAGTAAGTCATGCCCACTCAGAGATTGAGGTGTAAAAAAAAGTCTAAAGACACCTAATAAATGTGACACAGAATATGAGGCAGGTTTCTGGTTCACCATTGCCCCATTGATTTGAATAGGCATTCTGTAATGTAAAGATATCATAGCTCGTCCACATATTGAAGCTGAGCACATGCAGTCTGACATTTGCTTCCACAATTATATTCGAGATGGAACCAGATCAAACAACCACTTTATTCCCTATGTGCCAGTCAATTTAAGCGTTCAGAATATTTTTTTTTTTACTTGTACCAATCTGAAATCAAAAAAAGAAACATATAAGCCCATATGTAGATAAACCAATAAAACCTACTTCTTAATTTTATATTTAGGATGCACTGGAGAAATTAACAAATAGTTGCAAATATGGATTGTATGCAGGTAATCAGCTCTTTAGGCAGACAGGGTAGCAGTCCAGGATCTCCCAGAGAATCAGGGGGGTTAGGAAGGATGGTAGTCAATGGATAAACAGGTCAGCAGGTTGGGCAGGTAATATCTTCTATCGTAGCAGAGGGGGTAAAAGCCCAACCAAAGTGAAGAGTGATAGAGGCATTGAGCAGTGAAGGCAGTAAGTATACCAGTCCTCTCATCAATGCCCGGCCAAAATGCCGATCAATTACACATGGCTTGGTGGTCCCAGGATCTTCCTAGATGTCCCGAAGCGGCTTCCAAGCAAGGCAACAGGAGGCAGGCCTGGGGAGAGGAGAGGCGTGTGGTGCGACATGCTCAGCTGACATGCCCCACCATCATGTCATGCAGTTGGTCTGCATAATGTGTCCTATTCTTTGAGGACAAGGATAGGACATTTGTGAAGGATTAAAATAAAAATGGCTGCAGGATCTTAATGGGGTTCCATGTTTTGAGGATCCGCGATTTATTAAACTGTATTCAGGATCATTATCCCTGACAAGTGAAACAGAGAGGAGGGTGAGGCAACTCTTTAGTCTTGTGAAGTAACTTGTCCTGTTTTGTGATTAGGACAGGTTTTGTGTGTACTAATAGGATGGCAGCCATTTTATTTCCCCCCTAATGATTGCTCCCTAGACAAAATGAGCCATTATAACTAATGAAAGGTATTTGGGAATATATTGAAAAAAAATGTAATAATTAAGTCATTTAATTTTTTTAATTCCTGGAGAATCCCTTTAACTTTGTGAGGGAATATCCGCTGGGAGGACTAAAGCCTAAGGGCTCTTTCACACTTGCGTTCTTGTCTTCCGGCATAGAGTTCCGTCGTCGGGGCTCTATGCCGGAAGAATCCTGATCAGGATTATCCCCATGCATTCTGAATGGAGTGAAATCTGTTCAGGATGCATCAGGATGTCTTCAGTTCCGGACCGGAACGTTTTTTGGCCGGAGAAAATACCGCAGCATGCTGCGCTTTTTGCTCCGGCCAAAAATCCGGAACACTTGTCGCAAGGCCGGATCCAGAATTAATGCCCATTGAAAGGCATTGATCCGGATCCGGCCTTAAGCTAAACGTCGTTTCAGCGCATTACCGGATCCGACGTTTAGCTTTTTCTGAATGGTTACCATGGCTGCAAGGACGCTAAAGTCCTGGCAGCCATGGTAAAGTGTAACGGGGAGCGGGGGAGCAGCATACTTACCGTCCGTGCGGCTCCTGGGGCGCTCCAGAGTGACGTCAGGGCGCCCCAAGCGCATGGATCATGTGATCACATGGACACGTCATCCATGCGCATGGGGCGCTCTGACGTCATTCTGGAGCGCCCCGGGAGCCGCACGGACTGTAAGTATACCGCTCCCCCGCTCTCCACTCCTACTATCGCAACCAGGACTTTAATAGCGTCCTGGGTGCCATAGTAACACTGAACGCAATTTGAAGACGGTTCCGTCTTCAAATGCTTTCAGTACACTTGCGTTTTTCCGGATCCGGAGTGTAATTCCGGCAAGTGGAGTACATGCCGGATCCGGACAACGCAAGTGTGAAAGAGGCCTAACCTAACATGGAAACCATACATAATATATAAGTTTGATTGACTTTAGACTTGCACTTCCTAATGCCATAGTTGAGACTAGGGATGAGCGAACCTGAACTGTATAGTTCGGGTTCGTACCGAATTTTGGGGTGTTCGTGACACGGACCCGAACCCAAACATTTTCGTAAAATTCCGGGTTCGGTGTTCGGCGCTTTCTTGGCGCTTTTTGAAAGGCTGCAAAGCAGCCAATCAACAAGCGTCATACTACTTGCCCCAAGAGGACATCACAGCCATGCCTACTATTGGCATGGCTGTGATTGGCCAGTGCAGCATGTGACCCAGCCTCTATTTAAGCTGGAGTCACGTAGCGCCGCACGTCACTCTGCTCTCATCAGTGTAGGGATAGGATGCAGCTTCTGCTGTTAGGGCCAGATTAGGCAGGGATTTACTTACTGAAGTGATCGATTCAACCTCTGCTATTCAATTGCTCACTGTTTTAAGGCTGCCCAGAACGTTTTTCAGTCACTTTTTTCTGGGGTGATCGGCGGCCATTTTGTGTCTTGTAGTGCGCCAGCACAAGCTGCCACCAAGTACATTTAACCATGAATAGTGTGTTGTTTTTTTTTGCTATATCCTACATCAGGGGCTTGGCTGTGCTTGCTATTTTATTGAGGGGTGAAATTATACAATTGCCAAAATAGCAGTACCCTAAATCTGGTGTTTCAGCTGTGGCTAGCCAATTGTAATACTGTCTGCTGTCTGGCAAAGGATATATTTTTTTCTGGGTTGAAATACAATTCCCAACTTAGCAATTCCCTAAATCAGTGGTTTCTGCTGTATCAGGCCAAGTTTAAATCTATCCATAAAAGGGTATATTAGATTGAAGGTGCGGATAGGGTCATTCTCAATAACTTCAAACGCTACCGTGCATCTCCAGTTCTAATTCTGTCGGTAAACGTATACCTGTCATCCACCGCTTAAATACTAGGCCTACAATTTATATTCAGCTAAATCTGTGGTTACTGCTGTGCCTGGCAAAGTTATTTAGTGTCCGCCAAAGCACAGTTTTTGTTCTGGGTTGAAATACAATTCCCAACTTAGCAATTTCCTAAATCAGTGGTTTCTGCTGTATCAGGCCAAGTTTAAATCTATCCATAAAAGGGTATATTAGATTGAAGGTGCGGATAGGGTCATTCTCAATAACTTCAAACGCTACAGTGCATCTCCAAGTCTAATTCTGTCCGTAAACGTATACCTGTCATCCACCGCTTAAATACTTGGCCTAGAATTTATATTCAGCTAAATCTGTGGTTACTGCTGTGCCTGTATTAGTGTAATACGGTACCTAAGTAGATAGCCAGATAGTGTTAGGTGCTTGTAAGAAAAGGCCTCAATTTGAATTCAATACATTGGGCCAAATAATTTTTTTCTTATTGTGGTGAACGGTAACAATGAGGAAAACATCTAGTAAGGGACGCGGACATGGTCGTGGTGGTGTTAGTGGACTCTCTGGTGCTGGGAGAGGACGTGGCCGTTCTGTCACAGCCACACGTCCTAGTGAACCAACTACCTCAGGTCCCAGTAGGCGCCAGAATTTACAGCGATATTTGGTGGGGCCCAATGCCATTCTAAGGATGGTAAGGCCTGAGCAGGTACAGGCATTAGTCTATTGGGTGGCCGACAGTGGATCCAGCACGTTCACATTATCTCCCTCCCAGTCTTCTGCAGAAAGCGCACAGATGGCGCCTGGAAACCAAGCCCATCAGTCTGTCACATCACCCCCATGCATATCAGGGAAACTGTCTGAGCCTCAACTTATGCAGCAGTCTCTTGTGCTGTTTGAAGACTCTGCTGGCAGGGTTTCCCAAGGGCATCCACCTAGCCCTTCCCCAGCGGTGGAAGACATAGAATGCGCTGACGCACAACCACTTATGTTTCCTGATGATGAGGACATGGGAATACCACCTGCGTCTTTCTGCAGTGTGCAGACTGAACAGGAGGTCAGGGAGGAAGACTGGGTGGAAGACGATGCAGGGGACGATGAGGTCCTAGACCCCACATGGAATGAAGGTCGTGCCACTGACTTTCAGAGTTCGGAGGAAGAGGCAGTGGTGAGACCGAGCTAACAGCGTAGCAAAAGAGGGAGCAGTGGGCAAAAGCAGAACACCCGCCGCCAAGAGAATCCGCCTGCTACTGGCCACCGCCATCTGGGACCGCGCACCCCAAAAGCAGCTTCAAGGAGTTCCCTGGCGTGGCAGTTCTTCAAACAATGTGCTGACGACAAGACCCGAGTGGTTTGCATGCTGTGCCATCAGAGCCTGAAGCGAGGCATTAATGTTCTGAACCTTAGCACAACCTGCATGACCAGGCACCTGCATGCAAAGCATGAACTGCAGTGGAGTAAAGACCTTAAAAACAAGGAACTCACTCAGGCTCCCCCTGCTACCTCTTCTGCTGCTGCCTCGGCCTCTTCCTCCGCCTCTGGAGGAACGTTGGCACCTGCCGCCCAGAAAACAGAGGATGTACCACCAACACCACCACCTCCGTCAACAAGCATCTCAACCATGTTACACGGCAGCGTTCAGCTCTCCATCTCACAAACATTTGAGAGAAAGCGTAAATTCCCACCTAGCCACCCTCGATCCCTGGCCCTGAATGCCAGCATTTCTAAACTACTGGCCTATGAAATGATGTCATTCAGGCTGGTGGACACAGACAGTTTCAAACAGCTCATGTTGCTAGTTGTCCCACAGTATGTTGTTCCCAGCCGCCGCTACTTCTCCAAGAGAGCCATCTGTGGCAAGGTCCACCTAACCACAGATACGTGGACCAGTAAGCACGGCCAGGAACACTATATCTCCCTAACTGCACACTGGGTAAATGTAGTGGCGGCTGGGCCCCAGGCGGAGAGCTCTTTGGCGCACGTCCTTCCGCCGCCAAGGATCGCAGGGCAACATTCTTTGCCTCCTGTAGCCTCCTCCTCCTACTCGGCTTCCTCCTCCTCTTCTTCCACCTGCTCATCCAGTCAGCCACACACCTTCACCACCAACTTCAGCACAGCCCGGGGTAAACGTCAGCAGGCCATTCTGAAACTCATATGTTTGGGAGACAGGCCCCACACCGCGCAGGAGTTGTGGCGGGGTATAGAACAACAGACCGATGAGTGGTTGCTGCCGGTGAGCCTCAAGCCCGGCCTGGTGGTGTGCGATAATGGGCGAAATCTCGTCGCAGCTCTGGGACTAGCCAGTTTGACGCACATCCCTTGCCTGGCGCATGTGCTGAATTTGGTGGTGCAGAAGTTCATTCACAACTACCCCGACATGTCAGAGCTGCTGCATAAAGTGCGGCCGGCGTTCACATCCAAGGTGCTCGCCTGTCTGCGCTACAGCGCTCACTGTCTCATATGCGACGTGCCCACCAGGTGGAACTCCACCTTGCACATGCTAGACAGACTGTGCGAGCAGCAGCAGGCCATAGTGGAGTTTCAGCTGCAGCACGCACGGGTCAGTCGCACTGCGGAACAGCACCACTTCACCACCAATGACTGGGCCTCCATGCGAGACCTGTGTGCCCTGTTGCGCTGTTTCGAGTACTCCACCAACATGGCCAGTGGCGATGACACCGTTATCAGCATTACAATACCACTTCTATGTCTCCTTGAGAAAACACTTAGGGCGATGATGGAAGAGGAGATGGCCCAGGAGGAGGAGGAAGAGGGGTCATTTTTAGCACTTTCAGGCCAGTCTCTTAGAAGTGACTCAGAGGGAGGTTTTTTGCAACAGCAGAAGCCAGGTACAAATGTGGCCAGACAGGGCCCACTACTGGAGGAGGAGGAGGACTAGGATGAGGAGGAGGAAGATGAGGATGAAGCATGTTCACAGCGGAGTGGCACCCAACGCAGCTCGGGCCCATCACTGGTGCGTGGCTGGGGGGAAACGCAGGACGATGACGATACGCCTCCCACAGAGGACAGCTTGTCCTTACCTCTGGGCAGCCTGGCACACATGAGCGACTACATGCTGCAGTGCCTGCGCAACGACAGCAGAGTTGCCCACATTTTAGGAGCCTCTTAACTCCTGCCTCATAATGAGTGACACATTTAAAATTAGAGGTCAAGAAGCCAATGGCGAGGGACCAGTTTTCTTCAGAGTATACACTACCCAGTTCCTATTCCCATTTCTTGAAAGGTTTGGATTTGACAAATTTAGTTTTATCACCCATAAAATCATAGATGCGTCCAGTTGCTCCTTTTTTCAGTAAGTTCTGCGAGCAATATAATTGGATGATTCCCACATGAGTAGGAGGAGGTGTTTTGACAGTAGTCATTAATAGGTCCTTAAAAAAGTGGGTTTTTGAAATTTTCTAAAAAAATTGCTTCTAAAATTCTAAGCCTTATAAGATCGTAAAAAATTAAATTACATTTACAAAATGATGCAAACATGAAAGTGGACATATGGGGAATGTAAGGTAATAACTCTCTTATGATGTATCATTACCTGCCTTTAAAGCAGAGAAATTAAAATTTTGCCAATTGCTAATTTATCCCAATTTTCGTTAAATTTTGAATTTTTTAATAAATAAAGGCAAATTACATTGACTAAAATTTTTCACTATCATGAAGTACAATTGGTCGCGAGAAAAGAATATCAGAATGGCTTGGATAAGTAAAAGTGTTCCGAAGTTATCACCACATAAAGTGACTTATGTCAAGTTTCCAAAAAACGGCCTGGTCCTTAAGGTGAAAAATGGCAAGGTCCTTAAGGTGTTAATAATATATGTTTTTGCTTTTGAAAATGTAGGCATTAAAAACACAGTATGACTCATGTAGCTAATTACAGATAAACATTTTAATTTTCAAGTACCATGATCCAAAATTGAAATTCAGCTACTTGTAATCAATTCTGCACTGATGACTTTTAGGCAAAGGACAAAACGTCTTGAGTGATTTTTATTAACAACTCTTGCTTAATGACAAAAACAATGAATGGATAGGAAATCTATAAACCATTTATTTTAGGAATGTTCATGGCTAGTCTTGAAAGAGTTTGCTTAACATAAATACTTGCTTTTTCATTATTCCTTGACCTCAATTATTTTTCCAGAAAATAGATTTCACTACAACATACAACAGTTATAAATGAATCCTGTTCAGTGCACAGAACATTCCCAGTACTTGCTACATAGCAGAACATGAATATATTATTTACCATTGTAAGTGGGTATGTGTAACAGGAGAGCGCTAATCGTAAATGTAAAGCTTTTTTAGAAAGAGGTCAACTTTTCTCACATTCAGGAAATTGACTTCAATGTACCTAAAATAGATTGCATTGATATCCAAGATAACATTTACTACCAATATCCTTGCTGAACAACCTACACCATCAGAAATAAAGGAGAATGTCTCTATTTTTTATGTCTACTAAACATATTTATGCACTGGTATGCTGTATACCTAATAAATGCACATGTCAAAGTCTCACCCAAAATAATTTACTGCATAATAAATCCTATACTAATTGTAAATTAGAGTGAAGTAATAACCAAGTAATGTCACCTCAAAACAGAATGACTAAAGATACACTCACAATTAGTGTTGAGCGTGAATATTCTAATCAATAATTTTTATTGTGAACATCGGCACATCGAGAATTCGCAAAGGTCTAGAATATATTGCTATATCTTCGTAATAGCGAATATTCAATTTTTTTTTTTTTTTATAACTAGATAAACCTATAATATTTTCTAACTTATTGTATATAGCTACTCTTAATACTTATTATGCTATCTATCATCCATACCTTTTTTGTTTTTATAGTTATTATTTTACCTACCATTAATTAACTTTTATTATAAGTATTTTCCTACCTATCATTAATAATTTCTTTTTGTAGATGATATATTTTTATATTTTAAAATAAATCATTACCTATAACTCACAATAAACAACATATAACAAATAATCACACAAAGGCTGTATGCCAAACAGCCGGGTATGTGCAAGCCAACAACCTATCCATGAGACAGGTACAGTTATCATACCTTACAATGGCAGCCTTTTGCACTATTAGACATACAAGACAGATTTTTATTATAAAACTAAAAAGTTTACAAACAATTTCATCAAAAGTTACTCAAGAAGCACATTCCACATGTTAATATTCCACAATGTAGCAGCTTTAACACCTTAAGACAACATTTACAAAACCAAATTAATCAAAACCACAATTTTTATATTTCGCAAAAGTAATGACTTTTCCCCCAAAAAACACCTTTTATGGTCCTATATCTTTTAACCATACATAATATGTCAACATTTCCACTTCCTCTCTTTTCAATTCCACACTTCTAGGTACTTTTTCTGGATACCCCATTTGATCGAATAGATGAACATCATAAGCCTAAAAAAAACCTCCTGTCACTAAATACCGTCTTACATATCCAAGTAAATTTGATACATACTCCAGATTTTTTCATTTCTTCTATTTTCTTTTTCATGATATGCCTATGTTCATACACCTTTGCCCAGTCCATCTCTTTCCTTTCTTCCCTTTCTTCTACTCCTGATATCTCTGCTTCCTGTATTCCTCTTTCTATTTTTTCAACCTGTTCTTTTTTATTAGCTATAATCTCTTTATCAATAACTGCCATTTTTTCCATTATTTCACCTTCAGCCTTTTCTTCAGTCTCTTTCCTTTTTTTATTTCTTTTTTTCTTTTTAACACAAAAATATTTTTTGGGGACAAGAACCATAAGCATGACCAATGTTGCCACATAAATTAGGCTACTTTCACACTGGCATTTTGGTTTCCGTTTGTGAGATCCGTTCAGGGATCTCACAAGCGGTCCAAAACGGATCAGTTTTGCTCTTAATTAGAGTTGAGCGGACACCTGGATGTTCGGGTTTGACGGGTTCGGCCGAACTTCGGAACTTGACCCCGAACCCCATTGAAGTCAATGGGGACCCGAACTTTTGAGCACTAAAATGGCTGTAAAAATGTTATGGAAAGGGCTAGAGGGCTGCATCAAAATGTGGTTAAGAGCATGGAAAGTGCTCTGCAAACAAATGTGGATAGGGAAATGACTTAAAATAACATAAAATATGTAAAAAAAAAATAATAATAATCTTGATCTAGGAGGATCAGGTCCATATGGAGTAGGAGGTTGAGGAGGCGGTGGATGTGGCGGTGTAGGTGGAAGTGGCGGTGGAGGAGGAGGTAGCCTACACTGGTTTTTGGTTTTAAATTTTATTTTTAAAATTAGGGTACACCCCAAAACATTGGGAAATATAACCTGTGATAACCTTCTCCAGTCATGCTAAACACACGTTCAGACAATACACTGGCTGCAGGGCAGGCCAGCACCTCCAAGGGGTAAAGGGCAAGCTCAGGCCATGTGCCCAATTTGGAGACTCAGAAGTTGCAGGGGCTGACCCCTGTCAATCAGTTCGTTAAGGCGTGTGCACACTTACTGCCCCACCATGTCGCACGTCCCTGTGATGTTCACGATCCAATTTGATATCTGTTCTATCAACTTTCAATGTTCTTTTCTGCGCCTACCATTGTGATCAGGGGTGGTGGGAAACAGGGTTCCAGGCCAAAGAGGGAGCGTGAGAAAGAGAGACCACATCCAAGGGAGGATTCATTTTTTCAAATTTAAAATTAGAGTTGAAATATGGGAGAAATTATTAAAGCATAAAAGTGTGACAACTTTTCAAAGTTTAAGTATTAATTGAAAGGATGTGGTGCGCATTAATTACTGAATAATTTATAAAAATTTTATTCCCTGTCACCTATGCATAGCAGGTGTTTATTCACATCTAAAATTGTATAATGTCAACCCAAGAATGTAACAGAAAAATTATTGAAATTTGTTAAGCTGTCAACTAGGTAGAGGAGGGGTATATTACACCCAAAAATTGGTGAATTTCACCAAAAAATGTAACTGACAATTTATTTATTTATTTCCAGTCTACTAGGTATAGGAGTGGTACATCACACCCAAAAGATGGTAAATTTCACCAGAATATATAACTGACAATTATTTTTTTTTTTTAACCTGTCTACTAGGTATAGCAGTGGTACTATACACCCAAAAATTTGTTTATTTCGCCAGAAAATGTAACTGACAATTTTTTTTATTTTTTTACCGTTCCACTAGGTATAGCAGTGGTACTATACACACCAAAATTGGTGAATTTCACCCTAAAATATAAATGACAATTTATTTATTTTTAACCAGCCTACTAGGTATAGCAGTGGTACTATACACCGAAAAATTTGTTAATTTTAACTATAAAATGTAAATGATAATTGTGTACCTTGGGTTTGTGGGTGCAGGAACCCACCCTCGGAGCCACTTGGGAATGACTGGCCGGAAACCCTACGAAATGATCCCTCTTCCTCCTTCTCCTCCTCCTGTGCCACATCCTCTTCCATCATCGCCAGGAGCGTTTTTTCAAGGAGGCATAGAAGTGGGATAGTAACGCTGAGAATGGCGTTATCGGCACTGGCCATGTTGGTGGAGTACTCGAAACAGCGCAGCAAGGAACACAGGTCTCGCATGGAGGCCCAGTCATTGGTGGTGAAGTGGTGCTGTTACGCCGAGCGACTCACCCATGCGTGCTGCACTATCGCCTGCTGCTGCTCGCGCAGTCTGGCCAGCATGTGCAAGGTGGAGTTTCACCTTGTGGGCACGTCACATATGAGGCGGTGAGCGGGAAGGCCGAAGTTACGCTGCAGCGCTGACAAGCGAGCAGCAGCAGGGTGAGAATGCCGAAAGCGCGCACAGACGGCCCACACTTTATGCAGCAGCTCTGACATGTCGGGGTAATTTTTAAGGAATCTCTGCACCACCAAAGTCAGCACATGCGCCAGGCAAGGGATATGCGTCAAACCGGCTAGTCCCAGAGCTACTACGAGATTTCGCCCATTATCGCACACCACCAGGCCGGGCTTGAGGCTGACTGGCACCAACCACTCATCGGTCTGTTGTTCAAGGCCCGTCCACATCTCCAGCGCGGTGTGGGGTTTGTCCCCCAAACAGATAAGTTTTAAATCTGCCTGCTGTCGTTTACCCCTGGCTGTGCTGAAGTTGGTGGTGAAGGTGTTACGCTGACCGGATGAGGAGCTGGTAGATGATGAGGAAGCAGAGTAGGAGGAGGAAGCAACAGGAGGCAAACTGAAGCGCCCTGCAATACTCGGTAGTGGAAGGACATGAGCCAAACTGCTATCCGCCTCAGGCCCTGCCATCACTGCATTTACCCAGTGTGCTGTTATGGAGATATAATGGCCCTGACCGTGCTTACTGGTCCACAAATCTGTAGTCAGGTGCACCTTGCCACAGATGGCGTTGCGCAGTGCACACCTGATTTTGTCCCCTACTTGGTTGTGCAGGGAAGGGATGGCTCGCCTTGAAAAGTAGTGGTGGCTGGGCACGACGTACTGTGGGACAGCCACCGCCATAAGGCCTTTAAAACTATCTGTCTCCACCAGACAGAATGACAGCATTTCAAAGGCCAGTAATTTAGAAATGCTGGCATTCAGGGCTAGGGATCACGGGTGGGTAGGGGGGTACTTCCTCTTCCTCTCCAGAGTTTGGGATATGGAGAGCTGAACGCTTCCGTGGGACATTGTGGAGATGCTTGGTGACCCAGGTGTTGGTGTTGCTGTCAGATCCTCTGTTTGCGGGGTGCCAGGTGGCACTGTCACTCCAGAGGTGGATGAAGAGGCCACGACTGCAGCAGAATAGGAAGCAGGAGGAGCCAGAGACCTTTCTTGGTTTTTGAGGTGTCTATTCGATTGCAGCTCGTGCTTTGCACTTAAATGCCTGGTCATGCAGGTTGTGCTCAGGTTGAGAACGTTTATGCCTCGCTTCAGGCTCTGATTGCACAGCGTGCAAACCACTCGTGTCTTGTCGTCAGCACATTGTCTGAAGTAAATATTTCTTTGCCCAAAATGGCTGTATTTCAAATCCCTGATTCAAACCCCTATATGTAGAGGGAGTATCTCACAGGGCCTGAACCAGTGTAGGCCTGAAGTAAATATATCTTTGCACAAAATGGCTGTATTTCAAATGGCTGTATTTCAAATGCCTGATTCAAACCCCTATATGTAGAGGGAGTATCTCACAGGGCCTGAACCAGTGTAGGCCTGAAGTAAATATATCTTTGCACAAAATGGCTGTATTTCAAATGGCTGTATTTCAAATCCCTGCTTCAAACCCCTGTATGTAGTGGGGTATCTCACAGGGCCTGAAGCAGTGTAGGCCTGAATTCAATATTGGTGCACCAAATGGCGATATTTAAAATATCTGAATGTAACCCAAATGTATTAAGGGGTGTATCTCTTAATGACATCTGCATCAAAGGCTGCCAACTAAATTTTTTGTGCCCAAACGAGTGTTTGTTTAACCACCTCAGCCCCTATAGCTTAAACCTGAAAGACCAGGCCACTTTTTTCACTTCTGACCTACACTACTTTCACCGTTTATTGCTCGGTCATGCAACTTACCACCCAAATGAATTTTACCTCATTTTCTTCTCACTAATAGAGCTTTCATTTGGTGGTATTTCATTGCTGCTGACATTTTTACTTTTTTTGTTATTAATCAAAATTTAACGATTTTTTTGCAAAAAAATGACATTTTTCACTTTCAGTTGTAAAATTTTGCAAAAAAACGACATCCATATATAAATTTTGCTCTAAATTTATTGTTCTACCTGTCTTTGATAAAAAAAAAATGTTTGGGTAAAAAAAAAATGGTTTGGGTAAAAGTTATAGCGTTTACAAACTATGGTACAAAAATGCGAATTTCCGCTTTTTGAAGCAGCTCTGACTTTCTGAGCACCTGTCATGTTTCCTGAGGTTCTACAATGGCCAGACAGTACAAACACCCCACAAATGACCCCATTTCGGAAAGTAGACACCCTAAGGTATTCACTGATGGGCATAGTGAGTTCATAGAACTTTTTATTTTTTGTCACAAGTTAGCGGAAAATGATGATTTCTTTCTTTTTTTTTTTTTCTTACAAAGTCTCATATTCCACTAACTTGTGACAAAAAATAAAAACTTCCATGAACTCACTATGCCCATCAGCGAATACCTTGGGGTGTCTTCTTTCCAAAATGGGGTCACTTGTGGAGTAGTTATACTGCCCTGGCATTCTAGGGGCCCAAATGTGTGGTAAGGAGTTTGAAATCAAATTCTGTAAAAATGACCTGTGAAATCCGAAAGGTGCTCTTTGGAATGTGGGCCCCTTTGCCCACCTAGGCTGCAAAAAAGTGTCACACATGTGGTATCTCCGTATTCAGGAGAAGTTGGGGAATGTGTTTTGGGGTGTCATTTTACATATACCCATGCTGGGTGAGAGAAATATCTTGGCAAAAGACAACTTTTCCCATTTTTTTTATACAAAGTTGGCATTTGACCAAGATATTTATCTCACCCAGCATGGGTATATGTAAAATGACACCCCAAAACACATTCCCCAACTTCTCCTGAATACGGAGATACCACATGTGTGACACTTTTTTGCAGCCTAGGTGGGCAAAGGGGCCCAAATTCCTTTTAGGAGGGCATTTTTAGACATTTGGATACCAGACTTCTTCTCACGCTTTGGGGCCCCTAAAATGCCAGGGCAGTATAAATATCCCACATGTGACCCCATTTTGTAAAGAAGACACCCCAAGGTATTCAATGAGGGCCATAGCGAGTTCATAGAAAAAAAAAAAAATTGGCACAAGTTAGCGGAAATTTTATTTAATTTATTTTTTTCTCACAAAGTCTCCCTTTCCGCTAACTTTGGACAAAAA
This sequence comes from Bufo bufo, assembly GCF_905171765.1. NCBI lineage: Eukaryota > Metazoa > Chordata > Amphibia > Anura > Bufonidae > Bufo > Bufo bufo. The sequence goes on along the minus strand of NC_053393.1, from coordinate 340,512,954 downwards.
TTTCAATCTTTCATGCACTCAATATGCCCCTCAGCGAATATCTTGGGGTGTCTTCTTTCCAAAATGGTGTTATTTGTGGGGTGTTTGTACTGCCCGGGCATTTGAGGGTCTCCGCAATCATTACATGTATGCCCAGCATTAGGAGTTTCTGCTATTCTCCTTATATTGAGCATACGGGTAATGAGATTTTTTTTTTCCGTTCAGCCTCTGGGCTGAAAGAAAAAAATGAACGGCACAGATTTCTTCATTCGCATCTATCAATGTGGATGAAAAAATATCTGCCAAAAAAAGAAAAAGGAGGGGAAAGGCGTCTGCCAGGACATAGGAGCTCCGCCCAACATCCATACCCACTTAGCTCGTATGCCCTGGCAAACCAGATTTCTCCATTCACATCAATCGATGTGGATGAATAAATCATTGCCGGGATTTTTTTTTTACATATATACAAAGTGTTTGCCAAAGTATATGAACACCGCCACCTCCTCAGCTCATATGCCTCGGCAAACGTATCTTTTACTGCAGAGGAGAAATCTCGTCTTGCAGCGCTGCATACACCGACTTGCGTGTAATCTGACAGCAGCGCAATGCTTCTGTCAGAATGCACATCAGTGCTGCAGCTAGTCGATCGATTGGTCCACCTGGAAGGTAAAAAAAAAAAAGAAAAAAGAAAAAACCAGGCCGCAACGCAATAAATTTATTAACTTTAGAACAGAACATATTAACTTTTTTAACTTATTTAACTTTTTTACTTACCGGTAATTTTTTTTTTGTTTAGTTTTTTTTTACCTTTATAGAACAAACCTCTCCTTCCCCATGGGACAATGTGCAAAGCGCAAATCGCCCAAAGATGTGGCGAAGTACGTTATGCACTTTATCCCAGGTGAAAGGAGAGGTTTGCAGCAGCTGTGAGTAAAAGGGCCCTAATAGCCCTGTGTGCCTGTCCTGTGAGATGCAATACCTATGCTAGGTGTACCTGTGTGTGGTACTTCCGGAAACACTCTCCTAAGCATAGGGCAGGGTGGTCAGGACAGTCAGGACAGAAATAGCGGGTGTCACGCCTTATTCCACTCCTGCTACAGACACAACATTTTTTTCGGGGTGGCGGTTGGGTTGAGGTACCAGCAACGACACTGGGGAAATGTCGCTCGTGTAGACGGCTAACTACACTGGTGGATGGGGCCATGGAACCTTCTGGATACAGGAGGTTCTCGATGATCTCTTCCTGGAATTTGAGGAAGGATCGTGTTCTCCCAGCCTTACTGTAGAGAACAAAACTATTATACAGAGCCAATTGAATTAAATATACAGACACCTTCTTATACCAGCGTCTGGTTCTGCGGGAAACTAAATAGGGAGCCAACATCTGGTCATTGAAGTCCACCCCTCCCATGAGCGCATTATAGTCGTTGACTGAGAGGGGCTTTTCAATGACACGGGTTGCCCTTTCAATTTGGATTGTCGTGTCTGCGTGAATGGAGGAGAGCATGTAAACGTCACACTTGTCTCTCCATTTCACCGCGAGCAGTTCTTCATTACACAATGCAGCCCTCTCCCCCCTTGCAAGACGGGTGGTAACGAGCCATTGGGGGAAGCCCACGCGACTAGTTCGCGCGGTGCCACAGGCGCAAATCCGTCCTAGAAACAAATGCCTAAAGAGGGCCACACTTGTGTAAAAATTGTCCACATAAAGATGGTACCCCTTGCCGAATAAGGGTGACACCAAGTCCCAGACTGTCTTCCCACTGCTCCCCAGGTAGTCAGGGCAACCGACCGGCTCCAGGGTCTGATCTTTTCCCTCATAGATCCGAAATTTGTGGGTATAGCCTATGGCCCTTTCACAGAGCTTATACAATTTGACCCCATACCGGGCACGCTTGCTTGGGATGTATTGTTTGAAGCCAAGGCGCCCGGTAAAATGTATTAGGGACTCGTCTACGCAGATGTTTTGCTCAGGGGTATACAAATCTGCAAATTTCTGGTTGAAATGGTCTATGAGGGGCCGAATTTTGTGGAGGCGGTCAAAAGCTGCGAGGCCTCTGGGACGGGAGGTGGTATTGTCGCTAAAATGCAGAAAACGCAGGATGGTCTCAAATCGTGTCCTGGACATAGCAGCAGAGAACATGGGCATGTGATGAATTGGGTTCGTGGACCAATATGACCGCAATTCATGCTTTTTAGTTAGACCCATGTTGAGGAGAAGGCCCAGAAAAATTTTAAGTTCGGAAACTTGGACTGGTTTCCACCGGAAAGGCTGGGCATAATAGCTTCCCGGGTTTGCGGTTATAAATTGTGTGGCATACCGGTTTGTCTCTGCCACGACTAAGTCCAAGAGCTCCGCAGTCAAGAACAGCTCAAAAAATCCCAGGGCCAAACCGATCTGAGCTGTCTCAACCCGAACTCCAGACTGGGCGGTTAAAGGGGGAACTACTGGTGCGGCTGAAGTTGGTGACTGCCAATCAGGGTTTGCCAGCACCTCAGGGACTCTAGGGGCTCTACGGGCCTGTCTGTGCAGTGGCTGCGACGGGGTAACTACTGCACGTGCCACCGTACCAGCTTCAACTGCCCTTCTGGTGCTCGCTACTTCACCAGGTTGTACGGCAGTGCTGGTACTAGGTCCAGGAAGGGCTGCGCTGCTGGTGTATGCCTCACCACGTGATCCGGCAGCGACAGCCCCACTCTGCTGCTCTTGAAGCGGATCCTGCGCAAAAATACTGTTTTTTGGGGGAAAAAAGTGTGTTTTTCAAACCACAGAAAATGATGGGTGTATTTCTAACTTAAATTGCACACTGACTAATCAAGATGTTGTAGATTGCCAAAATTGTGTTTTTTTGGTAACAGAAATATGAAAGATGTATATATTAAACTTGAATTTAACACTTTCAGATCTGGAAAATACTGTTTTTGGAAAAAAAAATAGTGTGTTTTTCAAACCACAGAAAATGATGGGTGTATTTCTACCTTAAATTGCACACTGACTAATACAGTTGTTGGAGATTGCCCAAAAAGTCTTTTTTTGGTAACAGAAAATGAAAGCAATCGCTAATGCCACCGCTCATCCCCATACACACTCGTTGTTTGCAGGCAAACAGCAATTTATAGATAACCACATAAATGATGCAATTACGCAATGAACAAACATTTAGTTTGTTCATAGGGTAATCAGCTGTAATCAGCTGTACCCTTAGACTGCTAGATAAATTGCTAATGAGTGTTTCTATGAATGCTCATTAGCAGTTATCTGGTGGATTCTTGGTCAGTGTAAAGGGCCCTTTAAACACCCCCACTTCCTCTCTGCCATCTCTGTTACTAAGGATGGATCTTGCCTGACAACAGGCAGGGGACTGCAAAAAAGGTGAAAGTGAGACCCCTAGTGGCCATGACTTTTTTTCAGGTGGATGCAAGAATATATTTTAAATTAAGTGATTTAGAAATTTGCCCATTTTATGTGATATAACTTCCAAGACTATTGTACTCCTTAAAAAGATATCAAACAATACCCTTGATTACCCTTTGATCCAGCCATATATCTTTCCAATGAGCATCATCCTCAGTTCTCTCCTGCCTTAGCCTGGACAGATTTTCCTTCTCTGTGTGTTGCCAACGTCCACGCTTCAGACACAGTCAGGTGACATGAGTTTCTTTTAACCACTTGCCATCTGGGCCCTTCCTGACCAGGCCTAATTTTGCAAAACTGACATATCTCACTTTATGTGGTAATAACTTTGGAACGCCTTTACTTATCCAAGTCATTCAGAGATTGTTTTCTCGTGACACATTGTTCTTCATGATAGTCATAAATTTGAGTCAAAATATTTCACCTTTATTTATGAAAAAATCCCAAATTTACAAAAAATTTAGAAAAATTCGCAATTTTCTAAATTTTTATTTCTCTGCTTTTAAAACAGAAAGTGATACCTAATAAAATATTTATTACTTAATATTTATGTCTACTTTATGTTGGCATCATTTTGGAAATGTCATTTTATTTTTTTAGGACGTTAGAAGGCTTAGAAGTTTAGAAGCAATTATTAAAATTTTTAAGAAAATTGCCAAAACCCACTTTTTAAGGACCAGTTCAGGTCTGAAGTCACTTTGTGGGGCCTACATAGTGGATACCCCCATAAATGACCCCATTGTACAAACTACACCCCTCAAGGTATTCAAAAACGATTTTACAAACTTTGTTAACCCTTTAGTTCCACAAGAATTAAAGGAAAATGGAGATCAAATTTTTAAATTTCACTTTTTTGGCAGATTTTCCATTTTAATCATTTTTTTTCTTTAACACATCGATGGTTAACAGCCAAACAAAATTTATTACCCAGATTCTGCGGTTTACAGAAACACCCCACATGTGGTCATAAACTCCTGTATGGGCACATGGCAGGGCACAGAAGAAAAGGAACTCCACATGGTTTTTAGATGCCATGTCCCATTTGCAGCCCCCTGATGCACCCTTACAGTAGAAACTCCCAAGAAGTGATCCCATTTTGGAAACTAGGGGATAAGGTGCCAGTTTAATTGCTACTATTTTTGGGTACATATGATTTTTTTGATCATTCATTATAACACTTTATGGGACAAGGTGACCAAAATTTTTTTTTTTTTTTTTAGCACAGTTTCTATTTTTTTTTTTACAGCGTTCACCTGAGGGGTTCAGTCAAGTGACATTTTTATAGAGCAGATTGTTACGGACGTGGCGATACCTAATATGTATACTTTTTCTTATTTATTAAAGTTTTACACAATAATAGCATTTTTGAAACAAAAAAAATATGTTTTAATGTGTCCATGTTCTGAGAGCTATAGTTTTTTTTATTTTTTGAGAGATTTTCTTATGTAGGGGCTCATTTTTTGCGGGATGAGGTGACGGTTTTATTGGTACCATTTTGTGGGACATACGTGTTTTGCACCTTTTGTGATGTAAGGTGCCAAAAATTGCTTGTTTTGACACAGTTTTTTTTTTTTTACGGTGTTCACCCGAGGGGTTAGGTCATGTGATATTTTTATATAGCTGGTTTTTACGGACGCGGCAATACCAAATATGTCTATTTTATTTTATTTTCTCTATTTTAAAAAAAAATATGTATTCCTTACGTGGGGAATTTTTTTTTTTTTTACATGTGAAACCTTTTTTTTTTTTTCAACCCTTTATTTTTATTTTACACTTTTCGTTCCCCATAAGGTCATACAAGACCTCTGGGGGACATTTACTTCACTTTTTCTTTTTTTTTTCACTGTTGATTTCTCCTGTAACTGGGGCTGACATAGTAGCCCCAGTTACAGGAGAAATACACCCCCCAGAGAGGCTGTACAGCATGATTCTGCGCTGTACAGCCTCAGTGCAGGGCTGATCGAGGTCTCTGGGAGACCTCACACAGCTCCTGCACTCTCCGGTCACGGCGGTCACATGACCGCCAGGCCGGAACAGGAAGCGCATAGCGCTTCCTGCTCTGCATACACAGCGCTCGGCGAGCGCTGTGTATGCAGCGATCCAGAAGGCAGGGACACCTGGGCACTGTCCCTGCCTTCTCTCTGGGTTGCCCTGCTGTCACTGACAGCGGGCAACCCGATCAGCAGCTGCACGATTAGCATGCAGCTGCACTTTCTGAACGGACGTTCTGGAACGTCCATTCAAAAATAGAGAACCACCTCCCGGACGTTTATAGTCTATGGGCGGACGGGAGGTGGTTAAAAGAAGCACCTGCCACCTATATCCCTATAATAAAAACACAGTTACAATTTAAAGCAGTGAGCCCTGGCTCTAAGACAAAATTGCTGGAATATATTTATTTATAAAATACATTTGGTCATTTCTATGTATTCTATTATTGCTCTAGTTTTGTAAAGTACTCTTATATCTTCCTCAATGTATTCATACTAATTTTAAAGCAATGAGTTTTAGGCCTCATGCACACGACCGTTGTGTGCATCCGTGGCCGTTGTGCCGTTTTCCGTTTTTTTTCGCGGACCCATTGACTTTCAATGGGTCCGTGGAAAAATCGGAAAATGCACCGTTTTGCAGCCGCATCCGTGATCCGTGTTTCCTGGCCGTGAAAAAAATATGACCTGTCCTATTTTTTTCACGGCCAACGGTTCACGGACCCATTCAAGTCAATGGGTCCGTGAAAGAACACGGATGCACACAAGATTGGCATCCGTGTCCGTGATCCGTGGCCGTAGTTTAGTTTTTATACAGACGGATCCGAAGATCCGTCTGCATAAAGCTTTTTCAAAGCTGAGTTTTCACTTCGTGAAAACTCAGAACCGACAGTATATTCTAACACAGAAGCGTTCCCATGGTGATGGGGACGCTTCTAGTTAGAATACACTACAAACTGTGTACAAGACTGCCCCCTGCTGCCTGGCAGCACCCGATCTCTTACAGGGGGCCGTGATCAGCACAATTAACCCCTTCAGGTGCGGCACCTGAAAGGGTTAATTGTACTATCATATCCCCCTGTAAGAGATCAGGGCTGCCAGGCAGCAGGGGGCAGACCCTCCCCCCCCCTCCCCAGTTTGAATATCATTGGTGGCACAGTGCGGCCCCCCCCCTCCCTCTATTGTAATAATTCGTTGGTGGCACAGTGTGCGCCCCCCCCCCCCTCCCTCCCTCCATTGTAATAATTCGTTGGTGGCACAGTGTGCGCCCCCCCCCTTCCTCCCTCTATTGTAATAAATCGTTGGTGGCACAGTGTGCGCCCCCCATTGCCCCCCCCCCTCCCTCTATAGCATTAACAACGTTGGTGGCCAGTGTGCGGCCTCCCATCTCCCCCCCCCCCCATCATTGGTGGCAGCGGAGTCCCGATCGGAGTCCCAGTTTAATCGCTGGGGCTCCGATCGGTAACCATGGCAACCAGGACGCTACTACAGTCCTCGTTGCCATGGTTACTTAGCAATAGTACAATAGTTGAAGAGTCATACTTACCTGCTGCTGCGATGTTCTTGTCCGGCCGGGAGCTCCACCTACTGGTAAGTGACAGTGACAGGTCTGTGCGGCGCATTGCTAAATGAACCGTCACTTACCAGTAGGAGGAGCTCCCGACCGGACACGAACATCACAGCTCCCAGGTAAGTATGAATCTTGTACTATTGCTAGTAACCCGCTGCCACCAATGATCGGGGGGGGGGGGGGGGGCGCAAGATGGGAGGCCGCACACTGGCCACCAATGTTGTTAATGCTATAGAGGGAGGGGGGCCAATAATTGCCACCAACGATTTATTACAATAGAGGGAGGAAGGGGGGGGGCGCACACTGTGCCACCAACGAATTATTACAATAGAGGGAGGAAGGGGGGGGGGGGCGGGGGGGGGGCACACTGTGCCACCAACGAATTATTACAATAGAGGGAGGAAGGGGGGGGGGCGCACACTGTGCCACCAACGATTTATTACAATGGAGGGGGGGAGGGGGGGGGGGGGGCCGCACTGGCCACCAATGATATTCAAACTGGGGAGGGGGGGGGTCTGCCCCCTGCTGCCTGGCAGCCCTGATCTCTTACAGGGGGATATGATAGTACAATTAACCCCTTCAGGTGCGGCACCTGAGGGGTTAATTGTGCTGATCACGGCCCCCTGTAAGAGATCGGATGCTGCTAGGCAGCAGGGGGCAGTCATGTACACAGTTTGTAGTATATTCTAACTAGAAGCGTCCCCATCACCATGGGAACGCCTCTGTGTTAGAATATACTGTCGGAAATGAGGTTTCACGATCTAACTCATATCCGACAGTATATTCTAACATAGAGGCGTTCCCATGGTGATGGGGACGCTTCAAGTTAAAATATACCATCGGATTGGAGAAAACTCCGATCTGATGGTATAAAAGGGACTCCGGACTTTACATTGAAAGTCAATGGGGACGGATCCGTTTGAAATGGCACCATATTGTGTCAACGTCAAACGGATCCGTCCCCATTGACTTGCATTGTAATTCAGGACGGATCCGTTTGGCTCCGCACGGCCAGGCGGACACCAAAATGACTTTTTTTTTCATGTCCGTGGATCCGCCAAAAATCAAGGAAGACCCACGGACGAAAAAACGGTCACGGATCACGGACCTACGGACCCTGTTTTTGCGGACCGTGAAAAAAAACGTTCGTGTGCATGAGGCCTTACGAGTAGAATTTCCTTGAGATTAGTGGCAACAAATCAGTTTTCCTAAAATGGAGGCTGCGTGTGTTAGAAAGTGAAAGTAAGTATAGAGGAGAGAAGCCCAGGAATGCAAGATCACCCATAACACCGTGCAGATAGCCAACAGGTAGCCATCCTTCTGTGATGTCACAGCTAGGCAGAATCCTATAAAACCCTGATCCCATGCGGTTGCCCCAATTGTCCTGTGAGCTGAGCATAGGGTGAGACATGGCAAGATGCTCATGCACTAGGGATAGTGTTGCTACAAACTGTTAACAGAGAGTTTAGGACAATATTGGAGAGGGAGAATGCAGGGAGGCTGCAGAGAGAGTGCGGGGAGGGTGCAGGGAGAGTGGAGGGAGAGCATAAGAGACTGCTGAACTACAGACTGTGCTACAATGTATTGCTGTGTACATAACTGTGCAGTGCACCAAGAGTCATAGCTAATCCACTCTGTTAGCTATAGAGTTACTCTGACGTCAGTAATATAGGCGGGTCTATTTCATTGTTACGTACATAAGTGTGCAGTGTACCAATATTCAGAGTTAATTGGTTCTGTTAGCTGTAGAGTTACTGTGCTTCAGTATTACAGGCAGCTGTTACCGGCAAGTCTAATTTATTGCCGTGTACTTAAGTGTGCAGTGCACTAAAATTCATAGCTAATCTATGTCAAATTCGTTTTTATCCGTATTTGAAAATGCTGAAGGCATATTGGCCCGGGTATACCTGATTTATAGCAATTTGTGACAAATAAACTTGTACCAAATCAAATTTTGTGTTTAACTTCAGCAAAGCTGCCGCATATAAATTTTTAAAACTTCGCTCATCTCTTCTAAGAATTTCAAACAATTTGTGTTGTTATTTCTCTGTTGTTCCAAATTAAACTTATGAATAAATTGACAACTAGGTGTTACCAGTTTAGAGCCTCTCTCTACGCCTTCTGACACAGTCAAATAAGTGGCAAATGTTGAGGGGCACCACCATTTAACAAGGAAATAGTAAAAAAAACATTATCAATGTATTCATACATTTCTAGAAGGAGTAATAGAGGAGCAGCATAACACACAGTATTTTTATTCCATGGGGCATGCAAGCATTTACTAGAACATACAAGTGCACAAGTAATTCATTGTTAATGTGGGTCTGTAAGAGAAATGTCACGTCTAATATTTTATACTACTATGCTTTTTTAAGTCTATAAAGCAGTCATTGACATCATGTGAACTAATAATTCATTCTTCAGTCTATTCAAAATCCATTTTAAAATGCATCACTAAAATATTAATTCAGAGTTAAAAGCCTAAATTAATTCTATGCATTCATCAAAACAATTTTCCAAACAATAACATCTGCAAGGTGAGGTTTTATGCAATTTCCATTAGATTTCTGCCATCTGTTACAACAAACAAAGGCTAATTATAATTAAACTATTCTTAACAGCAAAGTGATCCTTAAAGAGCATGTAAATATTTATTCAATAAAACAGATTTGTCTGCCAAAAGTGGAAGAAACAAATGGTAAACTCCACAGTGGGATTACACTTACTGTCCCTGGTCTGAACATTGTATAACATATAAGTGGTGTCAGCATCAAACTGTTTATAAATTACATAAAGGCATGATAAACTAATGCACACTGCTCAAAAAAATAAAGGGAACACAAAAATAACACATCCTAGATCTGAATTAATTAAATATTCTTCTGAAATACTTTGTTCTTTACATAGTTGAATGTGCTGACAACAAAATCACACAAAAAAAAAAATGGAAATCAAATTTTTTAACCCATGGAGGTCCGGATTTGGAGTCACCCTCAAAATGAAAGTGGAAAAACACACTACAGGCTGATCCAACTTTGATGTAATGTCCTTAAAACAAGTCAAAATGAGGCTCAGTAGTGTGTGTGGCCTCCACGTGCCTGTATGACCTCCCTACAACGCCTGTGCATGCTCCTGATGAGGTGGCAGACGGTCTCCTGAGGGATCTCCTCCCAGACCTGGACTAAAGCATCTGCCAACTCCTGGACAGTCTGTGGTGCAACGTGACGTTGGTGGATAGAGCGAGACGTGATGTCCCAGATGTGCTCAATTGGATTCAGGTCTGGGGAATGGGCGGGCCAGTCTATAGCATCAATGCCTTCGTCTTGCAGGAACTGCTGACACACTCCAGCCACATGAGGTCTAGCATTGTCTTGCATTAGGAGGAACCCAGGGCCAACCGCACCAGCATATGGTCTCACAAGGGGTCTGAGGATCTCATCTCGGTACCTAATGGCAGTCAGGCTACCTCTGGCGAGCACATGGAGGGCTGTGCGGCCCTCCAAAGAAATGCCACCCCACACCATTACTGACCTAATGCCAAACCGGTCATGCTGGAGGATGTTGCAGGCAGCAGAACGTTCTCCACGGCGTCTCCAGACTCTGTCACATCTGTCACATGTGCTCAGTGTGAACCTGCTTTCATCTGTGAAGAGCACAGGGCGCCAGTGGCGAATTTGCCAATCTTGGTGTTTTCTGGCAAATGCCAAACGTCCTGCACGGTGTTGGGCTGTAAGCACAACCCCTACCTGTGGACGTCGGGCCCTCATATCACCCTCATGGAGTCTGTTTCTGACCGTTTGAGCAGACACATGCACATTTGTGGCCTGCTGGAGATCATTTTGCAGGGCTCTGGCAGTGCTCCTCCTGTTCCTCCTTGCACAAAGGCGGAGGTAGCGGTCCTGCTGCTGGGTTGTTGCCCTCCTACGGCCTCCTCCACGTCTCCTGATGTACTGGCCTGTCTCCTGGTACCGCTTCCATGCTCTGGACACTACGCTGACAGACACAGCAAACCATCTTGCCACAGCTCGCATTGATGTGCCATCCTGGATAAGCTGCACTACCTGAGCCACTTGTGTGGGTTGTAGACTCCGTCTCATGCTACCACTAGAGTGAAAGCACCGGCAGCATTCAAAAGTGACCAAAACATCAGCCAGGAAGCATAGAAACTGAGAAGTGGTCTGTGGTCACCACGTGCAGAACCACTCCTTTATTGGGGGTGTCTTGCTAATTGCCTATAATTTCCACCTGTTGTCTATCCCATTTTCACAACAGCATGTGAAATTGATTGTCACTCAGTGTTGCTTCCTAAGTTGACAGTTTGATTTCACAGAAGTGTGATTGACTTGGAGTTACATTGTGTTGTTTAAGTGTTCCCTTTATTTTTTTGAGCAGTGTAATTAAAAGGAATGTGCCAGAAGCAACCTTCCTGTCCAGCTGTTTTCTAGACACGTGGCCATGATACACCTGATTAAAACACAGTTTTTCTTTTCTTGATCTGGGACTGTGCTCCCGAATTATGATACTTGTTCTTAACATTAAAATTAGGACTTTGGTGCAATCAGGGCTCCACCATTGCTCTTGTTGCACCTAAGCTCCACTCTTTTATGTGCCTAGCCCCTCCCTCATTTTCTTGCCACTGCCTGGCCTGTCAATCAAAGCAGCAAAGGAGGTGTAGGCCACACAAATGGGTGGAGCTTGGGTGCAAAAAGTCCAATGGTGATGAACTCATTGCACCAAAGCTGAACTACAGTTATGTGTCTAGCAAACAGTTTGATAGGGGGGCCACTGGTGACAGATTTCCTTGAAGCACTTTGTCTAAATGCAGTCTTATTAGTTATCTGTTTTCCCAGAGCACCTTGTACATTCTAATGAATGCAAAGTAGCAATTTCTGCTGACCATAAAAAATTACGCTAAAGGACGCAGCTTCATTTTTTTTAAAATCGGACTTGTCCCTTTATGTGGTAATAAGTTTGGAATGCTTTTATTTATCCAAGCAATTCTGAGACAGTTTTTTCAGGACATTGTTTATTTTATATTAGTTGTTCTGCCTCAGTCAGGGAATCTCAGGAGTGTTCAGTATGGCTATAGCACCATCTAGCGGTGTTAAATTGTATTACGTGTTGTTTTCCTGTTACAAGACTATTGCATTGTTATTGCAAGGAATCCTGGGAAAGAGAAGTTCCCAGTCTCTAGGACACATCAGAGCTCTCCTATGCATGTCTCCTTCTCAAACTACACCATCCTTGTAAATGCATATCTGGTGAGATAGTGATGAGCGGCAGGGGCAATATTCAAATTTGTGATATTTCGCAAATATTTGGTAGAATATTCGTCATATATTCGTGAATTTGCGAATTCGAGATTATTTTCTTGATCGCAAAAAATCGGCAGTGTAATATTTGCGTAATGCTCACAAAATACAGGTGTGGGTCATTATTGCTAAATTTTTCAAGCTGCTAGAAGATTCCCGAGACTGTAGAAAATGGTTGGAACGACAGAGCATTACAATAGCTTTATATGCAGATAGAGTGCTCCAATATATTTGCGATTGCGAAATCGGCACTAATGATGCGAATATTTTGGTGCAATATGTGCAACTTCACATTTTAACAGGTCTGACTACTTATTAGTGATTGGTGCACTAAGTATTGTTGTGAACTTTTGACATCACAGCACTATGTACATATGTATGTAGCATACATACATACAGTATATACATACAGCACTATGTATGTAGCATGTATGTATGGACAGAAGAACCTATCAGCTACACTATATCACTATCTAACCTACACAGACTTTCTCCCACTAACTATATGCAATATATATATATATATATTAGCTAACTATCTAATTTAATGGCACAGGAAAGCAGAGAGCACAGCAATGACACAGCTGTCTCTCTCAGATCTGCAAAATACTGCATACCATGGCTGCTAGGGAGGTTCTTATTTAGAAAGGGGTAGGCAACTTTCCTATTGGTTGCTAGGGATGTTGCTAAGCTCAGACAAAGACATTTCAGCCTTCTCATTGGCCCACAAGCAAGAAGGGAGGTACTGATGAAAAAGAAAATCTAGAATATTCAAAATTATGAATATAGATAAAGAAGAAAAAAAAAAAAAAAACAGGAGGCATGGCTCCAAAAGCCAATAGGCGCTCGGCTGACCTCTCTAGTCAGAAACAGGGCACCAAAACCTTTGAAACAACAAAAATAGATCAGTTCCTGAGGTCTCCAAGGGTTAACACGAGGGGCGGACAAAAGGACCTTGCCTCTAGAAAAAATGGTGACCCGGAGATGACCGAGATAGAATTACAAAAAGCCGCTAGACAACCTGAAGAAGAAGAGGGTATAATGGGAGAAGTTATGCCCAATGACAATTCCTCCCCGCTAGAAGAAATACTTCTAGCAGTTAAACAAAACGGGGACTTAATACAGGCTGTTACAACCCAACTTGGATTTATCCAGGTTGACGTGGGTCTGATAAGAGATGATTTGTCGAAAATCCGAGACAGAGTTAATAATCTTGAGAGCTCTACGGCCTTGTTACAGAATGAATCCCAAAAAACTAACTCTGAAGTCTCCACACTGAAACTAGAGTGTAATCTTCTGAAGAAAAAGGTGGCGGACCTTGAGTATAGGTCGCGAAGATACAATGTGAGAATAATAGGGATCCCAGAGGGTGCTGAAGAGAAGAATCCTACTCAATTTATACAGAAGTTAATTTTTGAGAATTTCGGAAAAGACTCCTTCTCCCCACTGTTTATGATAGAAAGAGCCCATCGGGTCCCAGGGGGTAAACCGATCCCAGGGAGACAACCTCGGACATTTCTTGTTAAGTTATTGGCTACAGGGGATAAAGATATGCTATTGAGAAGGGCGAGGGAATGCTCACCGGTTATATATAATGATAATAGACTGGCTTTTTTTCCGGATTTTTCAAAAGTCATACAAGAAAGGAGACGCACATTTACGACGCTAAAAAAGAAGCTAAGAGAAAGGGACATTAAATATTCTCTCATGTTCCCAGCAAAATTGCGGATTATTTTTAAAGATAAAATCCTATTTTTTGATACTCCAGATAAAGCCGCGGACTGGCTCGAACGAAATGATCTGTGACCCAATAGTTTCAGGATTTGGTGGGAACAATAACTGTTATGGGGGGTCTATATCCCCAATTGTCCCTTTCTCTTTTTTTTCTGTTTCTTAATAGGGAGGGCTGAGTGTGGGGAGTGTGGGAGGGATGGTCATAGGAGAGAAATCTACTACAATACGTGGTGGATTACCTATACGGGGGGGTGGGGCTGGGGTGGGAGATGGGCTGTGGTGCGTCAAAAATTATTGCTTTTTTTTTTTCCTATCTAACCGCTTTTGATAATGACGACTAGAATCCTTGCCTGGAATATACGCGGATTGGGTGATAGAGGAAAAAGACAAGCAATCTTTGACTTGACACAGGTCCACCTACCAGCAATAATATGTTTGTTAGAAACTCATCTTACTGAAGAGACCTCTAGGGTGGTCGGCAGGGGATGGGCCGCGCACATGTATCATTCTACCTTTTCCAGCCACTCTAGAGGTGTTACTGTCCTGATACATAGACAGATTGACTTCGTCTGTGAGGCACTCTCTGTCGACCATCAGGGGAGATTTATTTTTTTATATTGTAGATTAAGGGGGAAGACATGTATTTTGGCTTTTGTTTATATTCCACCGCCATTTTCCTTTTTGGTTCTTAATTCTTTGTTATTATTTATGGATAAATGGCCAGAGTGTCCAACAATGATTATTGGCGATTTCAATTGCGTCATTGATCCTCTGCGTGATAGGGTCTCTACGAGTGTCAGGAGAGATAGCCCGACTCAGGGGTCTCCCCAGGCACGGTTTTGTTCTGAGGCGGGTTTTGAAGATGTGTGGGGACATCTAGGACAGGGGAAAAGGGCCTTTTCATGCTTTAGTAAAGCAGGTAAATCTATGTCTAGAATAGATCTTGCATTGATTAGTAGTAAATACGTGAAACTCGTAAAACGAATGAAATATGAAACAAGGTCAATTTCGGACCATTCACCGTTAGTCCTCGAACTCTGTTTAACCCAGGAAAAACACATACAAAAACCCCCTTTTAGATTAAACCCTTACTGGTTAACAGTAATAAAGACACATGAAACAATTCAGAATGAAATTGGTCGATTTTGGGATAACAACTATGGCTCAGCAAAAATCCAAGTGGTATGGGATACCTTTAAGGCATATATGAGGGGAATGTTGGTCAGTAATATTGCGAACCTTAGAAAGGAGTACGGGAAAAAACAGAAAAATCTGGAAGAACTTGCATCAATGGCGACACAATCCTTTTATATGAATAAGACAGAGGAGAATAGAGAAAGTATGCAAATGGCCACACAAGTATACTCTAACTTTTTATTGGACAAGGCCCAACAGGGCCTCTTCTTCAAAGGGCAAAAATATTTTACGGAGTCAGGGCGACCTGGTAAACTTTTGGCCAGAGTGATCTCAAGTCAACAATCCAAAAAATATATAGATAATGTTAGACTGATTAATGGTAAGATGGTTAGCGGGCAGGGTCCTGTAGAGAAGGCCTTTGT
This sequence comes from Bufo bufo, assembly GCF_905171765.1. Lineage (NCBI taxonomy): Eukaryota > Metazoa > Chordata > Amphibia > Anura > Bufonidae > Bufo > Bufo bufo. The sequence continues at coordinate 340,497,397 of NC_053393.1, read as the reverse complement.
GGACTATTTTTTGGATTTGTATAAAGCTGATTTGAAGATCACAGATGATAAGATGGATGCTTATCTCGATGACATTTCTTTTCCAACTATTACTGAGGCGCAAAAGAAAGCACTGGAATTGGATGTCTCAATACAGGAACTTGAGGGAGCGATTAAATTATGTTCGGCCAATTCCACCCCTGGCTCAGATGGACTCCCATATGAATTCTACAGTAAATATGGGGACTTTATTTTCCCCAGACTGCTGGAGGTCCTTTCTGAATCAGTGGAGGACGGGAAGTTACCAGATTCAATGTTGGAAGCCGTAATAACATTAATTCCAAAAAAGGCAAAGATCCCGTAGATCTAGAATCATATAGACCAATCTCACTGCTCAATGCAGATGTAAAGCTCTTTGCGAGGATTTTTGCCACAAGGCTTTCTGGGGTTATCTCCGCCATTGTCCATCCGGATCAGAATGGCTTTATTCAAAACAAGGGCACACACCACAATCTCCATCGGCTCTTTGCTAATATTCAGGCCCCTGGGGGGACCGCTCGCTCCATCCTGTCACTAGATGCCTCTAAGGCCTTTGACAGGGTGGAGTGGTGCTTCCTCTGGAAGGTTCTGGCAAGGATGGGCTTTGGGGAAAGATTCATAGGCATTCTTAAGTTACTGTACAGACTCCCCAAGGCAAAATTGAGTCTCAATGGGATCCTGACAACTAGTTTTGATTTAAATAGAGGGACCCGTCAGGGCTGCCCATTATCCCCATTGTTATTTGACATCTATATTGAACCTCTTGCGCTGGCCATTAGGCAGGATGATCAATTTAAGGGATTTGGTACGCTAGGGGTGCAGGACCGTATTTCCTTATACGCGGATGATGTTCTTTTTTTTATAGACCATACGGAAACAACTCTCCCCAGAATTATCCAAATGGTTAAGTCATTTGGTGAGGTGTCCGGTTTTCTTATAAACTGGTCTAAGACCAGTTTGATGCCAATAGACCCCCTGCCACAGAAAGAGGATCTTGTGACGCAGTTGGATATCGTTGATTCTTTTCAGTATTTGGGTTTGATTATCTCACCCAGGGTTAAAAATTTTTTACAACTTAATCTGATCCCCATGGTGACAAGGATTAGAGTCAAAATGGGGATCTGGTTGAGACTTCCCCTGTCTAAAGCTGACCGAGTTTCATTGGTCAAAATGGTGATTCTACCACAACTTCTTTATGTGCTTAGGAATACACCTATTTGGATACAAGACAAATACTTTAAACTTATGGAAAGAATAATTAATGATTTAATATGGGGAAGAAAACGAGTGCGAATAAAGTTAGAACATTTGTATAAATCACTGGAGTGCGGGGGTTTAAATCTCCCTTACTTTAAAGGTTATTTTATTGCTACTCAGTTATTGATGTGCTATGAATCAGAAAATAGGGCACTTCTAGGGAAAATAGTGGGTAGCCACGCTCATAGTAATATATTCACTCTTCTGGAATCTGGGCTATTGAGGAGCTATGAGCAGGGCTATAGAGAGACTATAAAACTACTCCTGAAAGTGTGGGCTACTACTAGGACATGGTTGAAGGTAAAGGGCTCACTTACATTCACGCCTCTTTGGCATAATCTGCACCTACAAAGGTTAGATGATATTGCAGCTGACACATTCTGGCAAAAAAATAAAATCTTGTATATTTCACAGGTAGTAAAGGATAGAGAGATTAAGTCATTTATAGAGATATCACATAATATAGAAAATGTTTCATGGTTTAGATATTTTCAACTGCGTTCAGCACTATCTAGTTTGGACGATAAATCGGTGTTGGATATAGATAGTTCATCTTTTTTGAACGATTGGGTAGGGGGGACACTGCCTAGATTGAAGATTTCAAATATATATAAGTTATTACTTAAGGCACGATTTAGTGGTACACAATCACCAGGACAAAGAGCGTGGGAGATGGATTGTCCGAACATACAAGTAGAAGGGTGGGAGAATATTTTTGGGAATTTAGGGTCACTATCCCAGAACTTTAACCATGTTCTAGTACATTTTAATATTTGTCATAGATTATATGTTACCCCTTTATGGATGAATAAATGTGGGCTAAGATACACCTCTAATTGCCCTAAATGTGATACTCCAGGTGCGGATTATCTTCATATGATCTGGACCTGCCCAGAACTTATAAAATACTGGAATAGTATTAACAACTTTAACGCTATAAATTAAAAATACGAATTCCTCTCGAACCACAAGTGTTTGTGCTTAATGATTTCTCCAAAATAAATAACCATAAGTATCAAAAGATTTTTCTAGGTAGAATACTGATGTTGGCCAGAGTTTTGGTCAGTCGGACTTGGTTTGCTCGATATACTCCAGAGATGAATACATGGATAAACCTAATTAACAAGGTAAAAAATTATGAGAAAATTATGTACAAACAGAGGGAAGCTGAGGAGAAGTGGACTAAGATATGGGGCGGTTGGAGGATTTGATCAGTTTGCATAATTGTTTCCTTTTTCTTTTTTTTTTTTTTTTTTTTTTTGTTTCGACGCACCACAGGTATGGGGAGGGGAGTGGGGGTATAAGGGGAAAGGAAAATGAAAAAAACTCTTTTTGTACTGTAATTTGTTTTTATATCTCAAGTAATAAAGATAATTAATTCAAAATTATGAATATATACAGTACAGACCAAAAGTTTGGACACACCTTCTCATTCAAAGAGTTTTCTTTATTTGCATGACTATGAAGGCATCAAAACTATGAATTAACACATGTGGAATTATATACATAACAAACAAGTGTGAAACAACTGAAAATATGTCATATTCTAGGTTCTTCAAAGTAGCCACCTTTTGCTTTGATTACTGCTTTGCACGCTCTTGGCATTCTCTTGATGAGCTTCAAGAGGTAGTCGTCTGAAATGGTCTTCCAACAGTCTTGAAGGAGTTCCTAGAGATGCTTAGCACTTGTTGGCCCTTTTGCCTTCACTCTGCGGTCCAGCTCACCCCAAACCATCTCGATTGGGTTCAGGTCCGGTGACTGTGGAGGCCAGGTCATCTGGTGCAGCACCCCATCACTCTCCTTCATGATCAAATATTCCTTACTTTCAAAGTTTTCCCAATTTTTTGGCTGACTGACTGACCTTCATTTCTTAAAGTAATGATGGCCACTCTTTTTTCTTTTCTTAGCTGCTTTTTTCTTGCCATAATACAAATTCTCAAAGTCTATTCAGTAGGACTATCAGCTGTGTATCCACCTGACTTCTCCTCAACGCAACTGATGGTCCCAACCCCATTTATAAGGCAAGAAATCCCACTTTTTAAACCTGACAGGGCACACCTGTGAAGTGAAAACCATTTCAGGGGACTACCTCTTGAAGCTCATCCAGAGAATGCCAAGAGTGTGCAAAGCAGTAATCAAAGCAAAAGGTGGCTACTTTGAAGAACCTAGAATATGACATATTTTCAGTTGTTTCACACTTGTTTGTTATGTATATAATTCCACATGTGTTAATTCATAGTTTTGATGCCTTCAGTGTGAATCTACAATTTTCATAGTCATGAAAATAAAGAAAACTCTTTGAATGAGAAGGTGTGTCCAAACTTTTGGTCTGTACTGTATATATATATATATATATATATATATATATATATATATATATATATAAAACTATATTCTAAATATTTGCATATTCTCAAAGTGCCGGTATTCGTGATTAATATTCGCTATTCGAATATTCGCGCCCAACACTAGTAAGAGATATACCTCTGTTTCAGGAACATCATGTTATGCAGAGCTGTTCAGTTAGTTGTAATTGGGAGTTATTACTGTTAGCTAGCCATGCAATCCTATGTATAGGGAACCATTGTTAATGTAAATGTTATAGTACATGCTATCTATACTTTATACTTATACATGCTATTTGTATTCTTGTAGATTTACCAATCAATCGTATACAATCACATATATACAACCTGTTGACGAATAAACAAGTTAGACTACAAAGAACAGTCCTCTTATTTGGAAGACAGGAATAGTTTATGCTTAATGTAAGACTGCACACTGTGTGAATGTGTAAAAAGAAAGAACATTAGTGATAAACTTTGGTCGATGCATTTTGTTTTTTTTATAAAATTCCAAATCCAAAATTTAATGCAAATTTTAATTTCTCTGCATTTAGGACAGTCACGGCTCACAAAATACTTTAGAATTACTATTTACCATGTGTCCACTTTATGTTAGCATTATTGTTCAATTGCACTTTTATTTTCTGGAGAGGTTAAGGCTTATAAGTTTAGCAGAAATTTTATACATTTTCAAGAAATTTCCAAATCCATTTTTTTTTTATGAAACAGTTTAGTTCTGAAGTGGCTTTGTGAGGCTATAACCACCATATAAATAAATCACTCTATCTTAGCAAAATGACCATTCACAGTACACTCATAAAAAGTACATACAGCCAGGTCCATAAATATTGGGACATCAACACAATTTTAACATTTTTGGCTCTATACACCACAACAATGGATTTGAAATTAAACAAACAAGATGTGCTTTAACTGCAGACTGTCAGCTTTAATTTGATGATATTTACATCCAAATCAGGTGACTGGTGTAGGAATTACAACAGTTTGCATATGTGCCTCCCACTTGTTAAGGGACCAAAAGTAATGGGACAGTTGGCTTCTCAGCTTTTCCATGGCAAGGTGTGTGTTATTCCCTCATTATCCCAATTACAATGAGCAGAAAAAAGGTCCAGAGTTCATTTCAAGTGTGGTATTTGCATTTGGAATCTGTTGCTATCAACTCTCAAGATGAGATCCAAAGAGCTGTCACTATCAGTGAAGCAAGCCATCATTAGGCTGAAAAAACAAAACAAACCCATCAGAGAGATAGCAAAAACATTAGGCGTGGCCAAAACAACTGTTTGGAACATTCTTAAAAAGAAGGAACTCAGCAACACCAAAAACACCCGGAAGACCACGGAAAACAACTGTGGTGGATGATCGAAGAATTCTTTCCCTGGTGAAGAAAACACTCTTCACAACAGTTGGCCAGATCAAGAACACTCTCCAGGAGGTAGGTGTATGTGTGTCAAAGTCAACAATCAAGAGAATAGTTCACCAGAGTGAATACAGAGGGTTCACCACAAGATGTAAACCACTGGTGAGCCTCAAAAACAGGAAGGTCAGATTAGAATTTGCCAAACAACATCTAAAAAAGCCTTCACAGTTCTGGAACAACATCCTATGGACAAATGAGACCAAGATCAACTTGTACCAGAGTGATTGGAAGAGAAGAGTATGGAGAAGGAAGGGAACTGCTCATGATCCTAAGCATACCACCTCATCAGTGAAGCATGGTGGTGGTAGTGTCATGGCGTGGGCATGTATGGCTGCCAATGGAACTGGTTCTCTTGTATTTATTGATGATATGACTGCTGACAAAAGCAGCAGGATGAATTCTGAAGTGTTTCGGGCAATATTATCTGCTCATATTCAGCCAAATGCTTCAGAACTCATTGGACGGTGCTTCACAGTGCAGATGGACAATGACCCAAAGCATACTGCAAAAGCAACCAAATAGTTTTTTAAGGGAAAGAAGTGGAATGCTATGCAAAGGCCAAGTCAGTCACCTGACCTGAATCCGATTGAGCATGCATTTCAGTTGCTAAAGACAAAACTGAAGGGAAAATGCCCCAAGAACAAGCAGGAACTGAAGACAGTTGCAGTAGAGGCCTGGCAGAGGATCACCAGGGATGAAACCCAGCGTCTGGTGATGTCTATGCGTTCCAGACTTCAGGCTGTAATTGACTGTACAAAGGATTTGCAACCAAGTATTAAAAAGTGAAAGTTTAATTTATGATTATTATTCTGTCCCATTACTTTGGTTCCTTAACAAGTGGGAGGCACATATGCAAACTGTTGTAATTCCTACACCGTTCACCTGATTTGGATGTAAATACCCTCAAATCAAAGCTGACAGTCTGCAGTTAAAGCACATCTTGTTTGTTTCATTTCAAATGCATTTTGGTGGTGTATAGAGCCCAAAAATTTAGAATTGTGTCGATGTCCCAATATTTATGGACCTGACTGTATACAGAGCCTCACAACAGTGACATAAACAGCACCCCCATAACAGCGACATCCACCGTGGCCTTAGAAATTACATCCACAGTGTTCCCATAACAGTGACATGCACAGCACCCCCATAACAGTGACACCCACAGTAGCTCCATAACTGTCACGGATGTTGTAGGGGAGAACACTAAAAGACAACACCGCTAGGGAAGGAAAAGGGTCACCACCTATGAAACCCTGTTCCTGGCCCTAACTCCTATCCGCATGGGCACCTCTCGATGGTAGAGATGCCCATAGACAGGAACCTAGAAAACCCTGGTGGCTCTGAGATGCCCTAGACTTATGACAGGGCAGAGACAACACGCTCCTTCCCTGGTGAAGGAACCAGCGTCTCACTGAGGCCTAGTAAACAACAGAGGGGGAGGGGGAGGAATACAAAACACAACAAGTGGAACACTTAACTTCTAAGGATGATGGATGATCAGGACTTCAACTAGAACCACACTCCAGCTCTTCCAACACCAAATGAAGCTATCCAGAGCAAGGAGTGATGGGTGGAGTCAAACTAAATAGGGGAAGGTAAAGGTCACATGATCCACACCTGAACAGGAGGTGTGGACATACAAGCAACACACAGACAAAGTGAAACCAAAAGATGCTGTCAGATCACTAATGAGCAGATAATCTTTCAGATCTTCTCAAACCTGTCACCGTTGTGACAATAACAGTGACACCCACAATGTTGTGAAAACAATGACATCCACAGTGTCCTCATAACAGTGATATCCACAGTGTTCCCATAACAGTGACATCCACAGTGGCTCTATAACAGTGATATCCACAGTGCTCCGATAACAGTGACATTCACAGTGGACCCATAATACCATAATAGTGACATCCACAGTGGACCCATAACAGGCATAGAGAATGAAAAAGACCAGTCCATTGGTCTTTCTGTTGCAGAAGGTGATGACATCAGTGATGACACGCTCTCTCCTGCTGAAGACAGGAAAAGAGAAGACAGGATGGGACTGAAAGTGCTCAAAACGGTGAAGGAGCAGTTGCGTGATCATGAAGAACGTCCAGGAAATGGCGCTGCTGCTGGTAAGTACTGATCTTCCAGTCTTTCCTCCACAGGTTAGATCAGTGCTGCATTTTTCTTCTTAGGGCCGGAGAATTCCTTTATCATTGGACGGTGAAAATTATTATATATATATTTTTTTTTTTACAATAGTATTTTGATTTAGTCCCATTTTTGTGAGGAATGAAAGATGAAAAACATCACATAATTTGTTATGAAATACCCTAAACTGCTGCTTAGGGACATGACAAAGATTATGTCAAAGCTCAGAGCAACAGCAATAATATAGCTGTGTTTATATCAAATAAGAAACTGTTGGTAGCACAAGTAAGCACAATATAAGCTTGAATATAAGTTAAAGGGGTATTCCAGTTAGATTAAGTTATCCCCTATCCATGAGATTGGTGTGGGCCCTAACGCTGGGATCTCCATTGATCACAAGAACAGGGGCCCCATACCCCTTTCAGCCTCCTTGAGAGGAACGGAGTGGCCGGTTGGGCATTCATACGGCCACTTCATTCATTTCTATGGGAATTCTGGAGATGGAAATGAATGGAGCGGTCACATGTGCAACCGGCCGCTCTGTTCATTTCAAGGGGGCTGCAGGGGATACTGGGTCCCCATCTCTTGATTGGTTGGGGTCCCCGCGGTAGGATCCCCAATGATCTAATAGTTATCCCCTATTCTATGAATAATAATGTAGAGATACACTCACCTAAAGAATTATTAGGAACACCTGTTCTATTTCTCATTAATGCAATTACCTAGTCAACCAATCACATAGCAGTTGCTTCAATGCATTTAGGGGAGTGGTCCTGGTCAAGACAATCTCCTGAACTCCAAACTGAATGTCAGAATGGGAAAGAAAGGTGATTTAAGCAATTTTGAGCGTGGCATGGTTGTTGGTGCCAGACGGGCCGGTCTGAGTATTTCACAATCTGCTCAGTTACTGGGATTTTCACGCACAACCATTTCTAGGGTTTACAAAGAATGGTGTGAAAAGGGAAAAACATCCAGTATGCGGCAGTCCTGTGGGCAAAAATGCCTTGTGGATGCTAGAGGTCAGAGGAGAATGGGCCGACTGATTCAAGCTGATAGAAGAGCAACGTTGACTGAAATAACCACTCGTTACAACCGAGGTATGCAGCAAAGCATTTGTGAAGCCACAACATGCACAACCTTGAGGCGGATGGGCTACAACAGCAGAAGACCCCACCGGGTACCACTCATCTCTGCTACAAATAGGAAAAAGAGGCTACAATTTGCACGAGCTCACCAAAATTGGACTGTTGAAGACTGGAAAAATGTTGCCTGGTCTGATGAGTCTCGATTTCTGTTGAGACATTCAAATGGTAGTGTCCGAATTTGGCGTAAACAGAATGAGAACATGTATCCATCATGCCTTGTTACCACTGTGCAGGCTGGTGGTGGTGGTGTAATGGTGTGGGGGATGTTTTCTGGGCACACTTTAGGCCCCTTAGTGCCAATTGGGCATCGTTTAAATGCCACGGGCTACCTGAGCATTGTTTCTGACCATGTCCATCCCTTCATGACCACCATGTACCCATCCTCTGATGGCTACTTCCAGCAGGATAATGCACCATGTCACAAAGCTCAAATCATTTCAAATTGGTTTCTTGAACATGACAATGAGTTCACTGTACTAAAATGGCCCCCACAGTCACCAGATCTCAACCCAATAGAGCATCTTTGGGATGTGGTGGAACGGGAGCTTCGTGTCCTGGATGTGCATCCCTCAAATCTCCATCAACTGCAAGATGCTATCCTATCAATATGGGCCAACATTTCTAAAGAATGCTATCAGCACCTTGTTGAATCAATGCCACGTAGAATTAAGGCAGTTCTGAAGGCAAAAGGGGGTCCAACACCGTATTAGTATGGTGTTCCTAATAATTCTTTAGGTGAGTGTATAAGGTTATGTGGAAAAAAACTTGAAAAGTAAATAAATATTTTTCTTTTTAGTTTGGAAAAAAAGTCCTTTAGTGGTTACCTAATTCCCATTCACCTCACATTTGGGAGAATCTCTTGCATGTCTTTTGATAGAAAAAAAAGACTGGATTTCAACACAAGGGAGGGGAAAACCAATCTTGAAGAAATGATAGGCAATTCATCCTATTTTGTCCCTTTTGTCAAGATCTGATTCCTCTTTAGATTAAAAAGATACATGAGACAACAGATCTCCTTGATGCAATGTGAAGGTTTTGCAAAATTTAAACCAGTTTTACACTAGTGGTAACAGCCAACCAGAGTTCATGGTAACCGGAAAGTACCAGAGCACAGACAGGCCCCTTTGACTATAATGGTACCCATGGGGGATCCAGCCTGAATCCACCATTAGTGCCAGGATTTGGCCGGACAAAAAATGGTGTTCGCAGTTTTGAGGAAGGAGGGACGAAACGTAGGTTGGATGGATCCTGGGAAACTGGAATTTTATATCTGATATGCCTTATTTTAATCGACTCTTGTGAGGGTGGGATCACACTAGCGTTAGGGATTCCGTTATGGCTTTATGTTATAACATGGTTATAATGGAAAATAACGAAATGCCCAGACAGAATGCAAAACGTAAGCCTTTAAAAGGCATTCTGTTTGCTTTCCGTCCTAATAGAAGTTTATGGGAAAGCATAACGGATCAGTCTGGGTCCCGTTATGCAAGACATAAAACAAAGTCCTGTCGTCAGGGACCCAGACTGATCCGTTTTGATTCCCATAGACTTCTATTAGGATGGAGAAAAAACGCAATGCCTTTTAAAGGCTTCCGTTTTGCATTCCGTCATAATACAAGTCTATGGCTAGAAGAACGGATCCGTCCTTCCGTCTTATTGATTGCGTTATTTCCCGTTATAACCATGTTATAACGGAAAGCCATAACAGAATCCCTAACGCTAGTGTGAACCCACCCTGAGTAGAATAAATTCATATTTTAGCTTGAAAGTGCATACGGTGCTTCACTATTTTGCTTCCTGATTCCTGATATTACAGATTGATCGGACGTGGAAAAAACTTTGGAGAGCCACCACACTGGGACATAGCAGCACTGTTTGGCAGCAGAATTGGAGGAAAGTTCTGTGTTCAGTGTTTCAGCTTTTTCCACACGAGAGCAAAACAACGCTAATGTGCAAAGGCCATTGAAATGAATGGGTCAGGATTCAGTGCAGGTGCTATGCGTGCACTTCACGCATTGCACCCACACTTAAAACTCGCTCGTGTGAAAGGAGCCTAAATGTCATAGATCTTTACTGAATCTTTTTTCATTGAGTATCAATAAAAATGTAACAGTTATAATGTGGTACTTTAATTATTTAAGTAGACATTCTTCATGAGATAGCCGTTTTAGTGCAAAGGTTTGAAACATGGTAGCATAAGTTGAATAACTATTAAGACCTTATTTTAATAAATCATAACCAGACCTTTCGTTTTTTAAATAAAATTATATATTTATAAAAATTTCATATTTGGTAAATATAATGTCAAAATGTTTATATAAATTAATAAATTAAAAATTACTTGTTTAATATTACCATAAACAATATCTATTGTAAGTACCTAAAAAAAAAAATAATAACCAATCAATTTCAACCAAACAAAAAAAATTGTCCACCCAGCATTAGGCGACTTACACCAAATACCACCATATATCATAGCTATAAGGCTGGAAACAAAACATCATAGACCTCAATCAATTAGATTTTGCAAAACCTGTATTAAATACATTGTATCCAATTTCAGATAAATGAATCCCATCCTCCTTACATAAACTGGCCGTGTCTGTATGAGAAGATGTTAAATTCTTTCAACACTTTTGCCATGTCTGTTTATTCTCTTGAGAATTTTTTCCTGAAATGCAAGTTGTCGATTACTCCAATCTATTCTGGGTTTTATTTCAGAAAAGGAAATTTTGGTCTTAGGGAAAAGGATCTATACTTGACACTAATCTCCAGATATCTTATTAGAATATGTGTGCTAATCATACCTATTTCGAAGTGATGATAGAGCATGCTCGGCCGAACACCTGTTCGGCTCAAGCATCTCGATGCTTGGCACATGGCATTACTCGGCCAAGTACCACATGTGCTCAAGCGCCATGCTCGAGTCTCCTCCCTGCACATTTCTGCCCTTACTGTACTGCCCTCCCTGTAATGCCAGTAAGCTATTTTGGCTAATGGCATTACAGTTAGTGGATGGCCGAAAAGCATCATCAGCTGCTATACAGACGCGGGTTCGGCTCATTTGTAGTCAGGGAAAGCTGAGCATAGGAAGGGACAGAGAGTGTAGGGAGTGTAATTAAATATTTTTTTTGGTACCAAAACATTTCAGAGACCCAAAATACCTTGTAAGGACTATTGTGTGTGACAGCAGCAATATATGTTTGTAGCACAACATGCGCTAAATTGCTCAGTGTTAGGGAGAGCTGTGCATAGGAAGGGATAGACAGTGTAGGGAGTGTAATAGGAAGATTTTTATACAAAAAACTTCACAGAGACCCAAAAGTCCTTTTAAGGACTATTGTGTGTGACAGTAGCAATATATATTTTTAGCGCTAAATACTGTGCAATAGGCCACTGCGGACAGTTAAATTACTTGTGCCACATCTCCTTTGTAAAGTGTGCGCATCCGTAAAATATCAATGATATCCAGTGTACCTTTTTTCATAGACGGTGTCCGCTGTGGACAGTTAAATTATCTGCACCACATCTTCTGTTTAAAGTGTGTGCATGCCTAAAATATCAGTGACATCCAGTGTACCTTTTTCCGTACACACTGCGAACAGTGACATTACCTGTGGCACCTGTCCTGTATAACGTTTCCAAATCACAAATACCTTTGTACATTTTTTTGTGCATACACTTCCAAATCCTACTCTACTGTACGTGTGACATACTTTCAAGCATATATCACATTTAAAATGAAGGCGAACAGTAAGGGACGGGGAAGTGGCCATGATGCTGATGGTGCACGCAGAGGCCATGGCCCTGGTCACAGAGAAACTGTGCCTGCTGCCAGAGCACAAGAAAAAAAATCATCCACGATACCTAGCTTCATGTCCCAGTTTGCAGGGCGGCGCATGCCACCACTCTTGAAGTCAGACCAGTGCGACCAGGTGGTCGGTTGGATTGCAGCAGACAATGCTTCCAGTCACTTAAGCACCACCCTGTCTTCCACCGAGTCCAGTCTCAGTAGCCAGAAGTCTAGTCAACACAATCCTTACCCTGATACTCCTTCCTCCCACCATGTACAGTCTGGCCAAACAAGTGATCCCACACTCGGATATTCCGAGGACCTCTTTACATCGCCATTACTTGATTTGGCCCTCTCACCAAGCACGCTTGAAGAGGGAGATGAGATCCTGTGCCCTGATTCCCAACATCTTGAGCATCCACAGTCACAAGAACATGATGATCGGGAACGGCAATCAGTGTTTAATAAGGTGGATGATGATGAGACACAGTTGACAATGAGTCAACCGCAATTACTTTCTCAAGAGGTTGATGAAAAGAAGAGACACAGTTGTAAATTACTGAGGTTGTGGTTAGGTTAACAAATCAGGATGATCAGAATAAGGAAGTAAAAGAGGAGGTGGTGGACGATGAGGTCACTGACCCAACCTGGGAAGGTGTAAAGCCGAGCGAGGACAGCAGTACAGAGGGGGAGGGATCTGCAGCGCTGTAACAGGCTGGAAGAGGTAGTGGGGTGGCAATAGAGAAAAGGCGGGCAACTCCAAAAAAGGCCCGCAACTGTTCCACGGAGCACCCCCTTGCATAAATCTCCCTTGCCAAGAGGTAGATGTTCCACAGTATGGCACTTTTTTGAGGAAAGTGCGGACGACAAAAGAATACCTGTGCCATACGAAAATTAGCTGGGATGTGAACACTAGCAACCTCACTACCACCAACATGATCCGCCACATGGCATCCAAGCACCGTAATAAGTGGTACGAACGCCTGGGTCCACAATCTGTGTCTGCGGGTCACACGACTGCCTCCTCTTCCGCTATGTTACATGCTGGCCAATCCCCTGTCGAGCACCATCAGCAACCACATCCACTTCCATGTCCCAGTGCAGAGTACAGATGTCCATACCACAGGCCTTTGAATGCAAGCGAAAATACCCAGCCACCCACCCACAGGCCATAGCACTAAATGAGCAGCTTTCCAAATTACTGGCCCTGGAAATGTTGCCAATTAGTCTTGTTGACACTGAGGCCTTCCACAGCCTGATGTCGGCGGCGGTCCCGCGTTACACAGTCCCCAGCCGCCACTATTTATCAACGCGTGCCCTGCACGCATTACACCAACATATGTCCCGTAACATCACAAGTGCCCTGACCAACGCATTACTGGGAAGTTCCACTTAACCACGGACACATGGACAAGTGCATTCGGCCAAGGACGCTAAATTTTCCTGACAGCACACTGGGTGAATGTTGTGGAGGCCGGGAGCGAGTCTTACCTTGGGATGGCACAGATGCTACCAACGCCAAGGATTGTGGGCCCAACGTCGATCAGGGTTTCCGCCCATTTCTCCTCTTCTGCCTCCTCCTCCACTTCCACCTCTGATTTATCCACGTGCCGCCGCAGTCAGTAATCAGTCAGTAACTGGAAGCAGTATAGCACTGCAGTGGGGAAGCGTAAACAGGCCGTGCTGAAGATGATATACTTAAGGGACGAACAGAACACTGCCGCAGAGCTATGGCAGGGGATAAGAGACCAGACTGAGCTGTGGCTCTCGCCCCTCAAACTACAACCAGGCATGGTTGTGTCTGATAATGGCCGTAACTTGCTGAAGGCTTTGGAGCTCGGCAAGCTCAGACACATCCCATGTCTAGCCCACGTGTTCAACCTTGTGGTTCGGCGGTTTCTCAAAACCTACCACAATTTGCCTGATCTACTAATGAAGGTGTGCCGCGTGTGTGCACATTTCCGCAAGTCATCAACAGCTTCAGACGGTCTGTTAATGCTGCAGCAGCGCTTGAAATTGCCAGCTCACCGGCTGTTGTGTGATTTGAGCACGCACTGGAACTCCACGTTCCACATGTTGGCCAGGCCAGAGGGCAGTAGTGGAATAACAGCTACAACATGGTTGTTGCCTTTCCAGTCAGCTTCTGCTATTCATAAGCAAGGAGTGGGTGAGGTTTTAAGAAACTTTGAGGAATCAACACAGATGGTGAGCGGTGATAACGCTATTATCAGCGTAACCATCCCACTTCTGTGTCTACTCAAACGCTCGCTGCTCACAATTAAGGATGGCACTTTGCATGTGGAAGAGGTGGAAATGGGGGAAGACATTAACAGGGTTATAGTCAGAGGGTAGTACCCATGGAAGTTTAATTCCATCTGTTCAGTGTGGGTGGGCAGAATAGGAGGAAGAGGATGAGGAGATTGAAAGTTTTCCTCCTGTTGACGACAGCGAAGTCTTGCATGTTGGTACTCTGGTACACATGGCTGACTTCATGTTAGGCTACCTTTCCCGTGACCCGCGCGTTATACAGATTTTAGACAACACAGATTACTGGTTGTTCACCCTTCTTGACACCCACTACAAAGAGAACTTCTCATCTCTCATTCCTCTGGTGGAGAGGATGAGCAAAACTAAGCAATACTAGAAGATCCTTGTTGAAAAATGTCTCCAAAAATTTCCATCTGACAAGCTGGCGGCAGTGTCCGTAGTTCCTTGGCAAACCGAGGAGGGGATACAAGGGTAACACAGCAGTTCCAACAGAGGCAGGGCAACACTCTCTAAAGCCTGGGACAGTTTTGTGACACCCTGCCAGCACCCTCACCCTGATGTGCGGCCTAGTGTCACAAGGAGGGAAAAATTTTGGAAGATGGTGAAGGAGTACATAGCAGACCGTGTCCTAAATGATCCCTCAGTGCCTTACAACTACTGGGTGTCCAAGCTGGACACGTGGCAGAACTTGGCGCTCTACGCCTAGGAGGTGCTGGCCTTCCCAGCAGCCAGTGTTTTGTCTTAGTGAGTATTTAGTGCTGCTGGTGGCATTATAACAGATAAGCATATTCGCATGTCAATTGAAAATGCTGACAGGTTGACTTAAAAATGTATTGTTTGTAATGTACTGTATACACTGAATTCCCATGCACCCCTTCCACCACAAACAAGGGTATATGGTTGAATCTTCCTTTTCTCATCCTCCTTCTCCTCTTCCATCATATCAACACATGCTTATTCATCGCATATAATGCCCTCACATATACCACATTTTCAGCCCTATAAGACGCACCTGCCCATAAGACGCACCCAGGTTTTTGAGGAGGAAAATACGGGGAAAAAATAATTTGAACCAAAAGGTGTGCTTTTGGCGGGTTTTGAACTAATGGTGGTCTGTGGATGACACTATTATGAGGGATCTGTGGATGACACACTTTTATGGGGGATCTGCTGAGGACACTGTTATTTGAAATCTGTAGATGACACACTGTTAAGGGGGATCTGTGGATGACACACTGTTATGCAGGGGATCTCTGGATGGCTCTGTTATGGGGATCTCTGGATGGCACTGTTATGGGGATCTCTGGATGGCACTGTTATGGGGATCTCTGGATGGCACTGTTATGGGGACATCTGTGGATGACACTGCTATGGGGACATCTGTGGATGACACTGCTATGGGGGATCTGTGGATGACACATATATAGCATATTATGCTATGTGCCATTCAATGATCCCCCCCATAACAGTGTCCCTGCAGTGTGAATGACCCCCAATACAGGGGCTGGGGGCAAGCATCTGGATTAGGAATGACAGCGGGGACAGGTGCAGTCCCTGTATTCTAATGCACCGGCCCCGCTCACTGTTGTATAATCTTATTTAACCTGTAGGCATTGTTAAGATATAATAATCATGTGTAATCCATCTGTATTACTTACAATATTAAGTTCCGTAGCAGAGAGGAGGGAGGAGGCAGGAGGCGGCAGGCCGGGAGGGCGGGTGGGCGGCGGGTCACTAACTACGTCACGCGCCGGTGCCGCCTGCTTCATTCATAAAGTGGGTGGCACAGGCGCATGACGTAGTGAGTGACGCTTCGCCCGCCCTCCTGGCCTGCCTCCTGCCTCCTCCCTCCTCTCTGCTACGGAACTCATTGTTGCTAGTAATACAGATAGATTACACATGATTATTATATCTTAACAATGCCTACAGGTTAGATGCGATTATGCAACAGTGAGCGGGGCCGATTCATTAGAATACAGGGACTGCAGCGGTCCCTGCTGTCATTCCTAATCTAGATGCCGGCCCCCAACCCCTCCTCCCTCTCAGTTGTTACACCGTGTGCGGCATTGTGGTGGCTGTGTATCATTTTAAATTGCATATAATTGCATATAATGTTTTACAGGGTCAGCTTACCAGCAGGCCCTTGCATATAATTTTTAGAGGGTCAGCTCACCAACAGGCCCTTGCATATAATGTTTTACAGGGTCAGCTCACCAGCAGGCCCTCACATATAATTTTTAAGAGGGTCATGTCACCAGCAGGCTCTCGCATATAATGTTTTGCACTGCCAGCTCACCAGCAAGCCCTTGCATATAATTTTTTAGAGCGTCAGCTCAACAGCAGGCCCTGGCATATAATGTTTTAGAGGGTCAGCTTACCAGAAGGCCTTCACCTACAATCTTTTACAGGGTCAGCTTACCTGAAGGCCCTCGCATATAATGTTTTATAGGGTCAGCTCACCTGCAGGCCCTCACCTACAACCTTTCAGAGGGTCAGCTCACCAGCAGGCCCGCACCTAAAATCTTTTACAGGGTCAGTTCACCAGCAGGCCCACACCTAAAATCTTTTATAGGGTCAGATCACCATCAGGCCCTTGCATATAATTTTTTAAAGGGTCAGCTCACCAGCAGGCCCTCGCATATAATGTTTTAGAGGGTCAGCTCACCAGCAGCCCCTCGCATGTAATTTTTTACAGGTTCAGCTCACCAGCAGGCCATCACCTACAATCTTTTGCAGGGTCAGCTCACCTGCAGGCCCGCCACCTAATTATATCTAATAGGTAATTTGCGTGCATGCTGCCTTGCTTGGATGTGGTAGCCATAGCTGTTTCTCAGTCTCCCTCTCTGTAATCGAACCCTGATTCCCCGTTTCCCATGGTCACCATGGTTTGTCACCATCACGGGGACGTGTGATTGGCCCCAGGTTATCTAGAGTCACCAAAGCGGCAGCAGACCTTTACCCATAATGTTTTAGATGGTCAGATCAGCAGGCCCTTGCTCCAAATGTTTTTGAGGGTACCCAGCAGGCCATCAATCATAATTTTTCATGTATGATGCCCTCCTTTATCTGTAACAAAGGGTGTATTGTAGTGCCAGTTCATTGTAATTTTTGGCAGCCCTTTCACTTAGTGCATAGGCTTTATGAGTGTAGGAGTTCCACTACATGAACAATTGTACCACAATGTGAATGAGGCCCTCCTTTATGTGAGCTACAGGTTGTATCGGAGTGCCTCTTCGTTGTAATTTTTGGCAGCACTTGCACTTGATATACAAGTAAATATACAGGAAAGAATGTTTCTAACAATTTTTCATCTAAAATCGATTTTATCTACGGTCTTGTGCGTATTATTGTCAGTCTGTAAAAATGGCGTACTACTCGGACAACATCGTTCCCAGCAGCGACCTGGGAGTCCAAGATGCATCCAGACATCCTCCCCATGCTGTTCCCGAATCATTTTGGTGGTGTTTCCATCAATTTCTGACCTTTTCCTATGAACCAGGCACTTTCTCCTCTTCAGAGCAGAGGGTGCCTGGTTTAATGGTCGGGTACTACCATTGACTTCAATTATTCTACCGAGCACCCGAGCATCCCGAGCACCCGAGCACTATGGTGCATGATCAACACTACTATCTCGTATCAGATGATAAAATTATTTTATTGCTGAAAGATTCCTTCCACACGTAGATAGCCACTATCACTGGAAATAATTCAATAAGTGTATTATGTTTTATCCCTCTATTTATTTATTGTGGAGGCCATGTTTCTTCCACCCAATGTTTATTAAAAAAGGCGTCTCTGTGGGCATGATGCTCTGTGTAGGACGTGCGTGGGGTTGCCACCTGTGCATTATTACTAATGAGCGCTTGCATTGTGAAGTGCTCATTAGTACAAACTTTGCCTCCCTTTTCTGCTTGTGGTAAAAAAAAAATATATATAAAACCTCCTCCATTTGATTGCCCCACAGGGAACACTCGCTGCTCAGTGGATGCACAGGACCTGCATTCCAGCATGATGATGTTTTGCAGCATTGATTGGTAGCAGCAGGACCTGTGAAAAGTAATCACGCTGGAGCACAGATCGTGTCCTGTGCATCCAATGAGCAGTGAGTGTTAACTGCGACATGATCAAATGGTGAGGTGAGTTTTATATTTTTTTGCACAAGAAGAGTGTGGATGGGGACATTAATGTGGCCTCTGATGGGGGCATTATTAATACTGTGAGCAACTAATGGAGGAAACTACTAGGGGGGGAATAATGGAGGAAAATACTAGGGGGCAATAATGGGGGCACTAATGGGGGCATTAATACTACGGGCCACTAAAGGAAAATTAATAATACTGAGTGCCACTAATGGGGCCTTTTATAGCATTATTAATACTGGGGACCACTAATTGGGGCCTTATGAATGCTGGTGGCCACTAATGGGAGCCTTATTAATACTGGGGGGCACTAAAGGGGGATTGATAATACCAGGGACCACTAATAGGGACTTTAATGGGGCCTTATTAATACTGGGGGCAACTATATATATATATATTTCATCTGGAATGCAAAATATTTTTTTTTTCCGGTATTTATAGTGATAACTAAAAAAATATAAAAAGTCTGTTAGTCAGCAAACCTGTTTTTTCTTCTGCAAGAGATACTGTACATTAAAATATCCGGCTATTCATTTGAATAAGTTCAGAGTCTCTAAACAATCTTCTGTGTCATATTTACTGATGAATAAAAAAATCATCGAAGCAATGTATAACATTACTATCCGATCTTTGATTTTCTATCATCCACTGGAGGAAGGTGGAGAATTCTTTAAAGTATACACATAAAAGAGTAAATCCCATGGGCAAGGCTCTATCAAAATAAAATGTATCATTAAACTGGAAACCTAATGAATTATTTCCTTCTGGATTTACCGGAAGAAACCTGACAGTAGATCCTATATCTGCTTTCACTAACCATTCTTTCCACATTTTCTCAGTAATCCCAAGGCATCGGCAAATGATGAATAGTGTACTGCAGCATCATCTTTACTAAATGAATCGGTTAAAGAATTACCTTTTGGATGTGATAAATGGTGTCTTAGTCTAAATGAATTGTTTTCTTTTTTGGGGACTATTCCTAATGGTAAAATTCTAAAACTAATGAATGGAAGAGAATCGAATGGACCTGCCAATCTACCAGCTTTTAATTCCAATAATTTTTTTTCTTAAACTATATATTTTTTTATTTGCAGATATACATCCTGGGCCTTTAAATTTGGGTATGTAAAATCCCTTATTAAATCCTTTTATGAGTAATTTTGCTTTCTCCCAGTTTGGGCACAATTTTAACCATTGTGTTAGCTTTGTAATATTCAGCAGTGTCACTATTTTTTGACAGGTTGTCCTTTAACTGTAGTTGAATGTTAGTTCCATCTAAAGCTGGGGTGTGCTCCTCCACAGTAGTAGCATTCGTGCCTATATTTGCAATTTGTGAGTCATTCGCAATGGCTGTTCTTGAAAGTGAATCAAATACCTCTTTTAAAATTACTTTGCAATTCAGTTTTGTCTCTGAAAAGAATTTGTCTGAGGTAACATTACTTTGAGCCATAGCTCTACATCCTTTTGACCCCACGTCAAATTAGGGAAAACTGAATTTTTTTTGGCAAAACATTTCATCATATGTCCATAAAGTGATTCCCCTGAAATTATGGTGAGTCTCTAAAATGGTGTCCATATGGTTAAAAAGACCGCTACAAAGGTTCAGGTGTTTTCACTGCCACATTGACTGAATCCGGGAATAAAAAGTTTTATTAATATTTTTTCTTTTTGTCATCCTCTTTTTCACTTTGTTCCCAAGTTCTGATACTTTTTCTCAATATACAAATTATGCCTTTGGTGCAATGAGGGCATCACCACTGCTCTTTTTTCACCCAAGCTCCAGTCATTTTTGTGGCCAACCCTTCCCTCGCTTCTCTGATTGACAGGACTAAGCAGTGGCAGAGCAGCGAGGGAGGGGCTGGCCACAGAAAGCAGTGGTGCTTGGTTCAAAAAGAGAAATGGTGACGTCCTCATTGCACCAAAGACATAATTAGTATCATAAATTGGGAATGGAGCCTCAGATCAAGAAATTAAAAAAATTATATATTTTTTTTAATGAGCTATGTATCTGTGCCAACAGATGACAGTTTCCCTTTAACTGGGATGAACAGCTGTAATTATACTGCATCATCACTACAGTTTAGAAGGCATGTAGGTAAACATCTCACACTGTAGCTGTGGCCCTTCACCAATCTGCAG
This sequence comes from Bufo bufo, assembly GCF_905171765.1. Taxonomy (NCBI): domain Eukaryota; kingdom Metazoa; phylum Chordata; class Amphibia; order Anura; family Bufonidae; genus Bufo; species Bufo bufo. The sequence continues at coordinate 340,476,716 of NC_053393.1, read as the reverse complement.
CTGATGACTTATCCTGAGGATGTAATCCATTTCATGAAATCAGAATACCCCTTTAAAGGGTGAGTAATTTTTTCCCCTTTAAATTATGCAGGTTTATCTTCTGTGCTTAGCTTTAAATGATCTTACAGTCCATTAAACTATATAACCGGCTTGTACAAAGGGAATGGGAGAAACAGAGCACATTTCTGACTGAACCTGTGCAGGCTGTCAGCTAGATCCTCATCCTGCATGTCTAACAGTAAGTGAAATGGATTATATGTTGCAGAAATGACAGCACTATAATGTGCTGTGGAGCGGACATTGAGTGTTGGTGTAGAGCAATGTAATGTAATATATAAAATGCACTGATATAGGGGGTGTAATGAGCTGTTATGATGGACCCAGCACCAAGCCTACATGGAGGAAGGGGGTGGTTGGTAATGTGTTCTACATATTTGCATGAATTTGTATTTAGTGTTCTTATTAATAGAAATGAGCTAATCCAATCAGACAAAGTGGAATTTAATCCGAATTTCAGGAAAAATTAGATTCACAATGAATGCAAATTTCCTCGCGCTTCGTGGAAATGAATCACAATTTTTCCTAAAATAATGGCTACAATGGCGGCTACACGTGTGAGGACATGGGACAAGGAACTCTGGGAAGGCGGGCTGATCCATAATGCCATGCATGCAGCCAATAAGCAACCAGCCAGCCCTGTGATGTCACAGCCCTATAAATACGGTGGCCATCTTATAGTCCGACATTTTCAAGCGTACTGAGTGCAGGGACAGACGTGAGAAGGGTCTAAGGACAGCAATTGGAAAAACCTCATTGTGAAAAAAAACTTTAAAAACTATTTATAAGTGCAGGGAAAGGATAGGGAGGAATCATTTCACAGCATCTTAGTGCAGGGAGAGACGCCAGAAAGCGCTAGGGACAGTGCTGGAAAAGCAATTTACAAGTGCAGGGAAAGATTATTTGGGGATCCAAATAGCCATTATACAGCTCTGCCATTCCAGAAATTTGTTCTTGGGGTGCTGAAAAGACTTTAGTGGCTTATATCTTTTCAAACAAGAATATATACGCAGTTCACTACTGCAGTTATATGTGTTGAAAGCGTACATAAAGAAAAAAATATACGCACTTCACTGGTGCACTTATTTGTGGCAAAAGCTTTTAGTGGCTTATTTCAGTACAGAAAGAAAAATATATACGCACTTCACTGGTGCACTTATTTCTGCTAACAGCATTTACTGGCCTATTTCAGTACAAAAAGAAAAATATATTCTCAGTTCACTTCTGCAGTTACAGTATATGTTTTGAAAGCGTTTACTAGCCAGTTTCAGTACAGAAAGAAAAATATATATACGCACTTCACTGGTGTATTTATTTCTGCTGAAATCGTTTACTGGCCTATTTTAGTACAAAAATAAAAATATATTCTCAGTTCACGTTGTCGGTTGTATGTGTTGAAAGCATGGCTAGGAGGCAGCATTGGGAGGTCGGGAGCCAAACATGCCCAGGGTAGACCACCTGCTTTACAACAGCTTACCTACCCGGGAAGTAGTGGTTCAGGGGTTCACGGAGGTAGAGGCGGTAGCAGTCAGTAAGTGCGGCGGTTATACTGTATGTGTTATTTTGTATTTCAGTACAAAAAAGAAAAATATATTCTCAGTTCACTTCAGCGGTTATTTGTGTTGAAAGCGTTTAGTGGCCTATTTTAGTTCAAAAATAAAAATACATTCTCAGTTTACTTCGGCGGTTATATGTGTTGAAAGCGTTTAGTGGCCTATTTCGGTACAGAAAGAAAAATATATACACATTTCACTTCTGCAGTTAATATTATTTCAGTACAAAAACAAAATATATTCAACGTTCACTTTTGCAGTTATATGTGGTAAAACCTTTAGTGACGTATTTCAGTGGAAAAACTAAATATATTCAGCGTTCACTATGCAGTCATGTGTGGCAAAACCTTTAGTGACGTATTTTGGTCGAAAAACTAAATATATTCAGCGTTCAGTGGTGCAGTAATATTTGTAATAAAATCTTTATTGACGTATTTCGGTCGAAAAACTAATTTTATTCAGCGTTGCGGTTATATGTGGTAAAATCTTTATTGAAGTATTTTGGTCTAAAAACTACATTTATTCAGTGGTCAGCGCTGCATTTATATGCGGTAAAATCTTTATTAAAGTATTTCGGTCGAAAAACTAAATTTATTCAGCGGTCAGCGCTGCGGTTATATGCAGTAAAATCTTTAGTGACGTATCTTGATTTACTTTGCGACTCTTTCGAACTCAAAGCTATCTTGATGCTTTGTCTTCTCATTGTCTGTAGCTACTATAGGCCTGTTCATGACAGGCAGGTTCCCCCAGAAGTATCTGGGTCCATTAGCAGCCAATATCGCACTTGCATCAATCTTGTCAGAATAAGTCTCCAGGTGGAGAGAAATTGTTTTTTGGAATGCTTTCTCCATTGTAACCACGTCATCGAATAAACTGAAGACTGGCAGATTCTGTCTTGTCTTAGGCAACACTTAATTTTTATAAAATTTATTAAATATTGAATATTAAATTGAACCAAAACTTGATTAAAATTATAAGAAAGTAAACTTAAATTTGCCAATATATTATCCCAATCTTCAAGGGAAATTCACGGACAATCAATTTGCCAAGCATTTTGTGTAAGAGAACGTGTATTTGTCACGATCAGTGTGGTGGGGGAACTCCACACTGACCAAAGGAGGGAAGGGGAACAGTAACTGGGCCTGGAAACTAGGGAAGAAACAGGTCAACTCCTAGACAACCCTAATCCGGGCCCTGACTACCTATCAATATGAATAGACCTTGAAGGTAGGAATATTCAGAAGCAGGATAGCTAGGCCTTGATTTCCTTATAAGGCCCTGGAATAAGTATAGGACCAGAGACAACCCATTCCTCCCCAGATGGACGAATTGAAGTCTCTGTCTCAGGTGACACTTAACGTCTGTAGAGATGGAAGAACAGGAACACCAGAGAGGATCTCACACCAGCTCAGCCAAACCCAAATGAAGCTATCAACCGCATAGTCAGAAGAGTGGGGTGAGACTATAAAGGGTAAAAGTGATGACCACTGATCAACAGTTGAGAAAAGCTGAGAAAAGGGAAATGGTCGTTAACCCTATCAACACTGAATCAAGAGAAATCATGGAGGCTGTTTGATTCCTCCATGCTCAGCCAATCTCCTTGATTTCCTGACATCAGTCACCTGAGGGACCGTGACAGTATTCCCCCTTCTACGGGTGACCTCCGAGCACCCAGGACTGACCTTATCAGGATGGGCTCTGTGAAAGGCCTTTACCAAACCATTTGCGTTAACATTGGCCGCTGTAACCTACATCCTCTCCTCTGGTCCATAAACCTTCCAGTGGATGAGATACTGGAGGGATCTACGGAGAACTTGGAAGTCCGCAATCCTGCTGATTTGAAAAGCCGAAGAAAAGGACAATTGTACCCCCAGTCAAGTACAGAACGTTTTACAGAATCTGTAAATAAACTGAATCCCCCGATCAGACACCACATCAGAGGGAATGCCACGTAGTTTTGCGATGTTATCGACAAACACCTGTGAAAGAGTTCTTGGAATTAGGTAGAGCAGGCAATGCTAAAAATCAACTACCACCAGGATCACGTTTTTTCCCGAATATTTCGGTAAATCCGTGATAAAGTCCTTGGACAAATGCGTCCAAGGTCTGGACGGGATGGGTAACGCAAGAAGAGATCCAGAAGGCCGAGTATGTATCACCTTAGCATGAGCACAGGTACACATAGTCCTCAACACACACAGCCCCGGCCTCCAAAATCTGCGCAAGATGAGATCGACAGTGGATCTACTCCCATGGTGTCCAGCTAATACAGTACAGTGATGTTCCTCAAATACCTTATTATGTAAGTCTGAAGGAACAAACAATTTCCCTGGAGGACAAGAGTCCGGAGCATCCTCTTGGGCTTCCAACACCTTAGCCTCAAGATCAGGATATAGGGCATATATGACTACCCCTTCAGACAAAATAGGACTAGGATCTTTAGAATCACCCCCCCACAGGAAAGCTGCACGACAAAGCATCCGGCTTGACGTTCTTAACCCCAGGGCGGTAGGTGACAATGAAGTTAAATCTGGTGAAAAACAGCAACTATCTGGCCTGCCTTGGATTCAGTCGTTTAGCCGACTCAAGGTAAGGCCTCATGCACACGGCCGTTGTTTTGGTCCGCATCCGAGCCGCCGTTTTGGTGGCTCGGGTGAGGACCCATTCACTTCAATGGGGCCGCAAAAGATGCGGACAGCACTCCGTGTGCTGTCCGCATCCGTTGCTCCGTTCCGTGGCCCCGCTAAAAAAATATAACATGTCCTATTCTTGTCCACGCTTCGCGGACAAGAATAGGCATTTATATTAAAGGCTGTCCGTGCCGTTCCGCAAATTGCGGAATGTGCACGGATGCTATCCTTTGCGGTCCGCAAAACACACCACGGTCGTGTGCATGAGGCCTAAGCCAGATTTTTGGGATCAGTAATTACCGTAATAGGATGAATTGCTCCTTCCACTCAATGGCACCATTCTTCAAAAGCCAACTTAATGGCCAGCAATTCATTATTACCCACGTCATAATTTCTTTCAGCAGTCAAATGTTTTTTAGAGAAAAAACCACATGGGCGCCATTTACTAGGTGAAGGACCTTGCGACTAAAGTGCTCCCACCCCTACCTCGGATGCGTCAACCTCTACAATGAATGGCTGAAACATGTCCGGATGCACCAGAATAGGGGCTGAAGCAAAACATTCCTTCACAGCAGAAAATGCTTGGAAAGCAGCCTCAGACCAAACAGAGAAATCATCCCCCTTCCTAGTCATGTGTGTTAAATGTTTAACCATAGTTGAATAGTTCAAGATGAATTTATGGTAGTAGTTAGTGATGATCGGACACCCCGATGCTCAGGTGCTCTGCCTGAGCACACCAGGATGCTCGGGTGCTCTACCAAGCACCCGAGCCCTATAGATGTCAATGGGAGGACCCGAGCATTAAACCAGGCACTCCCTGCTCTGAAGAGGGGGGGGGTGCCTGGTTCATAGGAAAACGTCAGAAATTGATGGAAACACCAACAGCATGGGGAGGATGTCTGGATGCATCTTGGAATACAATGTCACTGCTGGTAACGATGTTCCCCGAGTTGTACGCCGCTTTTACAGACTGACCATAAAACTCACAAAATCAAAGATAAAAGCAATTTTAGATAAAAAATTGTTAGGAAACATTCTTTCCTGTATATTTACTTTTATATAAAGAGCAAGTTCAGACAAACATTTTTGTGATTTTCGGAACTGGGGCCATGACTAAGAGGGACGGCCGGTGGTTTCGATTGTGTTGACCTGACTGTTGGACGATCAAACTGAACTCATTGGAAGAGGAACGGCCGTTGGCATCCGTATTGTACCTGTAGAGGTGAAATTCTTGTACCGGTGCAAGACGAAACAACAGACGAAACCTTTGTTGCCACAAATGTTTTCATTAATCAACAACTTAAGTTGGAGGTTCGATCCCCGGCAGCGTTATTCCCATTTCCCGCCGAGCATTTTCTGGGAAACTAAAGTCTTTGGGTTCCGGGGATAGTATGGTTGCAAAGCTGAAACTTAAACTAATTGATGGAAGGGCACCACCAGGAGTGGAGCCTGCGGCTTAATTTGACTACGCACGGGAAGCCTCCCCCGGCCTGGACACGGAAAGGATTGACAGATTTATACCTATTTCGCGATTCTGTGGGTGGTGGTGCATGGCCGTTTTGAGCGTGTGGGTCGAGTCGATTTGTGTGGTTCATTCCGATAACCAAAGACACTTGTCACGAGTTGGAGGTCCCAGGAGAGACCACCGCGTCGTCAAGCAATAAACGGAAATCAGGAACAGACACATAAGAGTTTATTGCACAAACAAAAACATGAAAGGCAGCACAGAGAAAACATGAGCTCTATGTACCGTCAGCACAGTGGGAGAAAACCCCCACTGCGCCACTGTCTAGTAATACTCCAGAGGGGCGTGACTAAGCAACTCCTGGTGTTCACTAGAGCCCTAGATGGTAGGGTTAGACTTTGCCGCAGGAGCGTGAACTAGACAGTGACAGCAGGGATGAATGGACAACAGGTACCAGAAGGTACCGACGGCACATAGGCAAACATAACAGACAGGTAAATACAAAACAGGGCAAATAATAACACAAGCAGGAGTTCATGCAAGGGAGCAGGAGTGGCAATGAGCAGAGAAGGACTTGCTCCACCAGTAGTAAACTGCATGGCCTTGTCATGCCACTCTGCTGCAAAGGCTTGCTGAACACAGACATATGAATACAAAACAGGGCAACTAATAATACAAGCAGGAGTTCACGCAAGGGAGCAGGAGTGGCAATGAGCAGAGAAGGACTTGCTCCACCAGTAGTAAACTGCATGGCCTTGTCATGCCACTCTGCTGCAAAGGCTTGCTGAACACAGACATCAGAATAAACACAAAGTAACTAAAACATAACTGGCAGAACAGAAAGACAGGAAAGAGGACAGGAAAAAGGACGCAAATGAACAAGTAGGGAAACCCACAGAGCACAGACAGACAGACACGGATCCCATGGGTCAGCAGCATGGGAGAGAGAGTACAAACCAGGAGCAGGACAAGACAACACACACCAGGAGAGCTGACACAGAACTGAGGAAACCTCAGCCTTAAATACAGGTTCCATGGGTGCAGCAGAGAGACCACACCCATGGAGCAGACAGAGGATTAACTCCTAATAGGCACACAGAGGAGTTAACCCATAAAGAACCACAAATGACACACAGGAACAGAACTTCAGCGAGTAGCGCCGAACGAGCAAGGACGGAAGGTCACAGCCAGAGATAGTGGCTGTGACAACACTCCTCCGTGCTAATTAGTTACGTGACCCTCAGTGATTACGATTGTGTTGACCAGACTATAATCTGATGATAATGAACTTGGAAGAGGAATGGACGTTGAGCTGACCGTATAAAAAAATTGCAGGTAAGGGCCTGCTGCAGCTTTGTTAACTCTAGATAACTTCTAAGCTGATCGCACGTCCCCGTGATGTTGACGATCTATTCAGATGTCTGCTCTATAAACTTTTGATGTTCTTTTTTGCGCCTACCATGGTGACCACGGGTAATGGGGAATCAGGGTTCGCTTCAGGAGAGGGAGCCTGAGGGATGGCCATGGTTACCACTTCCAAGAAAGGCAGTCGGGGGCGCGCAAATTTCCCAGTACCGACTCAGGGAGGTAGTGACAATAAATAACAATACAGGACTCTGAAGAGAGCCTGTCATTGGAACGAGTACAAAAAAATTACAGGGAATGTCATAGGTATTTAGGATGAGGAAACGTTATACAGGAGAGGTGAAGTATGATTGATGGCCTGCTGGTGACCCACTAAAACATTAGGGGTGAGGGTCTTCAGCTGAGCTGACCATCTAAAACACTATGGGTGAGGGCCTGCTGGTGAGCTGACCATCTAAAACATTATGGGTGAGGGCCTGCTGGTGAGCTGACCATCTAAAACATTATGGGCGAGGGCCTGCTGGTAAGCTGACCCCACGCATCCCCACAGCAGTGTTACACTGCTTCCAGATACCAGCTGATGGCTGACTGATGCTGCACGCGGAGAATTCGGAGGTGGAAGTGGAGGAGGAGGAGGAGGAGCCACTTACATAGGTGCTGGTGGTAACCCTGATGGAAGTAGGGCCCGCAATCCTGGGCGTCGGTAGCACCTGTGCCATCCCAGGGTACAAGTCGCTCCCAGCCTGCACTACGTTCACCCAGTGTGCCGTCAGGGAAATGTAGCGTCCCTGGCCACAAGCACTTGTCCATGTGTCAGTCGTTAGGTGGACCTTAGCAGTAACTGCGTTGGTCAGGGCACAGGTGATGTTAGCAGACACATGCTGGTGTAAGGCGGGGACGGCACATGGGGAAAAATAGTGGCGGCTGGGGACTGAGTACCGAAGGAGGGCCGCCGACATCAGGCCGCAAAAGGCATCAGTGTCCACAAGCCTAAATGGCAACATTTTAACCGCCAGTAACTTAGAAAGTTGGGCGGTTAGTGCCATGGCCTGTGGGTGGGTGGCTGGGTATTTGCGCTTGCGTTCAAATGCCTGGGGTAAAGACATTTGGACGCTGCGCTGGGACAGGGAAGTGTATGTGGTCGCTGATGGTGCTTGCGACGGTACAGGTGCAGCGCGGGAGGCAACCGGGCCTGCGCCTTCGACAGGCGATTGGTCGTCACCCAACATAGGGGAAGAGGAGGCAGTGGTGCGACCTGTGGATACAGATTGTGGACCAAGGCGTTTCTACCACTTATTGCGGTGCTTGGCTGCTATGTGGCGGATCATGCTGGTGGTGGTGAGGTTGCTACTGTTCACACCTCGGCTCATTTTGGTGTGGCACAGGTTGCAAACTACTATTCTTTTGTCATCTGCACTTTCCGCAAAAAAGCGCCATACCGCGGAACACCTACCCCTTGGCAAGGGAGATTTCCGCAAGTGGGGGCTCCGTGGATCACTTGCGGGCCTGTTTGGCGTGGCCCACCTTCTTCCTGTTGCCACCCCACTGCCTTTCCAGCCTGTTGCGGTGCTGCAGATCGCTCCCCCTCGGGACTGCTGTCCTCGCTCGCGTTTCCGCCTTCCCATGTTGGGTCAGTGACCTCATCGTCCACCAAGTCCTCTTCAACTTCCCCACTCCGATCATTCTCCTCATTTGCTGACCCCAACACAACTTCAGTGATTGACAACGGTATATCATCCTCTTCATCAACCTCTTAGACAGTAATTGTGGTTGACTTGATGGCAACTGTGTCTCGTCATCATCCACCTCCTTAAACACATCATCTTGTGAGTGTGAAGGCTCTAGATTTTGAGAATCAGGGAACAAGATCTCATGTCCCTCTTCAAGAGTGCTTGGGGAGAGGGCCAAATTAAGTGATGGGGGTGAAAATAGCTCCTCGGAACATCCGAGTACCGGATCGCTTGTTTGGCCAGACTCTACATGGTGGGAGGAAAGATGATCAGGGTGCGGATTGTGTTGTTGACCAGACTGTTGGCTACTGAGACTAGACTTGGTGGAAGACAGGGTGGTGGTTAGCCCAGTGGAAGCATTATCTGCTGCAATCCAACCGACCACCTGGTCGCACTGGTCTGACTTCAAGAGTGTTGTCTTGCGACGCCCTGCAAACTGGGACATGAAGCTAGGTATCGTGGATGACTGTGTTCCTTGTGCTCTGGCAGCAGGCACAGTTGCAACGCGCCCTGAGTCACAGCCTCTGCATGAACCATCAGAATCACGTCCACTTCCCCGTCCCTTAATACTCGCGCCTTCTTCATATTGACACTGGATGTCACTGATATTTGGATTAAATATAGGCCTCACACAAGTGTATATTTGCTTCTCACTGGTCACAGCAAGCAGAGTTTGAACAATACAGAAACTGACTGTAACTGCTATTTGGATTAAATATAGGCCTCACACACTGTCTAGAAATAAGTAAAAAAGCTGATTTATTGGCCTGCATTTGTGGGAGGGGCTCTGCCCTGCTATTTAGGGTCACTCCCCCCCCCTCCATTCTACGTCGGTTTCAGCACAGAACATGGCTACAGCAGACTACAGCGCTACAAACATTCCCACACTGCCCCTTGTGCGTCTCCGGACTGTGCCCCGCAAGCCAGGTAAGTAGCTGCCTCAGTCAGCAGCCCCATAGTTTCAGTCCGGTCGGTGGCGCCGGCTCCCCAGGTAAGGGGGAGTCACGCTGCACCAGAGCGATCTGCCTGGCAGCAGCGGCTCCCACGCGGAAGTGTAGGTAGGATGCAGGGGTCAGCGTGATCCAGAGTTCGTCGCTCAGCTTAATGTTTGACATGGGCCGCTGTGCCATTAGTGAGGCAGTTTTATTTTCTTTTACTCACGTTTTTGTCCCCTCTCCTGTTTCTGCTGGCTTGCTCGCTCCCGGTCTCCCGCGCAGTGTCTTTGGCATCGATCCTGTCTGGGTTCTTGCGCCCCTGGTGGCCACAGCTGGGTATGCAGGCCGGGGGTTCGCAAGCCAGCATTGTTACAGGCTAGGATACTGGCACCCTCTGGTGTTCACTCCTGCTATTGCATATAAAAAAAAAAGGAAAATATATATACTCATTTCATGTCTTTGCAAAAAAATTAATAAATAAATAATTATATACACACTCATTTTATATGTTTGGAAAAAAAAATGTATACATACTCATTTTAGATGTTTAAAAATATATATATATCTATAAATAAATAAAATATATACTCATTTATATGTTTGAAAAATATATATATATGTATATTAAAAAAAAAAAAATATATATATATATATATATATATATATATACACGTACAACGGTTATAGCGAGGTTCTCCATTCTCATCTCACTAGATCGTGTTCAGTCATTTGCAGGTACGAAATTATCACGTTGGTTCGCTTCATACCGTCACAGACTACGTATAGCACGCTTGTATATTCATCAATCTCGTTCATGTTTAAAGTCACGTATCACCGTTTCCTTATCCATTTAGGTATGTTTTTTTTTTTTTCTCCCGTTCTCTCTCCAGGGACATTCTTTCTCTTCAGGGTCAACTATCGATTCTGGGTCGTCCAGTTTCGTTTCCAACAGATAGTATAGGGAAGTTTTCAGGGGTAGCTTCGCTCCCTTATTTGTTTTCTAAACTCACGGTTTTAACTCAGGTATTCTCCTCAACTTGCCATCTGCTCTCCCCGTGCTGTGGGTAAGTCTGCTCAATCTGTCAGTGGCAGCAATTCTCGGTCACGAGGTGACACCAATCACGATAGCATGTTTGCGCACACCACATTATTCGGTGGTAGGTTTGTCACTGGTGTCTGGTCTCGGGTCATCTTGCTGAGCCTCATTGTTACATACTGTACCTACAGGACCATGTCTCATGCTTCTGATATTGTGGATGCCTCGGTCAATGATAATGCTGCCAGACTGTCCGAAGGGGGTAGCATCCCGTCATTGCGGAATTGGACTGTACCCAGGTTGATGTCGGAGCTATCCAGGAGGGGTATACCGTTTTCAGCCTCGGCCAGGAAGGCAGAATTATACCACCTACTCATGTCCAATTCAAGTCCTCAACGCCAGGAGGAAGTCTCTATGGCCACGGTCCAGACGTCACGCGCTCAAATTCACGTTATGCTTAACAATCTCACGTCATCAGTCACGGACATTCAATCCAGACTGGAAACGGTCGAGTCCCGTGGTGCCATCCTCACTCCTCCGCATCTGGAGTTGGCCATCCCGTCCACGTCCGCCGCAGGCGGTACCGGTACGACAGTCTCAGTTCCTAATATCACTCCGGCTCACTTCATACCCGCTAATACCTAAAAAGATATCCTTGAAGGCAGGGACGTCAACTTGGCTTCCTTGTTGATTGCTACTCGGGATTTCTCAGACAGCAAAGTCATTGCGTGCGGTGACGTTTCAGTGGTACTCAGGGGCCGTGATCTCAGGTTGAATAGAAAGCTTACCATCCCTGAGTTCGTTCTAGCTTTCAGCATATATAGGGATGTGATAGCTCTGTACGACCCGACCGGAGGGAGGAATTAGATCTCTATTTGTTCAGGGTAACCGAGTTGGGGTACAAATATGGTGGTAGTTCGTTCTACAACTATCACTGTTCCTTTTCCGCTAAGGCTGCTGCGGCCCACAGTCAGTTTCAATTCGTCACGAACTGGGCTAATATCGACACTGAGATATTTTGTAGACATTTTGCTGGCCTTAGGGCTCCTGCTTGTTCTCTATGTCAGTCCATCTACCATACAGCAGAATGGTGTCACAAAGCTGCCTCAAGTGTCGATAGTAGCCTTTCTGGATGGATTTGCATTTATCTCCCTAGCACGTGTTGGGACTATATATCATTTATTTTACATTTGGCCGTTGAGACCATCAATGTCCCTGAGCTGACACGTGCTAATTAATTATAAAATATAGCTTTTATTACTAATCCTTAAAACAAATCAATTAGAAAACTACTATTAAAATTATCAGCTATGTCTGCCTGCCTACTGTTTATAGTAGCAACATAGTGTCTGGTTAATGAGTGCGTCCTCTGGAAGGTGCTGTATACGTATGGCTAAATCTCTCATTACTGTCTTTATTGCAACCTTTTCTGCTCACTCAAAGCATGCTGTTATTCCCACAGCTTGCTGCTTGCTAGCATAGTTGCCTTCCTAGTCTGCACTCCTAGCGTAATGTCTCCCAGCCGTTATTGCAGGGTCGGCATAGACTGGCTAAAAGGCTAATATCACTCGCTGCCCCCCGACATGTTTCGCCTACCAGGCGTCTTCAGGGGTTTGGGCAGTGGACTGAGTGTTGGGGGCGGAGCCAAGCTTATAAAACCTCCCTGCACATGTGAGCGTTCGATTGACCAATGTATATGTCTATTTCTTTTAGGCCTAATCTATCAGCCAATCTCAGTACCTCTACTAGATCGTACTGAATACCAGCTCCTCCTACTTCGCTGTTGCCCAATAGGCTTCGAGCTGCACTGTGTGACATACGCCGTACTTTGTGCCGTTGTCTTCCATAGGTAGTCGTTGCGCATGTCTAAGTATCCCTTAGTTAACTTCATACCGATCATCTTTCTGCGCCGCTTCCTATTCCTGATGACGTATGGGCAATGCGACTTCCAACAGTGCCGTCTCTGCGCATGTCTTCTGACTTGCGTTATTTCACATCTATTTCCACTGATAGAGCCGATTTTGCAGGCTGTCACTGCTCATGCGTTGGGACTTAGTTCTTTGCTGATATTCTGGTATCTCTCTTCCACATATCTGGACCCTTTATGTTATTATTATTTTCCATTCCCTATTATCATTAGCCTTTCCACATCAGTAGCTTTTCCACACAGCCATCTGGGTACTCTGAACCCCAGAAAACCTCTGATTTAGTCAATAAGTTAGGGAAGCCCATAAAATGCCTCGGCCGGTCTCAGATCTGCAATCATTTTAATTTTTCCTCCTGCAATTACAGTCAGTGTAGGCTATTACGTGTTTGTATTAATTGCTTCAGAGCCCACCCCAAGTCGGTCTGTACATTAAAGTCGGATAAGTCATATTTAAGTGTCGTTAACATTGATTGCTTGCTGCATTTCCTACGCAACCACCACGACACTAGCTTCGTACAGTTCCTCATATCGGGATTTAGGTCAGGTTTCCACACTGGTCTAATTGCCCTGCCCGAATCATCTTATGAATGCAGGAATTTATTATCGGCGGGCGTCAACCTCAAGCAGCAGATGAACTTATTTCCATCGAGTTGGCCAAAGGGTTCCTGATAGGCCCCTTTTCTTTCCCTCCTTTTGATCTGTGGAGAGTCAGTCCTATAGGCGTAGTCACAGGGAAGCTTAGCAATAAAGAAAGATTGATCATCGATTTCAATTCCTAGTATCAACTCCCTAATGCCTTCCGAAGAAGTCAGTATGAAATATTCCTCGATAGATCAGGCTATCACCATAATACTGCGGTTAGGCCGTCACACTATTCTGTCAAAAGCCGATATTTCTGACGCTTTTAAACTACTCCCCATCAGTCCAACTCTGTGGCAGTGGCACGGTATAAAGTGGAGAGATCTTTACTACTTTGCCTCTAAACTCACCTTCGGGTCCAAAAGCAGCCCGTGGTTGTTTGACAAATTGGCTCAGGCTCTCCACTGGATACTAGTCAATGAGTTTCATTGTAGTTTTGTCATCCATTACCTGGATGACTTTCTATTGTTAGAACACCCTGGGTCCAATTCTAAAGCACTACAGTCGCTTCTAAGCTGTTTCCACCAACTTGGTATTCCCGTATCCCCAAAAAAGGTCGAAGGTCCATCCTCGATTATCACTTTCCTAGGCATCATTCTGGACACGCTGAACATGGTCGCAAAATTACCGGAAAACAAATTGAACAGGATTAGGGTCATCCTTCACAAGTTTACACAGACCAGAACTATTAAGAAAGTAGAATTACAGTCTCTTTTAGGCATGTTAAACTTTGCTATGCGAGTTATTCCCCAAGGTAGGCCATTTGTTTCACGACTACTAGCTCTCCTTCCTTCAGCTCCTTCCCAAGACAGCCTCATATGCCTTGACGATCAAGCAGTAGCTGATTTAGCCATGTAGGACTATTTTCTTAATAACTGGAATGGTATTTCACTTTTCATCCCTGAAGTGTCCAACAGTTCCTCTGTAGTATTCTCCGATGCCGCTCCCAGTTCTGGGTTCGCAGCCATTTTTGGCACACATTGGCTAGCGAACGTGTGGCCTAACCAGGTCAAGACACTGCCGGGGTTTCTTCAGTCTTCAGCTTCCTTTGAGATTTACCCCATAGTTGCAGCCGCTCATGTTTGGGGTCACGAATGGACCGGTCATACGGTATTATTCGTTTCTGACAACGCAGCGGTCATTGATATCTTGAATAACGGGTCATCTAAATCCCCTCAGGTGTTGTTGTTCGTCAGACGTCTAGTGCTTCTTTCCTTGCAGCACCAATTTCGATACATATGCTCACATATATCCGGGGAAATTTTTTTTGCGGCCGATGCCCTGTCTAGAGCTAATTTTGCCCTTTTCTCACAGGTATTTCCCGATGCGGACGTCAACGGTGCAACAGTTCCTCCTTTTCCGTCACTGATCTGGGTTTAAACTCTCATCTGGTCACAGCTCGTTCATAACTAGCCAAGTCTCTGTCACCCAACACGGACAGATCTTACCATACAGGTTGGAGGGCATTTCTCAAGTTCCAAGACAGGTTTCCCCAAGGCAGTCTCGATTTTACCAACTACATTTTAGCTTTCATCGTCTATTGCCATTCTGAATTGAAACTGTCATACTCTACAGTTAAGTCCTACTTAGCCGGTATTCAGCATTTCCGAGCCTCGAGTCAACCAGAAGCTCGCTCACTATTCTCCATTCATGTAATTGAGGCTACTCTCAGGGGTCTTGACAAATGCAATCAAGATAAACGTCCTGGCCGACAGGCCATCACCGGGCAAACATTTTGTGAGTTATCTAATATGTTAGACAGAAGCCCCTTTGGCGCCCAACAGAGTCTAGTGATCAAAGCAGCCATATACCTGGCTTTCTATGGGTTCCTGAGACCAGGGGAGTTTACCTCAGCCCTTAGTAGCAGTAGGTATCTGACTATCAGTCAACTCAAGGCAAATAGAGAAAGCTTCATTCTCTCGCTCACATCCACCAAAACATCACAATCAGGCCCTCCAACCCAGATCATATACTGTACTACCCTACCACCCAACGCTGGTGTCCTGTTGAAGTGCTACGGCAGTTGTTAAAAAATTCGGACAGTAAACCACCCGATAGTCCACTGTTGCCATTCAATGCGGCGCATCTCACAACTACCCAATTTGTCTCTCATATCCGTACCCTGGTGGCCAACTTAGGTATAGACTCAGCATCTGTCTCTGGCCACTCCTTTCGGATTGGCGCCGCTTCCGCAGCATCCAAGAACCAAGTTCCAGCTCACGTCATCAGGAAACTAGGGCGGCGGCAGTCCTCCTGTTATTACAGATACATACCTCACCCGAACGTTGAGATGTCTCTTGCCTTTCAGAACTTGGTGTTGTAAGTGCAAATTGTAATAAAGTTTTTCTGGTTACATGTTGTTCCTTTTGGCCTCCTTCAGTCATCCCTACAACGTTGCGGTTACGGCACAAATCAAACCGTTTATTCAGGTAACTACTAGTTAGGATTCCTGTTCTTGTTGTAGTCCCAACCACAAGTAATAAGGCTGATTTATTGGCCTGTATTTGTGGGAGGGGCCCTGCCCCGCTGTTTAGTGTCACTCCCCCCCCCCTCCATTCTACATCAGTTTCAGCACACCCACCCTTTTCACCCTCCATTCCATTGTCACACCAGGGGATGGCCTCCTTCAGTCATCCCTACAATGTTGCCGTGACAGCACAAATCAAACCGTTTATTCAGGTAACTACTAGTTAGGATTCCTGTTCTAGTTGTAGCCCCGACCACAAGTTTAGATTTGCTTCTCACTGGTCACAGCAAGCAGAGTTTGAACAATACAGAAACTGACTGTAACTGCAATTTGGATTAAATATAGGCCTCACACACTGTCTAGAACTAAGTGTAGATTTGCTTCTCACTGGTCACAGCAAGCAGAGTTTGTATGATACAGAAACTGGCTGTAACTGCAATTTGGATTAAATATAGGCCTCACACACTGTCTAGAAATAAGTGTATATTTGCTTCTCACTGGTCACAGCAAGCAGAGTTTAAACAATACAGAAACTGACTGTAACTGCTATTTGGATTAAATATAGGCCTCACACACTGTTTAGAAATAAGTGTATATTTGCTTCTCACTGGTCACAGCAAGCAGAGTTTGAACAATACAGAAACTGACTGTAACGGCTATTTGGATTAAATATAGGCCTCACACACTGTCTAGATATCAGTGCTGATTTGCTTCTTACTGGTCACAGCAAGCAGAGTTTGAACAATACAGAAACTGACTGTAACGGCTATTTGGATTAAATATAGGCCTCGCACACTGTCTAGATATCAGTGCTGATTTGCTTCTTACTCGTCACAGCAAGCAGAGTTTGAACAATACAGAAACTGACTGTAACTGCAATTTGGATTAAATATAGGCGTCACACACGGCCTAGATATCAGTGCTGATTTGCTTTCACTGGTCACAGCAAGCAGAGTTTGTATAATACAGAAACTGACTGTAACTGCAATTTGGATTAAATATAGGAGTCACACACGGCCTAGATATCAGTGCTGATTTGCTTCTCACTGGTCACAGCAAGCAGAGTTTGTATAATACATAAACTGACTGGAACTGCTATTTGGATTAAATATAGGCGTCACACACGGCCTAGATATCAGTGCTGATTTGCTTCTCACTGGTCACATCAAGCAGAGTTTGTAGATTACAGAAAATGAATGTCGCTAACGGTCGCCCTGACACAAAAAAATAATTCCCCCAAAATAAATTTTGCTGCCACCTATAACAATTGTCCTTAAAAAGACTTTTGGGTCTCTGAAAGGTTAGAGATCAAATTCGCTCTACACTCGCTCTGTCCCTTCCTAACAGCAGCTCTCCCTGACTCGCAATGAGCCGAACCCGCGTGACCGGGTGCTATATAACACCCGATGACGTGTTCCGCCAGCCAATCACTGTAATGCCAGTAGAAAACATGTTTAATGGCATTACAGTGATGGCAATACTTACCAGCATGTTTATTGGCTGCTTAGAAGGCGCCAAATGTCCGGGGAGGAGACTCGAGCATGGCGCTCGAGCACATGTGGTACTTGGCAGAGCGCTCGGATCTGCCGAGCATAGCGATGCTCGAGCCGAACCGATACTCGGCCGAGCATGCTCGATCATCACTAGTAGTAGTTGGTTAAACCCAAAAACCGCATAAGCGCTTTCAGATTTTCGGGTCGATCCCAGTACAACACTGCACGGACTTTCTCGGGATCCATACAAAAACCTCAGGGTGAGAGCAGGTAACCCAGGAATTGCACTTCCTTAACAGCAAAAACACATTTTTTCATCTTCGAATAAAATTTCTTCTCTCTTAGGATCTGTAACACTTGTCTCACATGATCCTTATGAGTCTCCATGTCTGAAGAATAAATTAGTATGTCATCCAGATATACAACAACAAATCTCCCCACCAGATGATGAAAGATGTAACCCAAAGGGCATGACCAGGTTTTCGAAATGACCCTCAGGGGTATTAAATGCGTTCTTTAACTCATTCCCCTCCCTGATCCTTACCAGATTATATGCCCCACAATCTGACTAAACAAATCCGGATTTAAAGGAAGGGGGTAAGGATCACGGACGGAAATACGGTTGAGCTCACAGAAGTCCAGACATGGTCTAAGGGTACCATCTTTTTTTTTTTGTGCAAAGAAGAAACCCAGCAGCCTCTAGGGATTTGGATGGTCTGATATGACCCTTCGCCAAGCTCTCAGTGATATACTCTCTCATAGCCTTTCTTTTGGGCTCCGAAAGATTATACAACCAAGATTTGGGCAGTTTAGCTGCAGGAATAAGATTGACGGGACAATCATACTCCCGATGCAGGGGTAACTCCTGGTTACTAGGGATGAGCGAACCCGAACTGTATAGTTCGGGTTCGTACCGAATTTTGGGGTGTCCGTGACACGGACCCGAACATTTTCGTAAAAGTCCGGGCTCGGTGTTCGGCGCTTTCTTGGCGCTTTTTGAAAGGCTGCAAAGCAGCCAATCAACAAACATCATACTACTTGCCCCAAGAGGCCATCCCAGCCATGCCTACTGTGATTGGCCAGTGCAGCATGTGACCCAGCCTCTATATAAGCTTGGGTCACGTAGCGCTGCACGTCACTCTGCTGATACAAGTGTAGGGAGAGGTTGCAGCTGCGACGTTAGGGCGAGATTAGGCAGTGATTAACTCCTCCAAAAGACTTCATTCAGTGATCGATCTACAGCTGTGGATCATTGAACTGCTGCTATTCAATTGCTCACTGTTTTTAGGCTGCCCAGAGCGTTTTTCAGTCACTTTTTTCTGGGGTGATCGGCGGCCATTTCGTGGCTTGTGGTGCGCCAGCACAAGCTGCCACCAAGAACATTTAACCATCAATAGTGTGGTTATTTTTTGCTATATCCTACATCAGGGTCAAGCTGTCATCAAGTGCATTTAACCATCAATAGTGTGGTTATTTTTTGGCCATATACAACATCAGGGGCAAGCTGAGCCTGTCACCCAAGTGCATTTAACCATCAATAGTGTGGTTATTTTTTGGCTATATCCTACATCAGGGTCAAGCTGAGCGTGTCACGAAGTTATTCTCAATAACTTCACACACACGCTACAGTGCAGATCCAAGTCTAAGGCATCTTTCACACGACAGTATGTCTTTTTCAGTGTTTTGCGGTCCGTTTTAAACGGATCCGTTGTTCCGTTTTTTGTTTCCGTTGTGTTTCCGTTTCCGTTCTGTTTTTCCGTTCCGTTTTTCCGTATGGCATATACAGTGTACAGTAATTTCATAGAAAAAATTGGGCTGGGCATAACATTTTCAATAGATGGTTCCGCAAAAAATGGAACGGATACGGAAGACATACGGATGCATTTCCGTATGCATTCCGTTTTTTTGCGGACCCATAGACTTTAATGGAGCAACGGAATGTGATTTGCGGCCAAATATAGGACATGTTCTATCTTTAAACGGAACGGAAAAACGGAAATACGGAAACGTCCCGCAAAACGGAAAAAAAAAAAACTGCCGTGTGAAAGAGGCCTAATTCTGTGATTAAACGTACACCTGTCACCCAGCGCCTAAAAAATAGGCCTCACATATATATTCATCCAAATCTGTCATTACTGCTTTAGCTGGTCAAGTTATTTAGTGTCCGTCAAAGCACAGTTTTTGTTCTGGGTTGAAATACAATTCCCAATTTAGCAATTCTCTAAATTAGTGATTTCTGCTGTATCAGGCCTACTTTAAATCTATCCCTAAAAGGGTATATTAGATTCAAGGTGCTGATAGGGTAATTCTCAATAACTTCACACACACGCTACAGTGCAGATCCAAGTCTAATGCTGTGATTAAACGTATACCTGTCACCCAGTGCCTAAAAAATAGGCCTCACATTTATATTCATTCAAATCTGTCATTACTGCTTTAGCTGGTCAAGTTATTTAGTGTCCGTCAAAGCACAGTTTTTGTTCTGGGTTAAAATACAATTCCCAATTTAGCAATTCTCTAAATTAGTGGTTTCTGCTGTATCAGGCCTACTTTAAATCTATCCCTAAAAGGGTATATTAGATTCAAGGTGCTGATAGGGTAAGTCTCAATAACTTCACACACACGCTACAGTGCAGATCCAAGTCTAATTCTGTGATTAAACGTATACCTGTCACCCAGCGCCTAAAAAATAGGCCTCACATTTATATTCATCCAAATCTGTCATTACTGCTTTAGCTGGTCAAGTTATTTAGTGTCCGTCAAAGCACAGTTTTTGTTCTGGGTTGAAATACAATTCCCAATTTTGCAATTCTCAAAATTAGTGGTTTCTGCTGTATCAGGCCTACTTTAAATCTATCCCTAAAAGGGTATATTAGATTCAAGGTGCTGATAGGGTAATTTTCAATAACTTCACACACACGCTACAGTGCAGATCCAAGTCTAAATCTGTGATTAAACGTATCCCTGTCACCCAGCGCCTAAAAAATAGGCCTCACATTTATATTCATCCAAATCTGTCATTACTGCTTTAGCTGGTCAAGTTATTTAGTGTCCGTCAAAGCACAGTTTTTGTTCTGGGTTGAAATACAATTCCCAATTTAGCAATTCTCTAAATTAGTGGTTTCTGCGTTATCAGGCCTACTTTAAATCTATCCCTAAAAGGGTATATTAGATTCAAGGTGCTGATAGGGTAAGTCTCAATAACTTCACACACACGCTACAGTGCAGATCCAAGTCTAATTCTGTGATTAAACGTATACCTGTCACCCAGCGCCTAAAAAATAGGCCTCACATTTATATTCATCCAAATCTGTCATTACTGCTTTAGCTGGTCAAGTTATTTAGTGTCCGTCAAAGCACAGTTTTTGTTCTGGGTTGAAATACAATTCCCAATTTTGCAATTCTCTAAATTAGTAGTTTCTGCTATATCAGGCCTACTTTAAATCTATCCCAAAAAGGGTATATTACATTCAAGGTGCTGATAGGGTCATTGTGAAAAACTTAACACACACGCTACAGTGCAGATACAAGTCTAATTCTGGGTGACGTATACCTGTCACCCAGCGCCTAAAAAATAGGCCTAAATTTATATTCAGCTAAATCTGTCATTACTGGTGTGCCTGTATTAGTGTAATACGGTACCTAAATAGATAGCCAGACAGTGTTAGGTGTCTGTAAAAAAAAGGCCTGAATTTTAATTCAATACATTGGCCCGAATAATATTTTTCTTATTGTGGTGAACGGGAACAATGAGGAAAACATCTAGTAAGGGACGCGGACGCGGACGTGGACATGGTCGTGGTGGTATTAGTGGACCCTCTGGTGCTGGGAGAGGACGTGGCCGTTCTGCCACAGCCACACGTCCTAGTGTACCAACTACCTCAGGTCCCAGTAGCCGCCAGAATTTACAGGGATATTTGGTGGGGCCCAATGCCTTTCTAAGGATGGTAAGGCCTGAGCAGGTGCAGTCATTAGTCAATTGGGTGGCCGACAGTGCATCCAGCACGTTCACATTATCTCCCACCCAGTCTTCTGCCGAAAGCGCACAGATGGCGCATGAAAACCAAGCCCATCAGTCTGTCACATCACCCCCATGCATATCAGGGAAACTGTCTAAACCTCAAGTTATGCAGCAGTCTCTTATGCTGTTTGAAGACTCTGCTGGCAGGGTTTCCCAAGGGCATCCACCTAGCCCTTCCCCAGCGGTGGAAGAGATAGAATGCACTAACGCACAACCACTTATGTTTCCTGATGATGAGGACATGGGAATACCACCTCAGCACGTCTCTGATGATGACGAAACACAGGTGCCAACTGCTGCGTCTTTCTGCAGTGTGCAGACTGAACAGGAGGTCAGGGATCAAGACTGGGTGGAAGACGATTCAGGGGACGATGAGGTCCTAGACCCCACATGGAATGAAGGTCGTGCCACTGACTTTCACAGTTCGGAGGAAGAGGCAGTGGTGAGACCGAGCCAACAGCGTAGCAAAAGACAAAGAGGGAGCAGTGGGCAAAAGTAGAACACCCGCCGCCAAGAGACTCCGCCTGCTACTGACCGCCGCCATCTGGGACCGAGCACCCCAAAGGCAGCTTCAAAAAGTTCCCTGGCATGGCACTTCTTCAAACAATGTGCTGACGACAAGACCCGAGTGGTTTGCACGCTGTGCCATCAGAGCCTGAAGCGAGGCATTAACGTTCTGAACCTTAGCACAACCTGCATGACCAGGCACCTGCATGCAAAGCATGAACTGCAGTGGAGTAAACACCTTAAAAACAAGGAAGTCACTCAGGCTCCCCCTGCTACCTCTTCTGCTGCTGCCGCCTCGGCCTCTTCTGCTGCTGCCGCCGCCTCGGCCTCTTCCTCCGCCTCTGGAGGAACGTTGGCACCTGCCGCCCAGAGTCACCAAGCATCTCAACCATGTAACACGGCAGCGTTCAGCTCTCCATCTCACAAACATTTGAGAGAAAGCGTAAATTCCCACCTAGCCACCCTCGATCCCTGGCCCTGAATGCCAGCATTTCTAAACTACTGGCCTATGAAATGCTGTCATTTAGGCTGGTGGACACAGACAGCTTCAAACAGCTCATGTCGCTTGCTGTCCCACAGTATGTTGTTCCCAGCCGGCACTACTTCTCCAAGAGAGCCGTGCCTTCCCTGCACAACCAAGTATCCGATAAAATCAAGTGTGCACTGCGCAACGCTATCTGTGGCAAGGTCCACCTAACCACAGATACGTGGACCAGTAAGCACGGCCAGGGACGCTATATCTCCCTAACTGCACACTGGGTAAATGTAGTGGCGGCTGGGCCCCAGGCGGAGAGCTGTTTGGCGCACGTCCTTCCGCCGCCAAGGATCGCAGGGCAACATTCTTTGCCTCCTGTCTCCTCCTCCTCCTACTCAGCTTCCTCCTCCTCTTCTTCCACCTGCTCATCCAGTCAGCCACACACCTTCACCACCAACTTCAGCACAGCCCGGGGTAAACGTCAGCAGGCTGTTCTGAAACTCATGTTTGGGGGACAGGCCCCACACCGCACAGGAGTTGTGGGGGGGTATAGAACAACAGACCGACGAGTGGTTGCTGCCGGTGAGCCTCAAGCCCCGCCTGGTGGTGTGCGATAATGGGCGAAATCTCGTTGCAGCTCTGGGACTAGCCGGTTTAACGCACATCCCTTGCCTGGCGCATGTGCTGAATTTGGTGGTGCAGAAGTTCATTCGCAACTACCCCGACATGTCAGAGCTGCTGCATAAAGTGCGGGCCATCTGTTCGCGCTTCCGGCATTCACATCCTGCCGCTGCTCGCCTGTCTGCGCTACAGCGTAACTTGTGCGAGCAGCAGCAGGCCATAGTGGAGTTTCAGCTGCAGCACGCACGGGTCAGTCGCACTGCGGAACAGCACCATTTCACCACCAATGACTGGGCCTCCATGCGAGACCTGTGTGCCCTGTTGCGCTGTTTCGAGTACTCCACCAACATGGCCAGTGGCGATGACGCCATTATCAGCGTTACAATACCACTTCTATGTCTCCTTGAGAAAACACTTAGGGTGATGATGGAAGAGGAGGTGGCCCAGGAGGAGGAGGAGGAAAAGGGGTCATTTTTAGCACTTTCAGGCCAGTCTCTTCGAAGTGACTCAGAGGGAGGTTTTTTGCAACAGCAGAGGCCAGGTACAAATGTGGCCAGACAGGGCCCACTACTGGAGGACGAGGAGGACGAGGATGAGGAGGAGGTGGAGGAGATTGAGGATGAAGCATGTTCACAGCGGGGTGGCACCCAACGCAGCTCGGGCCCATCACTGGTGCGTGGCTGGGGGGAAACGCAGGACGATGACGATACGCCTCCCACAGAGGACAGCTTGTCCTTACCTCTGGGCAGCCTGGCACACATGAGCGACTACATGCTGCAGTGCCTGCGCAACGACAGCAGAGTTGCCCACATTTTAACGTGTGCGGACTACTGGGTTGCCACCCTGCTGGATCCACGGTACAAAGACAATGTGCCCACCTTACTTCATGCACTGGAGCGTGATAGTAAGATGCGCGAGTACAAGCGCACGTTGGTAAACGCGCTACTGAGAGCATTCCCAAATGTCACAGGGGAACAAGTGGAAGCCCAAGGCGAAGGCAGAGGAGGAGCAAGAGGTCGCCAACGCAGCTGTGTCACGGCCAGCTCCTCTGAGGGCAGGGTTAGCATGGCAGAGATGTGGAAAAGTTTTGTCACCACGCCACAGCTAACTGCACCACCACCTGATACGGAACGTGTTAGCAGGAGGCAACATTTCAATAACATGGTGGAACAGTACCTGTGCACACCCCTCCACGTACTGACTGATGGTTTGGCCCCATTCAACTTCTGGGTCTCCAAATTGTCCACGTGGCCAGAGCTAGCCTTTTATGCCTTGGAGGTGCTGGCCTGCCCGGCGGCCAGCGTTTTGTCTGAACGTGTATTCAGCACGGCAGGGGGCGTCATTACAGAAAAACGCAGCCGCCTGTCTACAGCCAATGTGGACAAGCTGACGTTCATAAAATGAACCAGGCATGGATCCCACAGGACCTGTCCATCCCTTGTGCAGATTAGACATTAACTACCTCCCCTTAACCATATATTATTGTACTCCAGGGCACTTCCTCATTCAATCCTATTTTTATTTTTATTTTACCATTATATTGCGGGGCAACCCAAAGTTGAATGAACCTCTCCTCTGTCTGGGTGCCGGGGCCTAAATGTGTGACAGTGGCCTGTTCCAGTGGTGGGTGACGTGAAGCCTGATTCTCTGCTATGACATGAAGACTGATTCTCTGCTGACATGAAGCCTGAATCTCTATTATGGGATCTCTCTCCTCTGTTTGGGTGCCGGGGCCTAAAAATATCTGACAGTGGCCTGTTCCAGTGGTGGGTGACATGAAGCCTGATTCTCTGCTATGACATGAAGACTGATTCTCTGCTGACATGAAGCCTGAATCTCTATTATGGGACCTCTCTCCTCTGTTTGGGTGCCGGGGCTTAAAAATATCTGACAGTGGCCTGTTCCAGTGGTGGGTGACATGAAGCCTGATTCTCTGCTATGACATGAAGACTGATTCTCTGCTGACATGAAGCCAGATTCTCTGCTATGGGACCTCTCTCCTCTGCCTGGGTGCCTGGGCCTAAATATGTGACAATGGACTGTTCTAGTGGTGGGTGACGTGAAGCCTGATTCTCTGCTATGACATGAAGACTGATTCTCTGCTGACATGAATCCTGAATCTCTGTTATGGGACCTCTCTCCTCAGTCTGGGTGCCGGGGCCTAAAAATATCTGACAGTGGCCTGTTCCAGTGGTGGGTGACATGAAGCCTGATTCTCTGCTATGACATGAAGACTGATTCTCTGCTAACATGAAGCCAGATTCTCTGCTATGGGACCTCTCTCCTCTGCCTGGGTGCCTGGGCCTAAATATGTGACAATGGACTGTTCCAGTTGTGGGTGACGTGAAGCCTGATTCTCTGCTATGACATGAAGACTGATTCTCTGCTGACATGAAGCCTGAATCTCTGTTATGACACCTCTCTCCTCTGTCTGGGTGCCGGGGCCTAAATATCTGACAATGGCCTGTTCCAGTGGTGGGTGACGTGAAGCCTGATTCTCTGCTATGACATGAAGCCTACGGCCGAACATTTCCGGGAAGTTCGGCCGAACTTCTCGAACCCGAACATCCAGGTGTTCGCTCAACTCTACTGGTTACCATTCTCAGAAAAAAACATCAGAAATTCGGAAATGAAAGGAGGGAACATTTTTAGTGGTGACCACAGAGAAAGATGCATTAAGACAGTTGTCCATGCAAAAATCACTCCAATCGAGAATCTGTCTCGCTTGTCAGTCGATGGTAGGGTTATGTTTGCTCAACCATGGTAAGCCCAAAACTATCGGAGCAGGCAGACCCTCCAACACATAACACAAGACAGATTCCTGATGGAAATCACCCTTCCTCTTAAATGGATGTCATTTACCACCTGTGACAGGCATTTTTGGGCAAGAGGTGCAGAATCAATTACAAAGACAGAAATGCTTCTCTCTAGTGCACTAGTAGTCAACCCATGATCACAAACAAACTGTCCATCAATCAGGTTATCCCCAGCCCCACTGTCAATAAATACCTCAATTTCTAAAGTTTTGGACTCTAGCGCCACCTAGGCAGAGAGGAGAAATCGGGTAATACCAGTAAATGACAAAAGTAAGTTTTCTTGCTCCCCACCCACACCACCAATAGTAATTTGGGGATTAAGCGTTTTTCTTTTGTTTACACCTTGACAATGAATGTACAGACAAATATTCAAGGAATGTCCCTTCTTTCCACAACAAAAACAGACTCCCTTCATTTGACCAGAGCAGTTACCAGCAGTCCCAGGAGTAGCTCCCCTCAACTGCATAGGATCCTAACAAGGCATAACCACAGGTGTCTCTTTACCATAAGTGTCAAAGGAAGCTGCCACCTTATTTGACAGTACGTCCTGAGGATGAGGACCCTTAGATCTCCCCCTCAGGCGTCTATCCAGACGTACAGCAAGAGACATCATAGCTGCTTCCAATGACTCTGGTTTTTCATGAAAGGCCAATGCGTCATGCAGCCTCTCAGATAGACCCAGACAGAACTGGCTATGGAGAGCAGGATCATTCCACTCCATATCCGTAGCCCATCTCCTAAATTCAGAGCAATAGATCTCTGCGGAGCATTCTCCCTACCGTAAACCATGTAACCTGGTCTCAGGATAAGAGATCCGATCCAGGTCATCATAAATAAGACCCAAGGCTCTAAAACATTAATCTACCAACTGGAGGGACGGTGATCCGGTCGGCAGAGAAATAGCCCAAAACTGTGCATCATCCTTAAGCAAAGAAATGATCACACCCACACGTTGACACTCATCCCCAGAAGAATATGGACGCAGCTTAAAGTACAATTTACACGATTCCCTGAACCAAATGAAATTGTCACTACCCCCAGAAAATCTGTCTGGGAGGGCAACCTTTGGTTCAGGGCAGGCCTGGTACCCATGAATCAAGAATGGTGTGGGATACGCTAAAATGTAACTTTTATTGGTATATCAATAAAATAGGGGGAAGAACGTGACCTAAAAAATCCCTAATAATTATAGGCAGGTGGGGTGGCACTAACTAAGTGCTCAAACAAAGAGTGACATGTGAACCCACCATGTGTATAGTGTCGCCACCTCCACTCTGTAGCCAAAGGGATATGAAAATGTGTCCCAATATCAAACCACCTCCTCGAACCTGGAAGGCTATCCAGGTACAACTATGGAGAGGTATGATAGGAATCACATACAAGCTAATCACCAACACCTGATGCTATAGTGGTAGCATGAGAGCCAGGAGACAAGAGTGTATTTGTGTGATAGACACTACAATGTCCCAGCGCTCTCAGACAAGCTGTGGTGATTAAATTGGGAAGAACAGGGTTGGGTGCAGATCAAGGTGCCCTGGTGATACGGCGTCCTGATACACTGTGTCAAACATGTATGATTCAGGTTGTAGCAACACAGCCAAAGGTATCCTGCAGAATTGCACCCAATCCTACTTCCCAAGAGAACTGTCATCTAGCTCATGCTATCGCAGTAATACTAGCTCAACGCGTTTCTTCTATGTAAGAATCATCAGGAGCAAGAATAACCTACCTATCTAAGCTGAGCTATCTCATTCATTAGGAGCAACAGCATGACAGCATATCCGGTGCTAGTACGGCCGTGAGGCAGCGGCCGAAAGTGCTCTGATTTAAGGAGGAAAGCCCTCCCCCATTGATGACGCAGGGATCGCATGTTAGCCAATCATGTGTGGAAGGGGGTGCCTATAAACCTCCCACATCACGCTGGCTAGACCAAAGTAAGCGATGCCTGCATCTAGGTATAGTGTATATGTATAGAGGAATACTTGGCAAAACATTTAATAATGCTGGATGGAATATCGAGAAGGGATATGTGAAGGAAACGACGAAAATCAGCAGCAACCGCCTATGTAGATGTCATTATCCATAGGGAGCACACTACAAGCTGAAACTGTGAACAATCGCTATTGGTTACCATTGGTTACCACGGGAGGAAGAATGAAACAACGTTCAAAAAGTGCCATATATGTATCAGATCTGAATTTTAATCAGGGGGAGCATACAAAAAGTCAGCACTCATTAATCAAAAAGGGGGGAGCCCGTTTTTTAGGCGACTATTCAATGAAACTGATGTATGATATATGGTCATTTAGCCCGTTAGGGCGAAAGGTCCCCAATTTAAAGGTCCATTGCGCCTCTTTTTGAAGGACCCTCTGATCCAGGTTGCCCCCTCTAGGTGAAGGTCTGACAATCTCTATACCCTGAAAACAGATAGACCCAATATCCCTTGAGTGACAGGTGTTGACATGACGGGACACAGGAGTGTCCACGTTCTTTTTAATATCATTAATATGCTCCCCTATACGACGGCGAAACTCAAAAATCGTCTTCCCCACGTATTGGACCCCACAGACGCATGTGGCCAGGTAAACCACACCAGAGGATCTGCAGTTAATAAACGTATGGATGGTATATGTTTTCACAGTTACTGTACTGCTGAACTCAGAACCCCTTTTGATAGAATCAGAGGCTATGCAACCGCCACAGTGAAACGTCCCTTTAGGTGGGTCTCCTAGCCATGTAGAAGAGACTGGAGACTGAAAATGGCTGTGGCAGAGGCGATCCTTAAGATTGCGGCCCCTCCGAAATGTAATTGCAGATGTGGGGCCCATAAGGTGACCCACGTCAGGGTCCATCTGTAGAATCCCCCAGTGCTTACTGATAATATCACGTATGGCACCATTTGCCCCATCGAAGATGGCAATAAGGCGAACCTGCCCCTGGCTCTGGTACCCACCATCGGAACCAGCTGACTGTGGTCTCTGAATCTGTAAGACTGTCACGCTGAGGTCAGCTATCTCCAAAGACAGTCCCTGCAGCTGTTCGATCAGTACAGGCATAGGATCCATAGCTGCACTGACCTGAACGAAATGGCGGTTTTTGTTGGTGGTTGATAATGTCACGATCAGTGTGGGGGGAACCCCACACTGAAAACAGGAGGGAAGGGGAACAGTAACTGGGCCTGGTAACTAGGGAAGAAACAGGTCACCTCCTAGACAACCCTAATCCGGGCCCTGACTACTTATCAATATGAATTGACTTTGAAGGTAGGAATATTTATAAGCAGGATACCTAGACCCTGATTTCCCTATAGGGCCCTGGAATAAGTATAGGGCCAGAGACAACCCATTCCTCCCCAGATGGATGAATGGAAGTCTCTGTCTCAGGTCCAGATACAACAACAAGGAATATAACAAATACAAACAAACACAACACTTAACTTCTATAGAGATGGAAGAACAGGAACACCAGAGAGGATGTCACACCAACTCAGCCAAACCCAAATGAAGCTATCAACCGCATAGTCAGAAGGGTGGTGTCACGGATGAGAGTGGGGGAAACCCTCAGCCGTGCGGTGTCGTAGATAAGGGTAGCTGCTAGGCCAGGACTACAGGATCAGGGAGCAGGTCACCTCCTAATGCGTCCCTAATTCTGACCCTGACTCCTAACTGTATGAGCCAACCCTGATGGTAGGAGGGCTCATACTCTGGAACCTGGGGTCCCTACTAGCCCTGAGGAAAACCCTGGACTAGGAGCAGGGTAAGATGACCTGTTCCTCCTAGACACGGAGGAACAGAAGTCTCACTGGCCAAGCTGCAAGGAGAAGGGAAACATATACAGACATATGGCAATGGCAGGTAGTGACACTAGTACCCCACCTACCTGCCACAGAAACAGGAACCTGGAACCCGTGCACAAGTGCTAATGTCCACACCAAACACAAAAGGACACAGCACACACACAAAGCACACAGGAACCCAGACAACCATAAGCTGCAATAAACATAGAGACACCACTAGACATATAATAAGAACAGAACAAATATGTCTAAACATATCTTTTGACCACAAGGGTGGCCCTCACTGGATAGATGGTATAATACCAGGGGGATGACTCCAGCATAAACATGGCTGAAGTACCCCTCCGCTACAGGCATCCAGCAGAGGCTAAATAGCCCAAGTAGCCACACCCACACACAGACACACCCAGTGTTCACACACTAAGAAGGAAGTTAACCCATCCTACACCAGGCAATGAACGGAAACCACTTAAAGGGAAATACACACATAAACACCACACTCCACCTGTTACCGCCGGCAACGGCATGCGTGGCAACCATGTCCTGGGAATCATCCAGCAGGCTGAGACACTGCCACCACATGCACACAACACCACACGTTACCGCGAGCAACCGCAAGTGAAGGGGAAATGCCACAGTGCACACCATACAGACAAAAGGCACACCTACAAAGACAGGTTGCCAGGTGCAACCGCATGCCCTTAACAGCAAGCTGCCTAGCAACAGCTCAGGCCGCTATACTGCGAATAACATCATGTTGCCAGCGGCAACCACACATGAGGCCACATACTTCAGCCCTCACCTGTGATTGATAACAAGACCAGACCGCGGCAACAGCATGCGGGTCCAGGAGTCACGACCATGAGCATGGTCGTGACAGGTGGGGTGAGACTATAAAGGGTAGAAGTGATGACTACTGAGCAACAGCTGAGAAAAGGAAAGTGGTCATTAACCCTATCAACACTGAATCAAGATAAATCAAGGAGGCTGTTAGATTCATCCACGCTCAGCCAATCTCCTTGATTTCCTGACCCCAGTCACCTGTGGGACCGTAACAGTATTATTAAATCGTGGTTTAAGCAACACTTTATAAAGTTGATAAATTTTAACCTTCTTTTCTGTCCCATATTCCCTATAAATGAATAGATGAAGCGGCCACTCTGTGGCCTCCTCCTGCTGCAACCTCCACAATCTCTTGTCGTCGTGCCACTATGTGTCCCCCTTATGCTGCTGCCACCTCCGCAATCTCTTGTTGTCGTGCCACTCTGTGGCCTCCTCATGCTGCTGCCTCCTCCACACTATGTCACCTTGCCACTCTGTGACCTCCTGATGCTGTTGCCACCTCCACACTATGTCACCTTGCCACTCTATGGTCTGATGCTGCCGCCACCTCCACACTCGATCATTGTGCCACCCTGTGACCTCCTCCTGATGCTGCTGCCGGCGCCACCTCCAGACTCTGTCATTGTGCCAACTGTGGCTTCCTCCTGATGCTGCTGCTGCCGCCTCCTCCACGCTCTATCATTGTGCCACTCTGTGGCCTCCTACTGAGGCTGCTGCTGCCGCCACCTCCAGACTCTGTCATTTTGCAACTCGGTGTCCTTCTCCTAAAGCTGCTACTGCGGCTGCCACATCCACACTCTGTCATTGTGCCATCCTGTGGCCTCCTCTTGATGCTGCTGCCACCGCCACCTCAATGCTCTGTCAGTGTGCCACCCTGTGGCCTCCTGCTGATGCTGCTGCTGCCGCCACCTCCAGACACTATTATTTTGCCACTCGGTGGCCTCCTCATACTGCTGCCACCTCCAGACTCTGTCATTGTGCCACTTGGTGGTCTTCTCCTGAGGTGCTACTGCTGCTGCCGCCACCTCAGGACTCTGTCATTGTGCCACTCTGTGGTCTCCTGATGCTGCTGCCACCTCCACACTCTGTCATTGTCCCAATATGTGGACTCCTACTGGTACTGGTACTGCCGCCACCTCCAGACTCTGTCATTGTGCCACTTGGTGGCCTCCTCATACAATATACGCACTTTACTGGTGCATTTATTTTTGCTAAAAGCGTTTACTGGCCTATTTCAGTACAGAAAGAACAATATATTCGCACTTCACTGTTGTCACTCTGTGGCCTCCTACTGATGCTGCTGTTGCCGCTAACTCCAGACTCTGTCATTTTGCCACTCGGTGGCCTCCTCATACTGCTGCCACATCCAGACTATGTCATCGTGCCACTCGGTGGCCTTTTCCTGATGCTGCTACTACTTGTAACTGTCGCGTACACACACACACAGGGGGAGGGAAGTGACCACTGCGCTCCACCCTTACCCCTGGCCCTGCCTACTTGCCTCGCAAGACCTAATGACAGGGGACTACTGGACGGCAATCCCTAACTTGGAATAAGTGCAGGGATGACAGACAAACAACAGGACGTGAACGGACCGAGTCAATAGCAGGAAAGCTACAAAGTACCAATGGAGCAAGCAGAGAATTGTCAGGAGAAGCCGGGGTCATAAATACCAGGAGAGACGTGAAGTACCAAAGGAGTCAGCAGAGGAACGTCAGGAGGAGGCCGGGGTCAGAATACCAGGATAGCAGCAAAGTACACAAGGAGCAGGCAGAGGATCGTCAGGAATTCAGCAGGAGGTAAGTATGCCAGGAAAGACCAAATCATAGGTGGAACCTAAATTAACAGGCAACCTGTGGCCAGCAGGCTGCCTGTATTTATAGTGGGGAGTGAGGGTCATGTGACGTGGCCAGCGTCACATGACCGACAGATCAACCAGTCGAGCACCGAGTGATCAGCTCGGCGCTCAAGGCAGACTAGGAGCAGGGAGCCACCCAGCTAGTATAGCCACCCTGGGAATGAGGTCAAACACAGATCCTCATTCCCAAAGCTAAGCAACAGGTCTGCGGGTAATGGGGGACCGAGTGCACCCTTTTACGAGGGGCCACCGGACCCAAGACTTCAGGCGATGGCTTTTCAGGGTGTTCTAAATGAAATTTTTGAACAAGTCTAGGAGCATGAACCTCCCTGACAGGTACCCAAGATCTCTCTCCAGGTCCATACCCCTTCCAGTGATTAAGGTACTGCAAGGAATTACGCACCTTCCTGACATCCACTATTTTAGACACCACATACTCGACAGCATCATTAACAAGAACCGGCGGAGGCGAGGCTTTTGATGGTACTACCGGTTCAAAATATTTTTTAAGTAGAGACTTATGGAACACATTATGAATGTGGAATGACTCGGGCAGCTCCAACCTAAAAGATACCGGGTTAATCACCTCCGTGATCTTATATGGTCCAATAAAATGAGGAGCAAATTTTTTAGAATCTACCTTAAGAGAGAGATTCTTGGAGGACAACTATACCTTATCCCCAACCTGAAAATTTACCCCCCTTGAACTTCTCCTATCAACCTTGAGTTTCTGAGAACTTTGAGCCTTTTCTAAGTTCGATTGAACCCGGGCCCAAACTGGCACAGTTCAGAGGAGAGCCTATCCGCCTCAGGGTTAGAGGAGGAGACGGATGACCCAGAATGAAAACGGGGATGGAAACCATGGTTACAAAAGAAAGGTGAAACCCCAGCAGAAGAATTGGCACGGTTATTCAAAGCAAATTCAGCCAATGGAAGAAATTTCACCCATAATTGCTGGTCATCAGCAACATACGACCTCAAGAATTGTTCGACAGACTGATTAAGGCGTTCAGTCTGCCCATTACTCTCAGGGTGGTAGGCAGAGGAAAAAGACAATGAAATTTTACATTTTTGACAGAAGGCCCTCCAGAATTTGGACACAAACTGCACACCCCTGTCAGAAACAATATTTTCCGGGATACCATGCAATCGAACAATTTCTTTCACAAAAATAGACGCCAGGGTTTTGGCATTCGGGAGTTTAGACAGGGGAATGAAATGGACCACCTTGCTAAACCTATCGACCACTACCCAAACTACAGTCTTACCCTCCGCCGGCGGTAGGTCAGTTATAAAGTCCATCGAGATATGGGACCAGGGTCTACTGGGAATGGGTAGGGGTCGTAGGTTACCAGCAGGGCGAGTCCTAGGTGTCTTGGACCTGGCACAAACCTCACAGGCTGACACGAAGGACTTGACATCCCTAGTTAGAGTGGGCCACCAATAAGATCTAGAAACCAGATCCTTAGTGCCCTCAACACCCGAATGTCCACAAAAGGCAGAATCGTGACACTCACCCAACAGCTGGAGACGAAATTGTACGGGAACAAACAACTTATCTGTTGGGGTGGATACCGGTGCCAGATGTTGTTCAGACCTAATGCGAGCCGAGATATCCTGGGTAAGAGCTGCTAAGAAGATTTTTGCTGGTAGGATGGATTCAGGTGGTACCTCAGTAGGTTGAAAAGCCTGGAAGCTCCGAGATAATGCGTCCGCCTTCACATTTTTACTTCCCGGCCTGAACGTGATCGTAAACCTGAACGGAAAAATCTAAACGAGTAAAAAACAGAGCCCATCTGGCTTGACGGGGATTCAACCTCTTAGCAGACTCGAGAAACATAAGGTTTTTATGGTCAGTGACAACAGTTACACAATGCCTTGCCCCTCCAGAAAATGCCTCCACTCCTCAAATGCCCATTTAATGGCCAGCAGCTCCCTATTCCCTATGTCGTAGTTTCTCTCCGTGGGAGAGAATTTCCTGGAGAAGAAGGCACATGGTCTCAGATTAGTGAGACTAGCAGGACCTTGTGAAAGGACTGCTCCTGCGCCGTCCTCGGAAGCATCCACCTCCACAATAAAAGGTTTCTCCTGATCAGGCTGGATCAGAATGGGAGCGCTACTGAATGCCTTTTTTAATTTTTCAAATGAAGAAATGGCCTCAGTAGACCAATTCTCCAAATCCGCCCCTTTCTTAGTAAGGTCGGTCAACGGTTTAGCAATTACGGAAAAATTCATAATAAATTTACGATAGTAATTGGCGAAACCTAAGAACCGTTGTAAGGCCTTTAAGGATGAAGGTCTTACCCATTCCTTAATTGCTAGTACCTTACCAGGATCCATCTTGAAGGCGTGAGGAGTCAGAACATGCCCTAGAAACAGAATCTCCTGTACACCAAAGACACATTTCTCTTGTTTAGCTGATAGATGATTCTCCCTCAACACCTCTAATACTTGTTTAACATGAGACACATGGGATTCGAAGTCAGGAGAGAATATCAAAATGTCGTCAAGATAGACAATAACAAATTTACCTAAGAACTCCCTAAGAATGTCATTCATGAAGTTTTGGAACACAGCTGGGGCATTGCTGAGTCCAAAAGGCATCACCTGATATTCAAAGTGTCCTACCGGAGTATTGAACACCGTATTCCATTCGTCTTCCTCCATGATTCGGATTAGATTGTATGCCCCTTTCAGGTCAATTTTGGAAAACCAGGTTGCCCCCAGAACCTGGTTAAATAAATCCGGAATCAATGGGAGGGAGTATCTATTCTGGACAGTGATTTTATTTAATCTCCGGTAATCGATACATGGCCTAAGACCACCATCTTTTTTCTTAACGAAGAAAAAAACCCCATAGGAGAGACAGAAGGTCTAATATGCCCTTTACCAAGGCTCCCCTTAATATAATCTTCCATGGCCTTGCGTTCGGGCATAGAAAGATTATAAATTCGTCCTTTAGGAAACTTGGCCCCCTCTACTAGCTCTATGGTACAATCATAAGGTCTATGGGGGAAGTAGAACCTCTGGGGTTGGTGATGAGAATACATCAGAATATTCTTTAACAACAGTGGGTAAAGTATCAGACTTTACTGAGACCCCAGCCTGTACCACGGACAAGCACGAGTCACACTTAGGCCCCCATCTCACCAACTCCCCATTGGACCAATCTATAGTGGGGTTATGTAGTCGGAGCCAAGGCAACCCTAGTACCACCTCAGCCGGTAGGTTCTCCAGGACTAGAAGCGAACATCTCTCTGAGTGGCACACACCCACGGTTAGAGAAATCTCTGAGGTACATAAGCTCACCGTACCACCAATAAGAGGAGTAGCATCAATAGCCATGACATGGATAGGAGTTGATAAGGCAAACATAGGAATACCCAATCTTACAGCATACTCAGAGTCAATAAAGCTAGCCGCTGAGCCAGAATCAATAAAGGCCTTACCTGGCCATTTATCTACTCCCAGAGACATCGTAATGGGTACCGAAAGCTTACATTTAGAAAATTCAGGGTGTACCTGGTCTTTAGGTTGCCTTGCCTTAGGAGACTTGACAGAGAGGACCTTCTTAGGACACTGGTTGATCCAATGGTCAGGATCTCCACAGTAAAAGCATTCTCCACGTCTGCGGCGAAGATTCCCTCGGGTCATGCCAACCTGCATGGGTTCCTCGGTGGAGACCTCAGCATTGTCTCTGGGATAGGCCTCTGGCTGGACCACCATCTGGGAAGATAACTGTTGTTCCTGCCGTCTCTCTCTAACCCGTCGGTCAAGTCGGACAACAAGGTTCATCATCTCCTCTAAGGTCTCTGGAAGTTGATAACTGACCAGAAGATCCTTTAATTTATCAGACAGACCTGACCTGAACTGACTCTTCAGGGCTGGTTCGTTCCATCCTGAGGGGACACACCACCTTCTGAATTGGGTGCAATAATCCTCCGCTGGTAAATTGCCCTGAACCAGTGCCTTTAGAGCCATCTCGGCTACTAGAGCCCTGTCTGGTTCATCATAGAGGGTACCCAGGGCCTGAAAGAACCCCTCCACAGAATATAAACAACTGGCGCCAGCAGGTAAAGAGAACGCCCAGTCCTGGGGATCACCCTGTAATCGGGAAATGATAATTCCCACGCGTTGACTCTCGGGGCCAGAGGACACGGGGCGCAAACGGAAGTAAAGTTTGTAACTCTCCTTAAAAGAGAGAAACTTCTTCCGGTCTCCAGAAAAGGGTTCTGGGAGCTTAATCTGGGGCTCAAAAAGGGGAATGGAGGCCTGAGGAGTGGAAGAACCTTGCCCTAACTCAACAGAACTGAGTTTTTCCCCTAACTCCTGCACCCTCTGCATCAGATTAGAGACATGGTCAGTCAGGGTCACCAGAGGATTCATAATACAGTGGTTATTGGGCCTGTTAATCTGTAACGGTCGCGTGCACACACACACAGGGGGAGGGAAGTGACCACTGGCCCTGCCTACTTGCCTCGCGAGTGCTAATGACAGGGACAACTGGACGGCAATCCCTAACTTGGAATAAGTGCAGGGATGACAGACAGACAAAAAACAGTACGTGAACGGACCGAGTCAATACCAGGAAAGCTACAAAGTACCAATGGAGCAAGTAAATTGTCAGGAGAAGCCGGGGTCATAAATACCAGGAGAGACGTGAAGTACCAAAAGAGTAAGCAGAGGAACGTCAGGAGGAGGCCGTGGTCAGAATACCAGGATAGCAGCAAAGTACACAAGGAGAAGGCAGAGGATCGTCAGGAATTCAGCAGGAGGTAAGTACGCCAGGAAAGACCAAATCACAGGTGGAACCTAAATTAACAGGCAACCTGTGGCCAGCAGGCTGCCTGTATTTATAGTGGGGAGTGAGGGTCATGTGACGTGGCCAGTGTCACATGACCGACAGACCAACCAGTCGAGCACCGAGTGATCAGCTCGGCGCTCAAGGCAGACTAGGAGCAGGGAGCCACCCAGCTAGTAAGGCCGCCCTGGGAATGAGTTCAAACACTGATCCTCATTCCCAAAGCTAAGCAACAGGTCTGCGGGTAATGGGGGACCGAGTGCACCTTCGGAACCCCGTTACACTACTGCTGCCACCACTCTGTCATTGTGCCACTCGGTGGATTCCTCATACTGCTGCTACCTCCAGACTCTGTCATTGTGCCACTCGGTGGCTTCCTCATATTGCTACCACCTCCACACTCTGTCATTGTGCCACTCTGTGACTTCCTCATACTCCTCATACCTGAGGACTCTGTCATTGTGCCACTCTGTGGTCTCCTGATGCTGCTGCCACCTCCACACTCTGTTATTGTACCTATATGTGGACTCCTCATACAATATACGCACTTTACTGGTGCATTTATTTCTGCTAAAAGCGTTTACTGGCCTATTTCAGAACAAAAAGAAAAATATATTCTCAGTTCACTTCTTCAGTTATATGTCTAGAAAGCGTTTACTGGACTATTTCAGTACAGAAAAAAATATATATACGCACTTCACTGGTGCCACTCTGTGGCCTCCTACTGATGCTGCTGCTGTCGCCACCTCCAGACTCTGTCATTGTGCCACTCGGTGGCCTCCTCATACTGCTGCCACATCCAGACTATGTCATTGTGCCACTCGGTGGCCTTCTCCTGATGCTGCTACTGCTGCCACTCTGTCATTGTGCCACTAGGTGGCTTCCTCATACTTCTGCCACCTCAAGGCTCTGTCATTGTGCCATTTGGTGGATTCCTCATACTGCTGCCACCTCCAGACTCTGTCATTGTGCCACTTGGTGGCTTCCTTTATACTGCTGCCACCTCCACAGTCTGTCATTGTGCCACTTTGTGACTTCCTCATACTGCTGCCAAATCCACAATTGGTCTTTGTGCCACTCTGTGACTTCCTCATATTGCTGCCACATCCACACATTGTGCCACTCGGTGGCCTTCTCCTGATGCTGCTGCTACTGCTGCTGCTGTCACCTCCAGAATCTGTCATTGTGCCACTCGGTGGCTTCCTCATACTGCTGCCACCTCCACACTCCGTCATTGTGCCACTCGGTGGCCTCCTCATACTGTTGACACCTCCACACTCTGTCATTGTGCCACTCTGTGACTTCCTCATACTGCTGCCACATCCACATTTGGTCACTGTGCCACTCTGTGACTTCCTTATATTGCTGCCACATCCACACTTGGTCATTGTGCCACTCAGTGGCCTTCTCCTGATGCTGCTAGTGCTGCTGCTGCCACCTCCAGAATCTGTCATTGTGCCACTCAGTGGCTTCCTCATACTGCTGCCACCTCAAGGCTCTGTCATTGTGCCACTTGGTGGCCTCCTCATACTGCTGCCACCTTCACACTCTGTCATTGTGCCACTCGGTTGCCTTCTCCTGATGCTGCTACTGCTGCTGCTGCCACCTCCAGACTCTGTCATTGTGCCACTTGCTGTTTTCCTCATACTGCTGCCACATCAAGACTCTGTCATTGTGCCACTCGGTGGCTTCCTCATATTGTTGACACCTCCACACTCTGTCTTTTTGCGTATGCTCCACAGACAGTATCCATTTTTAGTGTGTTATTGCTTTGACGGATCAGAGGAAGGGCAAATTAATCAGTGATGTCACCACAAACTTACTGCTGACTTTCTCTCCACTCTGTCGGAGGGGCTCTACTTGTATAAGCGTTTAATAGAATAGGCTCTGATAACATCTATGTGGAATCAGCTTTTTTTTTACAATTTTTTTACAATTTTTTTTAGTAACACAGTACAGGGTAGAGCAATAAAAATATCCAATAAGATAACCATGTACAATGGGTCATACAATGAGTGGCATCAATTAAACAGGTACAAGTTGAGAATACATTGATATATACCACAGTAACCCTTTCCCTAACCAATAGTATAATAGTATAGTAGTATGGTAGTATAGTAAGGGAGTCTTAACTGGGGAGAAGCGGACCTTGAGAAGACGGAGTCCTCCTGCGTTATACCAGCTTCTCAGGAAGCATTATGATGATATATGTAGGGCCTGTTGTACTAAGTTGGGAGTATGATGAAGTTGCGGTAGAGTGAGGGTTTACAGGAGAGGGTGGCCAAAGCTGGGAGTCCTGAACTTAATCAGGTTGAGGAGGCTAAGAACCTGTGGACAAGCCACAAGTGCAATTTTTTGTAAACTGTGGGTGAGTTCTAGTCTCCCAAGCTGGTAGTTCTTCGAAGTGGTGGAGCTGATCTTTTTTTTTGCTTCCATTGCGTTATTGAGGGGAGGGAGGTTTGCAACCAAAATTTTGGTATAAGAAGCCTTGCTGCGATTAGTAGCTGTTTAAAAATGTAGGGGGGAGGGTTATGCACATCCTCATCAAAACAAGTTAGCAAAGCTTTACTAGGAGAGGCCTGTATATCTGTAAGGCAGATTTTGTTGCTGAGTTTAAATATGTTGCGCCACCATTTGTTTATTAAGGGGCAATCCCACCAGATATGGAAGAACTTACCTCTGTCACCCCGGCACCTCCGGCAAACATCTGAGGACCCATCTGAGAAGAAGCGTGATTTTTCTGGGGTTAGGTATTACCTAGTTAGGAGTTTTTAACTATTTTCCTGAATCCTAACACATCTGGATGACTTATGAGCAGTGAGAAAGAG
Source organism: Bufo bufo (assembly GCF_905171765.1). Classification (NCBI taxonomy): domain Eukaryota; kingdom Metazoa; phylum Chordata; class Amphibia; order Anura; family Bufonidae; genus Bufo; species Bufo bufo. Next base: position 340,436,853 of record NC_053393.1, on the reverse strand, counting down.
TTTGGAGAGCATGGGGAGGGGAAATTCCCTATTCATATCTTTTTCCCAATGACGGATAAAAGCTGGTTTTACAAGTAAGGGAGCTGATCTCAACCTATTATATACTTGTGATATTAGCTTTTTAGGTGGTTTCAGATCAACAATCAAAGACTCAAGCCATACTAGAGGGCGGAAAAGTTCTCCCCCTCCTGCATTATAAAAGATCTAAAAAATGTAATAAGCATTATACCACTAGGTTAAGGATTCAGGATCTCCTTCATATCACTAACACTGATTATGTCCCCCGAATTTCCCAAGAAGGAGGCAATGGGGATAGCTGAACATTGCAAATCTCTTGGGGTGGAGTTCAACCTATCAGGGGAAATCGTACCTACAACATTACTATAATGAAAAATAGTGTTTAGAGTCTAAATGTATAACGTCATATTGACGTGCACAATAATTAATAGAAGCGAGTCCTAATGTAGAAACATCATAGCAAAATTGCCAAATAGTATAGCTATAGCAGGTAGTGTCCCCAAAGGGTGTTATACAAAAAGACGCAGCAGAAAGCTGCTGTATAAACCCACTGAAGCCGTATCCTGACGAAGGTACGCCGAAACGCTCGTCGGGGTAACGCCATCCCAGGTACTCAGGTCTTTGTCACTTTTTGGTGAGTCCGTGCTATTTCCATCCACAGTCATGGCTTGTCACATATAGTCAGGATACGGCTGCGTCTTTTTGTATAACACCCTTTGGGGACACTACCTGCTATAGCTATACTATTTGGCAATTTTGCTATGATGTTTCTACATTAGGACTCGCTTCTATTAATTATTGTGCATGTCAATATGATGTTATACATTTAGACTCTGTAATGCTGGGATGGTGTTCTTTGCTTCTTATCCCCCTTTTGTATGGTATTTATTATCCATTGATTTTTGTAACTAATAAAGTACACTATTTTCCATTATTGGACGTCTATGAGCTTTAGTTCTCTTGTTTCTTTCTTTTATTCAAAAAGCTTGTCCAGTCATATACAGTATAATGTTGGGTAGTCTGCTCATATAGCCGCACTATTGTAGTGTATACTTATTCGGCAACTGACACCCATGGTTGTTTTTTGTTTTTTTTACTACCACATTACTAACCCGGAGAAGAGGGGAGGGGAAGGGGATTGAGCAGTGTGTAGAGAGTGACCATTTCCATGCATTCAGGGTAGCTCGCAAGATTGAGTATGAGATAGGAGCTTTATACTTTGGGTTATGGCCTCCCAATAGGAGAGACCGTAAAGGTATGCTCATTAAGTGTTGTTCCAATGGAACCTATAATTTATCAGGGCAATTACGTAGCCATTCCATTGCTCTAGAAAGGAGTATTGCATTGCCATATAATTCTGGATCAGGGAGACCAATCCCTCCCGCAGACACCAGCTCTGAAAGCTGCGAGTAGGAGAGTCTTTGTTTCCTTCCATTCCAAATATAGGATCTGAACTTTTTCCTAAGAGACTCGTAATATGACTTAGGTATAGGGATAGGGAGAACTTGCTGAAGATAAGTAAGGCGAGGTAGGATCATTGATGTAAGAATGTTCTTATGTCCAAACCACAATAGGGTTGGGGTATGGACATTAAGCTTGTCTATGGCTTTAAACATAGAATGAAGTAAAGGGGCATAATTTAGGGAGAAGAGGTCGGGAACAGATGGGCTAATATTTACCCCCAGGTAAGTTAAGTATGGAGATGACCAATCAAAGGGTGAATTTACCATTAAGGATTGTTTGACATGTGAAGAGAGACCAGTACTCATAATTAGAGATTTTTTTCATTGATTTTGAAGTTAGAGACCTCGCTATAATTGTAAAGATGTTTTTTTATAAGAGGGAGAGAGACTATAGGGTTAGAGGTCATTATCATAACATTGTCTGCGAAGGCGGCCAATTTGTGTTCTTGTCCCCACAGCCTCACACCTCTGATGTTAGGGTCTTTTCTCAAAGAAACCAGAAGGGGCTCCAGAGCTAAGACAAATAATAAAGGTGACAGGGGGCACCCCTGTCTAGTACCATTACAGATGCAAAAAGGGGTGGACAGATCTCCATTGACCATAACCAGAGCCGTAGCTTGTGAATACATTGTGAAGATAGCTTGTACATAGAGACCAGGGAGTCCGAAGCGCAGTAAGACTTCTATCAGATATGTCCAATTGATCCTGTCAAACGCTTTTTCGGCGTCAGTTTCGAGGAAGCTGAGGCATGGCACAGTACATTTATCACTCTGGAAGTATTGTCTCTGCCTTCCCTATTGCGAACAAACCCAACCTGGTCTCTATGTATCAAGAGGGGGAGGAAATTAGCAAGGCGGTTGGCCAGCATTTTTGCTAATAATTTTAAGTCTAAGTTAAGTAATGATATTGGCCTGTAATTAGTGCACTGTTTTAAGTCCTTCACCTCTTTGGCTATTAGAGTAATATGGGCTGTTGTCATGTCCATGGAAATAAGGCCACCCTTTAGAGAAAGATTGCATACACTCAGGAGATGGGGTACATGTTGGGTCTGGAAAGTTATATAATCGGAGGCGGGTAAACCATCTGGTCCTGGGCATTTGCCTAGTGGTATCTTATGAAGAGCAGCGGTTAATTCATCTAAGGTAAAGGGAGAGACTAGTACCCGCTTCTGTGAGTCGATCAGAGTTGGGAGGGTCACAGAGTCGAGGAAGGAGGAGACAAGAGGAGCGTGGGAAACTGTGGGATGTGAGGGAGGCAAATTATAGAGGGCTTCATAGAAGTCTCGAAATTGAGCAGCAATTTGAGTAGAGGAGAACACCTGGGTCTCCTGAGGGGGAGGTTAGCTGGTGGATGAAGTTAGCAGATCTTCTGCTTTTTATTTTATGCATCATGAATCTGGAGGCTTTGTCGCCATGGACAAAATATTTGTGTTGAGAATTTAGATAGTATTTGGCCACCTTGATTTGTAAGAGGGCTTTCGGTTCAGCTCTCAGCCTCACTAATTCCTCTAACTGTGAATCAGAGAAGGAGCATTTATGCAACGACTGGAGGGCCTGAATCTTTAGATAGATAGCCTCTATTTTTTCTCCTCTGATTTTCTTCAGATGAGTTCCTATACTAATAAAATGTCCCCTAATGAATGGTTTGTGGGCATCCCAAAGAGATTGGGGTGATATAGTGGGTTGTTTGTTTAATGAGAAGTACTCATCCAGTAGGGCGGCAATTTTGTCTTTAGTTTCCGTATCACCTAGTAGGGATTTATTGAGACGCCAGTTAAAGGTTCTCGGATGGTGCGAAGGCGCCATTATGGAGAGGAAGACAGGGGCATGGTCAGATAGGTGGATGGAACGAATTTTAGCTTTCGAGCATAGCTGGAGATGTTATTTCGAGACAAATAAGTAGCCTAGTGTAGTCCTCTAAGTTGGGATGAAAAGTGTGCCATGAATCCACCAAATGTAGATTCCACAGCCCTTCTCTCATGACTCGCAGGGAACTCAGAGAGTGAGCGGATTTATGTGAGGAATAATCAATTTGCGGGTTCATGGACACATTCAAATCCCCACCCAGAACCACCAGACCTTCCTTAAAAGAGTCGATGGTTGGGATGGTTGTGGTAAGCCATTGTGCTTGTCTAATGTTCGGTACATATAAATGTATAAATGTATACAGGGAGTGCAGAATTATTAGGCAAATGAGTATTTTGACCACATCATCCTCTTTATGCATGTTGTCTTACTCCAAGCTGTATAGGCTCGAAAGCCTACTACCAATTAAGCATATTAGGTGATGTGCATCTCTGTAATGAGAAGGGGTGTGGTCTAATGACATCAACACCCTATATTAGGTGTGCATAATTATTAGGCAACTTCCTTTCCTTTGGCAAAATGGGTCAAAAGAAGGACTTGACAGGCTCAGAAAAGTCAAAAATAGTGAGATATCTTGCAGAGGGATGCAGCACTCTTAAAATTGCAAAGCTTCTGAAGCGTGATCATCGAACAATCAATCGTTTCATTCAAAATAGTCAACAGGGTCGCAAGAAGCGTGTGGAAAAACCAAGGCGCAAAATAACTGCCCATGAACTGAGACAAGTCAAGCGTGCAGCTGCCAACATGCCACTTGCCACCAGTTTGGCCATATTTCAGAGCTGCAACATCACTGGAGTGCCCAAAAGCACAAGGTGTGCAATACTCAGAGACATGGCCAAGGTAAGAAAGGCTGAAAGACGACCACCACTGAACAAGACACACAAGCTGAAACGTCAAGACTGGGCCAAGAAATATCTCAAGACTGATTTTTCTAAGGTTTTTTGGACTGATGAAATGAGAGTGAGTCTTGATGGGCCAGATGGATGGGCCCGTGGCTGGATTGGTAAAGGGCAGAGAGCTCCAGTCCGACTCAGACGCCAGCAAGGTGGAGGTGGAGTACTGGTTTGGGCTGGTATCATCAAAGATGAGCTTGTGGGGCCTTTTCGGGTTGAGGATGGAGTCAAGCTCAACTCCCAGTCCTACTGCCAGTTTCTGGAAGACACCTTCTTCAAGCAGTGGTACAGAAAGAAGTCTGCATCCTTCAAGAAAAACATGATTTTCATGCAGGACAATGCTCCATCACACGCGTCCAAGTACTCCACAGCGTGGCTGGCAAGAAAGGGTATAAAAGAAAAAAATCTAATGACATGGCCTCCTTGTTCACCTGATCTGAACCCCATTGAGAACCTGTGGTCCATCATCAAATGTGAGATTTACAAGGAGGGAAAACAGTACACCTCTCTGAACAGTGTCTGGGAGGCTGTGGTTGCTGCTGCACGCAATGTTGATGGTGAACAGATCAAAACACTGACAGAATCCATGGATGGCAGGCTTTTGAGTGTCCTTGCAAAGAAAGGTGGCTATATTGGTCACTGATTTGTTTTTGTTTTGTTTTTGAATGTCAGAAATGTATATTTGTAAATGTTGAGATGTTATATTGGTTTCACTGGTAAAAATAAATAATTGAAATGGGTATATATTTGTTTTTTTTTTAAGTTGCCTAATAATTATGCACAGTAATAGTCACCGGCACACGCAGATATCCCCCTAAAATAGCTAAAACTAAAAACAAACTAAAAACTACTTCCAAAAATATTCAGCTTTGATATTAATGAGTTTTTTGGGTTCATTGAGAACATGGTTGTTGTTCAATAATAAAATTAATCCTCAAAAATACAACTTGCCTAATAATTCTGCACTCCCTATATACTTGAGGGCCTATGTGTCCCTTAACTAGAATGTATATTCCCTCCGGGTCTTGGAGGTGGCTAATGTATTTAAAGGGGACTCTTCTCTGGAATCCTTTGCTCATCCCTCCTTCCCCCGAGGCCAAAGAACCTCCCCCACAGTGATACCACTGAGGGTAATGTAAAAAGGTCAGGTTGGGGTAATGATTGAATCTAAAATGCGTCTCTTGGAGAAGTAATACAGTCGTGCGTGGTCGTGGTAGGAGGAGCATTACTTTCACCTCTCCCTGTTAGATTCCCGTTGTGCTGTGACATCTCCCTTATACGCTGTGTAAAGCATACTTTTTAATTTATTTTGGAACTGCTGCATCCTTTCCGACTTGCGGTAATTCGGTAACATTTCAGGCACTTTTTACTTATACCAGGGGTCTAGTAGCGTGGCCACCCAGTACAGGTCGTTCTCCTTCAGCCTTTTTATACGAGGGTCCCTCAACAGGCACGACAGCATAAAAGACCCCATTTGCACAAGGTTGGATGCCGAGCTACTCATGTCCCGTTCCTCAGTGATCTCACTGAAAGTCTGTTCTTTCCCCCAGCCACGTACAACACCACGGGTACCAGATAGGTGACAACGAGCACCCTGGGATGCCTGTTGTGGTTGGTCTTCCTCCTCCTCCTCCTCAAAGCCACATTCCTCCTCTGACTCCTCTTCCTCACACTCCTCTTCCAGCGTTGCCGCAGGTCCAGCAAGCGATGCTGATAAGGCTGTTTCTGGTGGTGATGGTGACCACAACTCTTCCTCTTCACGCTCATCTATGGCCTGATCCAGCACTCTTTGCAGGGCACGCTCCAGGAAGAAAACAAATGGGATGATGTCGCTGATGGTGCCTTCGGTGCGACTGACTAGGTCTGTCACCAACTCAAAAGAACGCATGAGCCTACAGGCATTGCGCATGAACGTCCAGTAATGTGGCAAAAAAATTCCCAGCTCCGCAGAGGCTGTCCTACCACCCCGGTCATACAAATACTCGTTGACTGCTTTTTCTTGTTGGAGCAGGCAGTCAAACATTAGGAGTGTTGAATTCCAATGTGTCGGGCTGTCACAAATCAAGCGCCTCACTGGCATGTTGTTTCGCTGCTGGATATCTGAAAAGTGCACCATGGCCTTGTAGGAACGCCTGAAATGGCCACACACCTTCCTGGCCTGCTTGAGGACGTCCTGTAAGCCCGGGTACTTATGCACAAAGCGTTGTACAATCAGATTCAACACATGTGCGATGCACGGCACATATGTCAACTTGCCCAAATTCAATGCCGCCAACAAATTACTTCCATTGTCACACACCACTTTGCCGATCTCCAGTTGGTGCAGAGTCAGCCACTGATCCACCTGTGCATTCAGGGCGGACAGGAGTTTTGGTCCGGTGTGACTCTCTGCTCTCAGGCAAGTCAACCCCAAGACGGCGTGACACTGTCGTATCCGTGATGTGGAATAGCCCCTGGGGACCTGGGGGGGTGCAGTTGATGTGGAGCAAGATGCAGCAGCAGAAGAGGACTCAGCCAAGGAGGTTATGGAAGAGGATGGAGTAGGAGGAGTAGAGGAGGGGGCAGCAGGCCTGCCTGCAAGTCGTAGCGGTGTCACCAACTCCTCTGCAGAGCCACGCATTACATGCTTGGCAGCCGTCAGCAGGTTCACCCAATGCGCAGTATAGGTGATATACCTGCCCTGACCGTGCTTTGCAGACCGGATATCAGTGGTCAGATGGACCCTTGCCCCAACATTGTGTGCCAGACATGCCATTACTTCCTCTTGCACAATCGAGTACAGGTTGGGGATTGACTTTTGTGCAAAGAAATTTCGGCCGGGTACCTTCCACTGCGGTGTCCCAATAGCTACAAATTTTTGAAAGGCTTCAGACTCCACCAGCTTGTATGGCTAAAGCTGGCGGGCTAATAGTTCCGACAAGCCAGCTGTCAGACGCCGGGCAAGGGGGTGACTTTGTGACATTGGCTTCTTACGCTCAAACATGTCCTTGACAGACACCCGACTGTGGGCAGATGAGCAGGAACTGCTCAAGGCGAGAGACGGAGCGGCGGATGGTTGAGAGGGGGCAAGGAGGACAGCAGTGGTTGATGTGGCTGAAGATGCTGGACCAGGAGGAGGATGGCGACTTTGAGTTTGTGTGCTGCTTGTACTCATGTGTTGATCCCATAGGCATTTGTGAATTGAGATCATGTGCCTTCGCAAAGCAGTTGTACCTAGGTGGGTGTTGGACTTCCACGACTCAGTTTCTTTTGGCACAGGTTGCAAATGGCATCGCTGTTGTCAGAGGCAGACACACAAAAAAATGCCACACTGATGATCTCTGCAATGACGGCATTCTGGTGGTGGCAACAGCATGCGTTGATTGGCGTGCTGTCTGGCTGACCCCGGGTGCCGATGCATGCTGTCTAACTGTGCCACTAGCTCCTTGCGACGACCTCCCCCTGCTTCAAACTCGTCTCCTCCTCCTCTCTGTCTCCCCATCTGAACTTTTCCCCTGTACTTCTTCTGTTCGAGCGGGCACCCACGTGACATCCACGGACACATCATCATCATCAACCGCTTCACTTGTATCTGACAACTCAGCAAAGGAAGCAGCTGCGGGTACAACATCATCATCATCACACTGTATGCCCTTGTAATGCTGCCTGACTGAGACATATCCCTGTTATCTACATCCTCTGGCAATAATGGTTGCGCATCACTCATTTCTTCCAACTGATGTGTAAATAACTCCTCTGACAGATCAAGTGAAGCAGCTGTGGTGCTAGTGTTGGTGGTGGCGGCAGGCGGGCGAGTGGTAACTTGAGAGGTGCCCGAAGCTGAGCTGGAGGAGGATGGTGTGTCAAGGTTCCGAGCATAAGCTGTAGAAGATTGGGTGTCCTGTGTTAGCCAGTCAACTATGTCCTCAGAACTTTTCAAGTTCAGGGTACGTGGCCTCTGAACACTGGGCATTATTCTAGGGCCAAAGGGAATCAGCACCACGGCCACGACGGCCCCTGCAGGGTGGCCTGCCTCTGCCTGTCATTTTTTTTAGGCTAGTTTAGTTGTACTATGCATGCAAGCTACTGTGACACCAGATATGAGTGGCACTGTGCACTGGCAGAAGTTGGCAGAGTAGACGCTGTAGGCCTGACACACACGCTGGCAACAACTAACTGCTATTCAATCTATTACAGTCAAAATATATATATTTTTTTTAAATGTAATCTACTGTGACACAAGATTTGAGTTGTGCTGGTGACACTATTCACTTGCAGGGCACGAAACACACACACACGTGCAGGCAACTGACTGCTATTATTTCACAGTCAAAATTGTTGTTGTTTTTTAAAATGTAATCTACTGTGACACCAGATATGAGTTGCGCTGGTGACACTATGCACTTGCAGGGCCTGAAACACACATACGCATGCAGGCAACTGACTGCTTCTTATTCACAGTCCAAATTTATTAATTTTTTAAAATGTAATCTACTGTAACACCAGATATGAGTTGCGCTGGTGACACTATGCACTTGCAGGGCCTGACACACACACACGCGTGCAGGCAACTGACTGCTATTTATTCACAGTCAAAATTGTTGTTTTTCTTTAAATGTAATCAAATGTGACACCAGATATGAGTTGCGCTGGTGACACTATGCACTTGCAGCGCCTGAAACACACGCGTGCAGGCAACTGACTGCTATTTATTCACAGTTAAAATTTTATTTTTTATTTTTATCTAATCTACTGTAACACCAGATATGAGTTGCGCTGGTGACACTATGCCCTTGCAGAGCCTGAACCACACACACACGTGCAGTCAACTAACTGCTATTTATTCACAGTCAAAATTGTTGTTTTTCTTTAAATGTAATCTAATGTGACACCAGATATGAGTTGCGCTGGTGACACTATGCACTTGCAGGGCCTGAAACACACACACGCGTGCAGGCAACTGACTGCTATTTATTCACAGTCAAAATAGTTTTTTTTATTTTTATGTAATCTACTGTAACACCAGATATGAGTTGCGCTGGTGACACTATGCACTTTCAGGGCCTGAAGCACACACACGCGTGCAGGCAACTGACTGCTATTTATTCACAGTCAAAACTATTATATATTTTTTTAATGTAATCTACTGTAACACCAGATATGAGTTGCGCTGGTGACACTATGCACTTGCAGGGCCTGAAGCACACACACACGCGTGCAGGCAACTGACTGCTATTTATTCACAGTCAAAATTGTTGTTTTTATTTAAATGTAATCTAATGTGACACCAGATATGAGTTGCGCTGGTGACACTATGCACTTGCAGGGCCTGAAACACACACAAGCGTGCAGGCAACTGACTGCTATTTATTCACAGTAAAAATTGTTTTGTTTTTTTAAATGTAATCTATTGTGACACCAGATATGAGTTGCGCTGGTGACACTATGCACTTGCAGGGCCTGAAACACACACACACACGTGAAGGCAACTGACTGCTATTATTTCACAATCAAAATTGTTGTTTTTTTAAAAATGTAATCTACTGTGACACCAGATATGAGTTGCGCTGGTGACACTATGCACTTGCAGGGCCTGAAACACACACACGCGTGCAGGCAACTGACTGCTATTTATTCACAGTCAAAATTGTTGCTTTTCTTTACATTTTGGGATGCTGTCAGGACGCAGCAGACTCCTTACAGCAGAGATCAGATGAGTCTTTCAGAACTGTAGTGGACACTGAATACACTGGCCTCGCTATCGATTTCCCTATTAAATCAGCAGCAGCTACACTGTCCCTCCTCTCACTAAGAATGCAGCTTCCGAATGAATCTAAAATGGATGCTGTCCAGGAGGTGGGAGGGTCTGGGAGGGAGGGTATGATGCTGATTGGCTGGAATGTGTCTGCTGACTGTGAGGTACAGGGTCAAAGTTTACTCAATGATGATGTATAGGGGGCGGACCGAACATCGCATATGTTCGCCTGCTGCGGCGAACGCAAACAAGCTATGTTCGCCGGGAACTGTTCGCCGGTGAATAGTTCGGGACATCTCTACTACATAGTGTAAATGATCAGCTGCAGTGTGGTGGCTGTGTAACTGGGCAGGAGTCAAGGTAGCATATCAATGTAATAGAATGCAGCTTACACTGAGGGAAACATATGCACTCGAGCAAATTCAATGTCCTTTTAGTCACTAGTGCTGCAGAGCGGTGTATCGCTTGATACATCTAGGTACGCTTGCTACACTGAAGCTGCTAATGCCAGCATGACCCTAATATTTTGTCTTGGTGTGGAGATCAAACATTATCAAGGCATTCTGCTGAGTATATGACCCTGGTTATACTAAACACATTAGTTTTCTAGCACATTGGTTCAAGCTTAATGCAGAAGCTCGTAGCTCAATGTGTTTCACCACTGGGTAAGTGGATGATCAAGAGCAGCAAAGAGCAGGTGAGTTTAACATGCAGACCCTGCCACCGCTAATGCTGTGTGACAGCATGTCTGGCGCTAGTGTGGCCGTGAAGCAGCCAAGAACGAGCCTCTATAATGGTGGGTTCACATCAACATTATGAATTCAGTTATTGCTTTCTGTTCTAACATGGTTATAATGGAAAATACCGGAAATCTTTAGAGGCATTCTGTTTTGATCCATCATACTATGAGCATGCATAACGGACCGGTCTGGTTTCCGTTATCCAGGACAGAAAACAAAGTCCTAAAGACAGAACTTTATTTTCCGTCCTGGATAACTGAAATTAGATGGATCCGTTATGCTTGCCCATAGACTTCTATTATGATAGATCAAAACTGAACGCCTCTTAAGGTTTCCAATTTGAATTCCTTCTTACGAATTCTGTTATTTTCCATTATAACCATATTATAACGGAAAGCAATAACTGAATTAATAACGTTGATGTGAACCCGCCCTAAGGGGCAAGCCCCTCCTATTATTCAGAGCCAAGCCCACGCAGCAGCGAATCAGAAAGGAGAAGGTGTGACAGACACATAGTACTACTTGTCTACCCAATGCCCCATGTCTCTAGCCAGAGGGGCTCCATACAATGGTGTAAAGACACCAGCTGTTCATACAGGGATATACAGTGGGATGCAAAAGTTTGGGCAACCTTGTTAATCGTCATGCTTTTCCTGTATAAATCGTTGGTTGTTATGATAAACAATGTCAGTTAAATATATCATATAGGAGACACACACAGTGATATTTGAGAAGTGAAATTAAGTTTATTGGATTTACAAAAAGTGTGCTATAATTGTTTAAACAAAATTAGGCAGGTGCATAAATTTGGGCACTGTTGTAATTTTATTGATTCCAAAACCTTTAGAACGAATTATTGGAACTCAAATTGGCTTGGTAAGCTCAGTGACCCCTGACCTACATACACTGGTGAATCCAATTAGGAGAAAGAGTATTTAAGGGCGTCAATTGTAAGTTTCCCTCCTCTTTTAATTTTCTCTGAATAGTAGCAACATGGGGGTCTCAAAACAACTCTCAAATGACCTGAAGACAAAGATTGTTCACCATCATGGTTTAGGGGAAGGATACAGAAAGCTGTCTCAGAGATTTCAGCTGTCTGTTTCCACAGTTAGGAACATATTGAGGAAATGGACCACAGGCTCAGTTCAAGTTAAGGCTCGAAGTGGCAGACCAAGAAAAATCTCGGATAGACAGAAGCGACGAATGGTGAGAACAGTCAACCCACAGACCAGCACCAAAGACCTACAACATCATCTTGCTGCAGATGGAGTCACTGTGCATCGTTCAACCATTCGGCGCACTTTACACAAGGAGATGCTGTATGCGAGAGTGATGCAGAGGAAGCCTTTTCTCCGCCCACAGCACAAAAAGTGCCGCTTGAGGTGGACTAAAGCACATTTGGACAAGCCAGCTTCATTTTGGAATAAGGTGCTGCGGACTGATGAAACTAAAATTGAGTTATTTGGCCATAACAAGGGGCGTTATGCATTGAGGAAAAAGAACACAGCATTCCAAGAAAAACACCTGCTACCTACAGTAAAATATGGTGGTGGTTCCATCATGCTGTGGGGCTGTGTGGCCAGTGCAGGGACTGGGAATCTTGTCAAAGTTGAGGGACGCATGGATTCCACTCAGTATCAGCAGATTCTGGAGACCAATGTCCAGGAATCAGTGACAAAGCTAAAGCTGCACCGGGGCTGGATCTTTCAACAAGACAACGACCCTAAACACTGCTCAAAATCCACTAAGGCATTTATGCAGAGGAACAAGTACAACGTTCTGGAATGGCCATCTCAGTCCCCAGACCTGAATATAATTGGAAATCTGTGGTGTGACTTAAAAGAGAGCTGTCCATGCGCGGAACCATCAAACCTGAATGAACTAAAGATGTTTTGTAAAGAGGAATGGTCCAAAATACCTTCAACCAGAATCCAGACTCTCATTGGAACCTACAGGAAGCGTTTAGAGGCTGTAATTTCCGCAAAAGGAGGATCTACTAAATATTGATTTCATTTTTTTTTTGTGGTGCCCAAATTTATGCACCTGCCTAATTTTGTTTAAACAATTACAGCACACTTTCTGTAAATCCAATAAACTTAATTTCACTTCTCAAATATCACTGTGTGTGTCTCCTATATGATATATTTAACTGACATTTTTTATCGTAACAAACAAAAATTTATACAGGAAAATCATGACGATTAACAAGGTTGCCCAAACTTTTGCATCCCACTGTAGAAGCGGTTTATGAAAAAGGGAGGAAAGCACAGTGGGACAACACCTTAGCAAGGGAATGGAGAGGATTCCAGTAAATAAGGCTGCCTTGTGATGTCTTAGCAATGGCCTGCCAAGATGAAAGAATGGATGTACAAATGTATTAAAGGAAATGTGTAATCAGAAAATAACCTATTGTTCAAATCACGTTTTTATGTTTCACATTTTAAAATATTTTTTGGCCATTATTTTAAATTTTCCATGTCAATACCTATATTTAAACAAAAAACATAAAATCCTGCAGTTTTCCTACTAGCTACTAAACCTAATAATAGGCACCACTTCTTGGTCTGTACAAATCACTTTACTGCAGTTACTCGATTATCTATACACATAAGTGATATCAATATAGGCAGGATCCACCATTCACAATATGTGATTGTCAAAGCTTAGCTTCTCTTCAATCAGCTGATCGGTGGGGTGCCAGGTATTGGACACCCGCCTATCTGAAGTTGATTACCTATGCTGTGGATAGGCCATCAATATTAAAATCCTGGAAAACCACTTTAAAGAGTAACTAATCCTTTATCTAAACGTTTAATATGTTCTCCCTAATCTAATATATAAAGCTGAGTGTATGTGTGTGTGTATGTATGTCCGCTAAAGGAATCCACATCATTGCATTTACAATCACAAAATCTGGCACATGGGTACATCAGGTGTCTGGGAAGGTTTTAGACCAGGTCTCAGCTCTCTAGGATTCTGGAGATATTCCCAAAAAATGCATTGGTCATATAACCCTTGTCAGTCAATAGAAGCTCGCAGGCCGTTAGCCTCCACATACACAGTTTTACTCCAGGTTTCCATAACAACCCAGCCATTTTTCTTCACTGCTGTAGGAGAGCTTTAAAGGAAATCTGTCACCAGGATAATTGCTATTTAAAGTAAAGCCATGGCCTAATAGCACTTAGTACCTTATTTCAAGAAGTGCCTTTGTTCCAGCAATAAATGTTTTTATCCTGTGAAAATCCAGTTTATTTGGTATGCAAATCAGCCAGTAAGGTGCCCAGAGGGGCGTCGCTCTTGCAGGAAGGAGCCCAGACACGTCCCCTGCCACAATGTGTCCACCCTCAAAAGACTAACTTAAAACCCCACCCCCAGGCCAGCTAAGCCACGCCCTGATCGGGTTAGGCCACGCCCCCATTCAGCTGACAAAGATTGAAAAAATGAAGGTAAAAATCAACTTCTGTCAGCTACAGGGGTAAGAGGGAGGGTGACTTTCTCCCTGCAGCTCACACTCAGACAGCATTGTACTGCTGTCTTAGAGTGAGCTGTTAAAAAGGACATGCCCCCCGATCCAGTTAGGCCACGCCCCCTCCCACTCCTCAGCCGACAGGGATTGAAAAAATGAAGGTAAAAATCAACTTCTAGGTCTCGCTAAGCCATGCCCCTGATCCAGTTAGGCCACACCCCTCCCACTCAGCCAACAAGGATTGAAAAAATGAAGTTAAAAATCAACTTCTAGCATCCAGCTATCCTCTTAATGCTGTTTCCAACACATTTTGATAGGGTTTCCATCAATTTCTAACCTTTTTTTTTAATGAACCAGACACTCTCTTCTCTTCCGAGTAGGGGGTGCCTGGTTTTCTCCCATTGACTTCCATTATACTCGGGTGCTCAGCCGAGCACACGAATATAGCAATGTGTTTGTGCCAAAAACCTGAATACTTTGGTGCTCGCTCACCACTAAATATGATGAATCAGACACAAAATCAATTTTAAGAAGTTCACTCATCTCTAGTTTAAAGCCCTGAACCATAGAAATTGTACAGGGTGTGCCATTTATATGGATACACCTTAATAAAATGGGAATAGTTGGTGATATTAACTTCCTGTTTGTGGCACATTAGTATATGTGAGGGGGGAAACTTTTCAAGATGGGTGGTGACCATGGCGGCCATTTTGAAGTCGGCCATTTTGAATCCAACTTTTGTTTTTTCAATAGAAAGAGGGTCATGTGACACAACAAACTTATTGGGAATTTCACAAGAAAAACAATGGTGTAACTTTATTCTTTCATGAGTTATTTACAAGTTTCTGACCACTTATAAAATGTGTTCAATGTGCTGCCCATTGTGTTGGATTGTCAATGCAACCCTCTTCTCCCACTCTTCACACACTGATAGCAACACCGCAGGAGAAATGCTAGCACAGGCTTCCAGTATCCGTAGTTTCAGGTGCTGCACATCTCGTATCTTCACAGCATAGACAATTGCCTTCAGATGACCCCAAAGATGAAAGTCTAAAGGGGTCAGATCGGGAGACCTTGGGGGCCATTCAACTGGCCCATGACGACCAATCCACTTTCCAGGAAACTGTTCATCTAGGAATGCTCGGACCTGACACCCATAATGTGGTGGTGCACCATCTTGCTGGAAAAACTCAGAGAACGTGTCAGCTTCAGTGCATAAAGAGGAAAACACATCATCATGTAGCAATTTTGCATATCCAGTGGCCTTGAGTTTTCCATTGATGAAGAATGGCCCCACTATCTTTGTACCCCATATACCACACCATACCATAATTTTTTTTGTTCCAACAGTCTTGGAGGGATCTATACAATGTGGGTTAGTGTCAGACCAATAGTGGTGGTTTTGTTTGTTAACTTCACAATTCACATAAGTTTGCCTCATCACTGAACAAAATATTCTGCGTAAACTGAGGGTCCTGTTCCAATTTTTGTTTTGCCCATTCTGCAAATTCAGTGCGCCGATCTGGGTCATCCTCGTTGAGATGCTGCAGTAACTGGAGTTTGTAAGGGTGCCATTTGTGAGTAGCTAATATCCGCCAAAGGGATGTTCGACTAATGCCACTCTCCAGTGACATGCGGCGAGTGCTACGCTGTGGGCTCTTTCTGAATGAAGCTAGGACAGCCACTGATGTTTCTTCATTAGAGACAGATTTCATGCGTCCACATTTTGGCAAATCCAACACTGAACCAGTTTCACGAAACTTAGCAAGCAGTTTGCTAACTGTAGCATGGGAGATGGGTGGTCTCATAGGGTGTCTTGCATTGAAATCTGCTGCAATGACCCGGTTACTGCGTTCACCAGACATTAACACAATTTCTATTCGCTCCTCACGTGTTAACCTCGGCGACATGTCAATGGCTGTATACAAAGAGAAACTTGTAAATAACTCATGAAAGAATAAAGATACGTTAAAACCAAGCACACCATTGTTTTTCGTGTGAAATTCCCAATAAGTTTGATGTGTCACATGACTCTCTTCCTATTGAAAAAATAAAAGTTTTATTCAAAATGGCCGACTTTAAAATGGCCACCATGGTCACCACCCATCTTGAAAAGTTTCCCCCCTCACATATACTAATGTGCCACAAACAGGAAGTTAATATCACCAACCATTCCCATTTTATTAAGGTGTATCCATATAAATGGCCCACCCTGTATTTATAATACATGGTTGGTAGCCAGTTAAACCTGCATAGAAATATATATAAATAAAATTATGGCAATTCTTTCAGTATATTGTATTGTAGGCTGTTTGAATTCTATCATTTGATTTCCAAACAGCAATACTTTAACATTAAATTTAGTTTTGCTAAATTAGTATTTGAAATTTTGAACACCTTTGGATTTCTCCAGTCACTTTGAATTGCCTGATGACCAGAGCCCAATTGTATCTATCATGCCTGCTGATCTTGTTTCATGTTTTATTTTTTGCCCCATGGTTCTGCACAGTTTCTTGTTCAAAGCAAATATATGCATTATATAATAACATTGAGTCTGGTAAACACAAAGTGAAAAACTTTTAATGTGCAATAGAGAATGTGTATTGTTTGGGAATAAAAAGCTGTTGCTACTGTATATTTGGCAATGGTAATTCACTAGCTTCTAGACTGTTACTAAAACAGCTGAATGAAGATGATACAGACAGCAGCTGCCATTATATTGCTGCAATGTTTCAATGAAAGCTAGCTTCATGATCTCATTGATGTTGTTTTTTAATTGCTAATGATGTGGTAAAATAGAAATAATATCATTCAAATTGAAAATTAGAGCAGAAAGAATGTCTTTTGTTTAGAATATAAACATCTGGTTATTTTCTGACTGTTTTTTTATCTCATTTGAAACTTTTCAATATCTCTGGGCAGTAATGTAACTAAGGTAACATGGACACATTGGAGTCTACTTATTCTTCTATGCATACCAGTTATTTCCCGCACCTGGTAAAATTGAATCCCAAAACAAAGTAAAATCAAAACTGTCTACAAATAAATCTATTTTAAAACAAGTCATTTTACTTTTGATGTTGTATGCCCTCATGGATAACTATTTCACAGTTTGTGCTTAGAGATGGCTTTGTAAGTTTTCATTTAGAACTTTTTTAATGGTGACATTCTTAGATGTTATGGTGTGGCATCCATTGAAACACATTGTATGCATGGTTGCATGTTTTTCAACTACCCTGTTGATATTTCTATTGCAATATTCATTTGAAACACATAATATAATAAATATGTTAATACAATTATATTCCTACCAATTTCCAAATATAAAAATGGGTATAACTTCCTTTTAAAAAGCACCCGCAAGCAGGTCAACAGTATTAAACTAGACAACCTGGTAGTGTTGATCCTGCTGATTAACCCCTTCTACCCAGGGCCAGTTTTCACCCTCCTGCATAGGCCATTTTTTGCAAATATGACATGTGTCACTTTTACTTATCCAAGCCATTCTGAGATTGTTTTTCTCGTGACACATTGTACCTCATGACAGTCATAAGTTTGAGTCAATATATTTCACCTTTATTTATGAAAAATTCCCAAATTTACAAAACATTTGGAAAAAATTAGCAAAATTATGTTTGTTTCAGTTTTACGTAATAAAGCATTTAAAAAAAATAATAATTATGTTTTTATTTTTCCATTTTCTGAAAGCCATATTTTTTTGGGCCGATTGTTTTGTGCAGGGGTTAATTTTTTGAAGGTAGAGTTGACATTTTTATTGGTACCATTTTTGGCTAAATATGATTTTTTGATCATTATTGGTTGTTTTGGCACAGTTTTTATTTATTTATTTTTTATATTGTTCACCTGTGGGGGTAGGTCATGTGATATTTTTATAGAACAGGTCGTTATGGACATGGCAATATCTAATATGTATACTTATTTAAGTTTTACACAATAAAAGCATTTTTGGAACAAAAAATGATGTTTTAGTGTCTCCATATTCTGAGAGCAATAGTTTTTTTTATTTTTTAACGGATTGTCTTATGTAGGGGCTCATTTTTTACAGGATGAGGTGATGGTTTGATTGGTACTATTTTGAGGTGCATATGACTTTTTGATCGCTTGGTATTACACTTTTTGTGATTTTTAGGTGACAAAATTTTTTGCCACAGTTTCTATATTTTTTCTTTCACAGTGTTTAACTAAACAGTTAGGTCATGTGATATTTTTATAGAGCTGGTTGTTACAGGTGTGGCAATACCTAAAATGTCTACTTTTCTATTTATTTAACTTTAACACAATAAAAGCATTTTTGAAACCCCAAATTTTTTTGGGTGTCTCCATAGTCTGAGAGCCATAGTTTTTTTTTTTTTTTTTTTAGCCGATTGTCTTATGTATGGACTTATTTTTTGCGGGATGAGGTTACGGTTTGATTGATACTATTTTGGGGGGCATATGTCTTTTTGATCGCTTGGTGTTGCACTTTTTGTGCCGTAAGGTGACAAAAATAGGCATTTTTTTGGCACTGTTTTTATTTATTTTTTTACAGTGTTTATCTGACAGGATAGATTATGTGATATATTTATAGAGCTGGTTATTATGGATGTGATAATACCTAATATGTGTGTTTTTTTCTTTATTTTTCTATTTTTTATTATAAAATCAGGGGCAAGGGGCTTTTTGTTTTTTATTAAAAACACTTTTTTACTTTATTTCTATCTGGGAATTCAGCCTTTGGGGGTCTTACCCCCTCTGCAATGCATTACAATACATCTGTATTGTAATGCATTGCCTGTTAGTGTATTACACAGTTGCTGGCTGTGGCATAAAAAATACAGGGTCCGAGGGGCCCCTGTGAAACGACATCTGATATAAAAATCAACATACGGTCCGGACTCTAGGACCCAGCGCATCATCAGCCTTTCACAGAGCAGTGTGTAATATGTGAGACACAGCTAGGTCACGTGGGACGCCGCGTTTGAGACCTGCTAACCGCTCGGGACGCCGGGTGAGTTTAAGCTGCTGCTGCTGGATGAGCCCACAGGAACAGAAGAGGGGTAAAGTACTCTGCCCTATGGGGCTTATTTGAAAAGATTATACCAGTGATTCCTATTGCATGCAGACGCCTGAATGGGTGATCTAGAGCGGACAATCATAAGTGACTCAAGCGCCATCAGGCTATTATATTTAGCGTGGACATTTACGATTGACGCCGACCTGGTGATGATACATGGTCACAGGGCTGACTGAATATTACTACATGGACATATGTTTACATTTATGTTTTATATTATATATATGTAGATTTTATGAGTTTTATGCCAATACATTAGTTTTATGTGAATAAATTAGGATTATTGATATCCTACCTTGAATGTAGTCAGATATTTGAGTGCCCTCCAATTACTTTATTTATTTGCAGTTTCTAAAGCTATTTTATCTTCATAAGTAAGGTCTGCTAAAAACTTTACCCCTACAATAGGTTCCTGTGCTAAGTTTTAAGAGACATTTGTGGAGACGGTGGGAAGGACTAGTTTAAGTCTTATCTCTTAGTCTGAACTTCCCCAGTGCACCAGTTGAACCTCCAGGTACAAAGGTAACTACCTATCACGTATAACCCCTGATCATTTTCTGAAGGATTTTCAAATGTTAGACACAGGGGTAAGAAACCACCTGTTTTGTATCCAGGGACATAATGACCTTTAGTTATAGTCAAATGAATTAACAGTCCATTTCCATTTTTGTCATTCCTTGCTTGGGCCTCAAGTGGTTTGTATCCCCAAACTATACCAGAGTTCTATCCCACAAATGACAATTTTTCACAGTTTGATCCCCACCCTGTTTCTGTTTGTGTAAATCAACAAAGAGAATCGGTACACGTATTTACCTAATAAAGTTAAATTTTATTACGACATAAAATACATACAAACATAAATGTAGAGACCATACAGCATGCTTAGAGGAGACAGTGCACAATATATCCACTGTAGATGGATTAAATTGCTTGACTCGCTGCAATCATTTTCAAAACCCTCTATATCTGGAATCTAGATCAGCATATATTATTGAAAGCTGTATCTAGCCATAATATAGTGATAACTTTTGATGTGGAGCAAGTCAAGCATGGGTCTATGGCGAGCATAAATGGCATTCATATACAAAGCTGCATCCTATCTGAGTAAATACAATTTTCAATACATGTTCAATATACATTCAGAATGGATGCATCGAATCGATCAAAGTTGCTCACCTACCCAATGTCCAGTGGTCTACGTGTGGGCTCTCTCTAACAAGCGTACTCCTCGACGTACGTTTCGCTAGTGCTTCTTCAGGAGATGCAAATGTATTGTTGTCCCTGGTGTAGAGTACCCTGCCAATGTGTTGTGGGGCATTTAACTATATTACAATAGTCAAATTTATAGGTGAGGGTATGGGCTAAAGTGTTGTACCAACGAGTTACAACCCCATCTTTGCTGACTGCCCCAAGGGCACCTTCCACCCATCCCCCCCTTACATTGAGGAAAAGTATATATACTATCAGGGTCTGGCCCCTTCCTTGGGTTCCTGGGCCTTATTGCAGTGGGAGGCGTGAATTCATGTAGGCTTCCCTTCTAGCTTCACAGATATGTCTGTGGTCAATAGAACTTGGTAGGACCCATCAAACCTCGGCTCGAGTGGCATTTTCCTGTTAAAATTTTTCACCAGCACCCAATCACCAGGCTGTATAGTGTGTCGGCCTGGACGTTCCTCAGGATCTGGGAGAGAGGAAAAGACTTGAGAATGTATTTTAGTCAATTGTTTACGCAACTCAATTACATATCTAGACAGAGTATCATACTGCATATTCAACTGCTGGGGAAAGTACATTCCCAGTCTGGGGACGCTGCCAAACAATATTTGGTAGGGACTGAGTTTCTTTGGACCCCTTTGCATGTGTCTCACACTAAAAAGCTAAGGCCGGGCTATCTGTCCAGGGTTTTCCAGTGTCTTGGGCGGCCTTCAGCATTTTCTGTTTCAGTGTGACATTCAGTCTTTCCACCCTCCCGCTGTTTTGTGGGTGATACGAGGTGTGCCAGACTAGCTCTGTCCCCAGCTGTGTCCATACCTCTTTGATAACATTGTCTGTGAAAGCTGGCCCTATTTCACTTTCAATTGTCTCCAGTAGCCAAAACAGGCAGACTATTTCATTCAAAAGCTTCTTGGCTGTGGTTATGGAAGACTGGTTTTTGGTAGGGAAGGCTTCTGGCCATCCTGAGAATAAATCAATCACCATTAGGTAATACTCATATGGACCTGCTCTTGGCATCTGTATATGGTCAATCTGTTTCCTTTGAAATGCATAAAGTAGTTTAGGGGTGCACTTTTGTGGGGCCTTTTCCATTTTTCCCGCATTACACCATGCACACACAAGATATCCTCGGGTATACTGGGTTAATGCCATAGAAAATCCTGGATCAAAGTAGTATGATGCCACCAAGTTTTTCATCTTGGTCTTTGATTGGTGTGTGGTTCGATGAGCCCACTATGCCACCATTGGATACATGCTTCATACATGGTAGATAAGACAGCACTTCTCACTGTATTGTTCCAGTTTTTCCGTTTAGTGGCGGTGCCTGCAGCATTGAATTCTGGCCTCCCAAACTTCTTGACTACTTGCAAAATAATGGAAAACTGCGGCACTCCAATTCTTTGAAATTATCTCCTTTATTTCACAGAGACAGTGACGTTTCGACCTGCTAGGTCTTTATCAAGCTCAAGAATACACAACACTTGTGAACATATATTATCACCAAAATCCAATAATTGGTCAATCTTAACTCCACCTATATTGAATAATACCGCCCCCTTCATGTTAAAAGGGCTTATCTCTTGTTATCCACATCCCTTAAATATTTCACATCTCCAAACATAATGTCTCACTCTATTTCTTACCACCTATCCGAGGCTGTGGGATCCGTCCATAGAGGATACAATGTGCTCTTTACTTCTAGACTTCACTTCGTCTGGCGTCTTCTTCTTCAAACTGCGCATGCGCCACTATGTCATCACTGACGTCTGCCTTGCATTGCGAATTCAACTTACCACACTCTGCGTCAACTACGCAATTTTCCATGGGAGTTTTGCCATGTACCCCCCTCCGGCATGCCACAGTCCAGGTGTTAGTCCCCTTGAAACAACTTTTCCATCACTATTGTGGCCAGAAAGAGTCCCTGTGGGTTATAAAATTCGCCTGTCTATTCAAGTCTATGGCGGTTCGCCCGGTTCGCCCGTTCGCGAACATTTGCGGAAGTTTGCGTTCGCCGTTCGCGAACGGAAAATTTTATGTTCGCGACATCTCTAATGAGCAGCTCACGGGGATAGAATATGGACACATCACTGGTGGTAAATATATCATCATATGAACTAACAAATGGGGAGATGGTCCTTTTAAGTAAGGGACTAAATTTCTGCCCGAGGGCAGAAGTGGACTGGTTTCAGGTGGAAGTGGATCTGTATAACTTTTTTAGACTTTTAAAACTTAAAATATATTTTAGTGAACAACAACCTAAACTAGATGAGATCATAGAAATAAGGGAATATAGACTTACTCTTAGAGATATGGGTTTATTTATAAGGAGTGAATTCCAGCCTCCTATTAATCATAAAGCTGTTGACACATATATTTCTCTTGTTAAATCAGAGATAGAAAAGTTGAGGAGAATACCAAAATCTATACAAGAAACTAATTTAACAAAGGGAGAAAAGGAGGCCCTGATTAAGTTAAAAGGTAGGAAAGAGCTTACTATTAAAAAAAGCAGATAAAGGTGGAGCAACAGTGGTATTAGATACAGATAAATATAGAGAAGAAATCCAGAAACAAGTACAGGATAGAGAGGTCTATAAACACTTGAGTAAAGATCCTAAATGGGATATAATTCGTAAGATCAAATTATTGACAGACAATGCATTTGCCAATGATTTGATAGACGAAAAGGTACATACCTATTTGATACCAGTAAATCCAGTCACCCCAATACTATATGTGCTCCCTAAAATTCATAAGGATCTTAAGAACCCTCCAGGGTGCCCTATAGTATCAGGTATTGACTCTGTTTTCTCCAATGTAGCTATCTTCCTAGACAGAATACTGAGATCCTTTGCTGTGGAAGCACAGTCATATGTACGTGATACAACTGATTTTCTCTCTAGACTGAAGGGCATGGGATATGCTGAGAGGGAGTGGCTTGTGTCATTTGATGTGTGATGTCACACATTGAAAAACAATATATATACCCAACCACCCTCTGTGCTAGCACACAAGGGTGGTTGAGGTGTATAGATGATGTATTCTTGATTTGGAGGGGATCAATAACAGATCTACATGAGTTCCATGAACAGATAAATAAAATTCATGTACAGCTGAAATTCACTAAGGTGTTCTCAAGAGAATCCCTGCAGTTTCTAGACACAATGGTGTATGTCAACAAGGGGCGACTGGAAACAGATCTCTTTATAAAGGCAACAGATCGCAATAATTAATTGCAATTTGAGAGTGCTCATCCAAGAGGGATGATAGAGTCTTTGCCTTATAGCCAATTTTTGCATACTAAACGGATAGTATCTGATACAGAAAAAGTAGATGGGCGATTGGAAATTATGGGAAAAAAAGTTTAGAGATAAAAGATACCCTCAGAAATTAATAGATTGACATCTAATAAGAGCTAAACAATGGAATAGAGAACAATTGTTAGTGTCAACAAATAAAGAGAAAAGAGTGAGAGAGAAAAGAATACCATTTGTGTCCACTTATACAGGAATGAGTGAAAGGATAACAGGAATATTGAGATGGAATTGGAGAATTCTGTCCCAATCTTTCCCACAGCTAGAAGAATTCCAGATGTCTCCATTGATGTCGTATAAAAGGGCTAAGAACCTGGGAGATGATCTGGTGAGAGCAGATATGAGAGGAAGAGAAAAAAAAACAAGAAGGAAACAAGGGGTGTTACCCATGCTTGGGCTGCTGCAATTGAGGCAGCCTAATTAAGGGAGACTTCTTCAATCACCCGAGAAAGGGAAAAAGATATGATATTAAAAAGGTCATTATACCTGTAGTTCTCAATATGTTATCTATGTCTTGCAGTGCCCGTGTGGCCTCCTCTATGTAGGGGAGACCACGCAAGCCTGCAAGAATAGAATCAATCAACATAGATATACAATTTGCAAATTATTGCCAATGAGGCAGGAACAAGAAGAAAGAGAGGAGATCCAATTACCAGTGCCAGAACACTTTGTGAAGTATAAACAAAATATTTCACAGCTGAGATTCAGAATTATAGACGGGATTCCGCTATTAAAAAGAGGAGGAGAAAGAGAGAAAATGTTGAAAAAGAAGGAGCTATGGTGGATATTTGAATTAGACACATTGGAACCAAGAGGCTTGAATAGAGATTTTAAAGTAGGTACGCTTTTTTAATCCTATGGAGGAGATTGTATGCTGAATTTAGGTGCCCGGCATTTAGCCGTGTTATTTTTTTATGTATATTTATATATATATTTTTTTTATGTATACCTATATATTTAGTTTTTTATCCACAAAGCAGAAAACCCTGTGAACAGGCTTGTGGGATCAGTTACCAGAGGAGAAAGATTGTGTATACCTTACACTGGACATTCTATAGAGATATGGACTGAAATAAATAATCAAGATGAGTGATATCGTAATAGTGCTGATACTGTGCACCCCAAGAATGGGTCATTAGGTGAGAACGCCACGTACCTCGGAAGGGGAGATAATTTGAGACCTATGTGATACTTAGAGACACATAACAGAATTAATATTGTGGAGATAAGCTAGGGGCTGGGCATGATATTTAGAGCCCAATGAGAGAGAGAGACATAGATAGATGGAGTGTGGCATGGGCAATAGGCTTCTATAATTGAAAGTGACCAAACCCTAATAGGGAAAATGGAATACAATAGTAATCCTTGTGAAAGGAAGAATAGGTCACCTAGGTTATATAGATTAAAAATTATGGATAACTATGACTTATTAGCCGGCATAGGATACCCAGCCAAATAAGATAAGCCCATATTGAATGATTGTGGTATTGTCTCAATAAAGAGCCCCGTAATGGAAGCGTCCGTTTATGCACTTGTGCGTATACCCAGAAGGGATTGTTCCCAGGGTTTGTGCAGCTGTGCATAGGATGCAATAATAAATAAGGTTGTGGTCTTTTGGGTGAAATAGAAGCTAGGGTCTCAGCCCTTCCGACAGGTATGGGGTCTGCAAACCGACAGCCTACCGAGGGGAATATACAGTATCAGCACTAAATTTCTGCAATTAGCAAAATAAATAATTTATATAAATATACCTCTAAATGAGGTCATTAATAATGTGAAAATATAACTGAAGAATGTCCAATATCAGGATAGGATGTCTAAATATTAAAGAGCCGCTGTGCAGAGAAGCCTCTACCTATCACGTGATTAATTCATGTGGAAATTAGAATGAAGAGCGTCCGTTGTCGAGATAGGATGTGTAGTAACTAGGGAGCCACTTCGAGGTGATGTCTTCTCCGGTCATGTGATCAAGCCACGTGATTCACGTGACCGGAGTGGGCGGAACTAAAGGATGATCGCATTGGATGACGTGAGTTAGGTGAGAAGTCAGACGTCAGTGATGACGTCAGTGATGACGTAGTGGCGCATGCGCAGTTTGAAGAAGAAGACGCCAGACGTACTAAGTGAAGTGTAGGAGTAAAGAGCGCAGTGTATCCTCTATGGACGGATCCCACAGCCTGGGATAGGTGGTAAGAAATGGCCAGGATACTTTTCATGCACTTCAGCCACTCGTACACTACCAAGCACACCCTCCTTGAGCTACAGCGGCAGAACTGCATCCCCCATCATATGCTGATATGCAACGTTTCCACCCGTTTGAATTCCACCCTCCATATGTTGGACCGACTGTACGAACAGAGAATGGCAATAAACAATTCCTTGATAATACAGGTGGACAGATATATTCCCCTGTGTAACTTCGATGTTAGCCAGTGGCCTGCCCTTTGCTAGTGACCTTGGAGGAAGCCACTTTATTTGTTAATCGCCAGGTCTATGGGATGAACAACCTCATTCTACTAATTCATATCCTGGAAAATATGCTGGTTAATCTGTCTGGTCAGGGGACTGGAGAAGTGGCGCCTACATCCCACGGCCACATGAGCTCTGTGGAGGCTGAACTGGAGGAGGAGGAGGAAGAGAAGGAGAAGGACATTGGAGCACAAGAAATGTTTAGCGAAATGGGTGGTTTTTCTACACAGGTGAAAGGAGAGGAGGAGCAGGAGCAGCCGGATGAGCACCATTCGTGCTTGCGTAGCGACAGCCGAATTGTCACCATTCAGCAGAGGGATGACTACTGGCTCTCCACCATGTTATACCCTCGCTACCGGTCCAAAATGAAGGCCTTTTTTACACCCGCTAAGAGGGAGGACAAACTGAACTACTATAGAGACATCCTATGTAGTCAGTTGGCCGCTGCCTATCTGTGCCATTGTCCATCCTCTCGCAAGTTTGACCAGGGGGGCTACTCTGCACTCACTTTCCACTGCCATGGCTGCTGGGGGAGGGGTTGGGTGAAAGTAGCAGTACCAGCTCCATCAGCAGCAGCCTGAGTCTAGAGTCGCTGATGAGCAGCTTTTTTCACTCACATAGTGAAGAATCTATTCACCAGAAGCTAGACATAGAGCAGAACCTGAACCAGCAGGTGGTGGCATACTTGAAGTGCACCCTGTAAGACATCATTGAAGATCTGCTGGGCTACAGGGCAGCCAAACTGGATTTGTGGCTGCAACAGGGCAATTTTGCCCTGAAAAAGCTGTCCTGTTTGGCCATTAGTGATGGACGAACATTGGCCGTGACAATTCGCAAAAGCAATCGTGAGAAAGTGATCATATGCGGGCCCCATTCACTTTAATGGCAGGCGAACCTGAAAAAACCTTCAGGTCATATTTGCAGCAACCAAATACTTACAAGAAATGCACAAATAGTCCTACAACATGGACAGTGACATACCAGAGGGGGAATCAATGGCAAAAATTCCCCCCAAAAATATGTATTTTAATCAAGGGCCATTTTTATGGTTTTTAAAAGGAAATTCTCATAAATGTGCCCTGCTGGAGCCTAGAAATTTATTTTTTTAGGCCACGGGAGTACGGTCCTTAAAAAATTAGACATTCACCTGACATAAAAGAAATAGTGATTATGTGGCACGAGGTACATTATGCGGTTAATGGACAAACATTTTAATGTAGTCCACTGGACTACAGGCCCCAAACATTAGGCATTCACCGGACAGAAAAACACAAGTAATTATGTGGCTGGAGGCATATTAGATGGTCATTGGATATCAATTTTACTGCAGGCAAGTACATATTGATGTCAAATACATATGTTTAAAAGAACAAAATATATGAAATCGGATTAAAAACATGGCTAACAAAATCCCCCCTTTTGAAAAAACACCAAATAATATTTGAAATTCGATAACACGGGGTCGTCACAGGTGTTGAATTCCTCCGAGGTCCCGAACATTAGGCATTCACCTGACAGAAAAGAACAAGTAATTATGTGTCTGGAGGTATATTAGAAGGTCATTCAATATCAATTTACTGTAGGCCAGTGCAGTACAGGCCCCAAACATTAGGTAGGAGGTACATTAGGCAGTTACCATATAACAATTTTTCTATTGGCCAATTAGATTACAGGCCCCAAAAATTATGCATTCACCGTACATAAAAAATCAAGTGATTATGTGGCCTGAGGTATATTAGACGGTGAATGGATATCAATTTTACTGCAGGCCAGTGGACTACAGACCCCAAAAATTATTCATTCACCGTACAGAAAAGAACAATTGATAATGTGGATGGAGGCA
The DNA here is from genome assembly GCF_905171765.1 of Bufo bufo. NCBI lineage: Eukaryota > Metazoa > Chordata > Amphibia > Anura > Bufonidae > Bufo > Bufo bufo. The sequence goes on along the minus strand of NC_053393.1, from coordinate 340,408,762 downwards.
CATTAGGCGGTCACCGTATAACAATTTTACTGTTGGCCAGTTAGATTACAGGCCCTAAAAATTATGCATTCACCGTACATAAATGATGAAGTGATTATGTGGCTGAAGGTATATTAGACGGCCATTCAATATTAATTTTACTGCAGGCCAGTGTAGTATAGGCCCCAAACATTAGGCATTCACCGGACAGAAAAGAACAAGTAATTATGTGGCTGGAGGTATATTAGACGTTAGAGTTGAGCGAACCCGAACTGTAAAGTTTGGGTTCGTACTGAACTTTAGGATTTTTGGACCCAGGACCAGAACCCGAACATTTCAGTAAAAGTTTGGGTTCGGGTTCGGTGTTCAGCGAGTTAATGACGCTTTTTGAAAGGCTGCAGAGCAGCCAATCAACAAGTGTTTAACTTGTGTGCCCGTAGAAGCCATCACAGCCATGCCTACTAATTGCATGGCTGTGATTGGCCAGTGCAGCATGTGACCCAGCCTCTATATAAGCTGGAGTCACATAGCGTTGCACGTCACTCTGCTCTGATTAGTGTAGGGATAGAATACTGCTGTTGTGAGGGAGAGAATAGGACAGAATCTTTAATCAGAAGTGCTTGTTAACGCAGCAATCTACCTGGATTTTGTTTTGTGGGTGCAGTGCACAATCTTTTTACCCTGCCCTGAGCCCAGTGACCCAGAAAAATAACTTTTATCCGTCTGTTAGTTAGGTGGGCGGCGGAGGCCATTTTATGCAAGTTCTGTGCACCAGCACAGCATATGTGCATATGTGACAGTCAAATAAAAGCTTAAAAATAAAATACTGCAATTATATTCTGGGTTTAAAAAAATCACCCATTTTTGGAAAGACCCTACATCTGTGGCATTTTGCAGCATTTGTCTGTGTGCAATTTAAGCTTGAAATACTGCAATAATTTTCTGGGTTTTAAAAAACACCCTTTTTGGGCAAAATACTCCATTTTACAGCCCTTGCTGCATCTGTCAGAGTGAAATTCAAGCGCTATATACTGCTGTCATATTCTGTTATTAAAAAATCACCCATTTAGGGCAAAATCCTAATTTTGCGGTGTTTGTTGCATCTGTCATTGTTAAAAATAAGCTTGAAATACTGCAATAATTTTCAGGGTTTTAAAAAACACAACCATTTTTGGCAAAACCTCCATCTGGGGCCTATGCCGCATTACTCAGTGTGGAATTTAAGCTAGAAATACTGCAATAATTTTCTGGGTTTTAAAAAACACCCTTTTTGGGCAAAATACTAAATAATAATACTTTACAGCCCTTGCTTCATCAGTGTGAAATTCAAGTGTTTTATACTGCTGTCATATTCTGTTATTTAAAAAAAACACCCTTTTTGGGCAAAATACTAAATTTGCGGCCTTGTCTGCATCTGTCAGTGTGAGATACAAGCTTGAAATACAGCAATAATATTCTGGGTTTAAAAAAAAAAACACCCATTTTGGGGAAAAATACTCAATTTTACAGCCCTTGCTGCATCTGTCAGTGTGAAATTCAAGCGTTATATACTGCTGTCATATTCTGTTATTTAAAAAAAAAAACACCCATTTAGGGCAAAATCCTAATTTTGTGGCATTTGCTGCATCTGTCATTGTTAAAAACAAGCTTGAAATATTGCAATAATTTTCTGGGTTTTAAAAAACACCTATTTTTAGCAATACCCACCATCTGGGGCCTATGCCGCATTAGTCAGTGTGCAATTTAAAGGGAACCTGTCATCGGGATTTTGTGTATAGTCTGAGGACATGGGTTGCTAGATGGCCGCTAGCACATCTGCAATACCCAGTCCCCATAGCTCTGTGTGCTTTTATTGTGTAAAAATAACTATTTGATACATATGCAAATTAACCTGAGATGAGTCCTGTCCCTGACTCATCTCACATACAGGACTCATCTCAGGTTAATTTGCATATGTATCAAATTGTTTTTTCACACAATAAAAGCACACAGAGCTATGGGGACTGGGTATTGAAGCAGCCATCTAGCAACCCATGTCCTCAGCTCTATGCACTAAATCCCGGTGACAGGTTCCCTTTAAACTAGAAATAGAGCAATAATATTCTGGGTTTAAAAAAACACCCATTTTGGGGGGGGCGGAGCTTGCGCCGGTCAGAGATGGCTGCACACTTCTGAGCTCCGTTACACAAGCCGTCATTAGCACTTGCTAACTGAAGCTATCAGCCCGAAAATTGTGAAGATCGGTAACCCTAAGACTGGTGAACACCCAAACCCGAACAAAACCCACTTTGCCGGAGGCGAAATGGACAAGTTTATTAAAAAAGCGGCCTCCTCGTTCGTGGCACGAGATTCCAAGATGGCGCCTGCACAGCCTGCACAGTCTCACAGAGCCAGCGCGCAGGAGAGATCCGATGAGGACATCGATGCTGATGAGCCGCAAGGTAAAGGGGCCCTCCCCATAACCAGGCACTACTTAAAACAAACCTTATGCAAAGCCATGGAGCCGATCCTCAGCGAAATCGCTGCTATGCGCCAAGACATGAGGCAGGTGGGAGACAGGGTGGAGGCACTTGAGACCCACCAGGCTATGATCTTAGAACATCAAAAAGCCACCTCCAGTTCTTTTCAAAAGTGCAGCACGTATCTCAATGAACTGCATAATGCCCTGGAGGACCAGGAAAACAGGGGGCGCCGCAATAACTTGCGCATACGGGGGATCCCAGAAACTGTTGCCCCTGGAGACATACCGGCAGCAGTGAAACATCTCTGTATCTCACTCCTGGGCCCAAACTATGCTCTCGACATAACAATTGAGAGAGCTCACAGGGCATTACGTCCCAGACCTAAGCCAGAAGACCCTCCTAGGGACGTGATTTGTAAATTTCTCAATTTCCAAGTCAAAGTAGCAGTCCAAGAAGCTGCAAGGAACCATCCAGAAATCTTATTTGAAGGAGCACAGGTATCCATTTACCAAGATCTAGCCCCTTGCACGCTAAGAAAACGCAGAATCCTGAAACCCCTGACAGAATGGTTGCATTACAATAGGATCCAATATAAATGGAACTTCCCGTTTGGCCTATCTTTTTCTCAGGCAGGACACCGATTTAACATCCTAACCCACTCCGATTTGGATGAAATATATGATGTCCTACAAATCCCACCTCTAAAGATTGAAAATTGGGACTTATTCCAGGACATTGCTGCTCTTCCAGAAGTCCACACCATAACACCTTTCACACTGCTGCAAACCCCTAAAGCTCACAAAGCTGGTAAAAGCGGACGACAACTTACTCCGAAGAGACTTGCTCAGGAACCATAATCCTTCCTAAGTTAGTTTTACCTCATCGTGGTTCGTCACCTGAGAACTTTTCTCCAAAGATGTTGCTGTTCAACCCGGGACCAGTCGACAGCTGACACTCCATCGCACCGTTATGTTGCAGAGAACACCAGAGGGAGTTTTAAACAACTGACATGTGATAATCTCTGTTTGGTTACCTTATGTTTCCCCTCTCGTCTTCCTGTCCCTTGTCTCATGTCTTTCCTTTTCAAACCCACTTGTCTATGTCCCCCATCCACCAGATCTTTATAACTTTGTGTCCAACCCTTTGCTCAATGTCAGACAGATTGTCATCCTTATAAGTACTCAACTGTTCCCCTTCATCTTAGTATGTTTATATTACCATACTTGCTGCCAAATAATGTGCTTGAAGGCACACAAACAGGTCTGTTGACCTCATCCCCCTTATGATTGGCGTAGGGGTGACCCTACGTTTAAAGTGTTTTTTCTTGGTCTTATTCCATGTTCTTATGTTTCCCCTTATTCCCCTGTTTGATTCAAGGTACATCATACTTCTGCCTCACCTTTGTAGAAGACGACACATTAAATTTTGGATTCAAGCCTTTCCTCCGGAGCAGATGAGTACCAACCAACCTGTAAGTGCTCTCTTCTGGGGGACTGACACACTGATGCGTTTCATATTCCATCTGTCACATGATCATGGCTGATCTTCAAATTGCCATTTACAATGTGAAGGGTTTCAACTCTCCATCCAAGAGAAGCCATTTTTGCAATGTTACGCAAAGAGGGCTCAGATGTGTTGCTTCTCCAGGAGACACATTTCAGGTTTAATCATTACCCCAACCTGGAATTCTCACATTATCCCGTGGGGGGAGCTCATCTGCATCCGGGGGTGTAAGCATTGGTTTTAAAAGAAAGGTTCCCTTTAAATGTACTAATCATATCCAAGATCTTTTGGTCAAAGGGAATATAGGTTCTCAAACATACACTTTCATAAACTTTTATGCCCCCAACACCAAACAAGCTTCTTGGTTGTCTAACATCTCCCAAACTATTGAGTCCTTCAAAGAAGGTATTTTGATATTGGGAGGTGACTTTAATATTACACTTAACCCACAAATAGACTCATACTCCCACAAATCGGTCCACTCACTACGTTCTTTAAGACGGATAAGAGATATATTCTGGGGCTTGCACTTTGTTGGACTCCTGGCGTTCTCTGCATCCAAATGATGTAGATTACACCTTTTTCTCGCATGTCCACAACACATACCATCAAATTGATTACTTGTTTGTTTCCAAGGAGCACCTCCAGCACTGTCCAGAAGCTAAGATCGGCTCTATCCATATTTCTGACCATGCACCTGTATTCCTTTCGATTGTATCCCCCTTACACAATCCCACATGTTTTAATTGGCGCCTCAATGAGTCTATTCTAGGAGATCCCAGTACTATCAGCAAAGTTTCCTCCTTATTAGACGAATACTTCAAGATAAACAATCACCCCTCTCTTTCCCACCACACCCTATGAGATGCCCATAAACCCTTTATAAGGGGACAATTTATCAGCATAGGATCTCACCTTAAAAAACTTAGAGAAAAAAATATCGAAACCCTTCTCTCCAAAATAAAAAACCTGGAAACTTTGCACAAGCGCTCTTTGGCTGATTCACATCGTCAGGACCTTTCGAATTTAAAAAAACATCCTTTTTGGGCAAAAAACTAAATTTTACAGCCCTTGTTGCATCTTTCAGTGTGAAATACAAGCGTTAGATACTGCTGTCATATTCTGTTATTAAAAGAACACCCATTTTGGGCAAAAAACAAAATTTGCAGCCTTTGCTGCATCTGTCAGTGTGAGATACATGCGATAGATACTGCTGTTCTATTCTGCTATTTAAAAAAAAAAACATATTTTGGGCAAAAAACTTTATTTGCAGCCTTTGTTGCATCTGTCAGTGTGAGATACATGCGTTAGATACTGCTGTTCTATTCCGCTATAAAAAAAAACTATTTAGGCTAAAAAAACTACATTTGCGGCCTTGTCTGTGTGAGATATAAGCTTGAAATGCAGCAATAATATTCTGGGTTTAAAAAATCACCCATTTTGGGCAAAATACTTAATATTGCAGCCTTTGCTGCATCTGTCATTGTGAGATACAAGCATTATATACTGGTGTTCTACTCTGTTATTAAAAAAAAACACCCATTTTGGGCAAAAAACTACATTTGCAGCCTTTGCTGAATCTGTTAGTGTGAGATACATGCGTTAGATACTGCTGTTCTATTCTGTTATTAAAAAAATACCTACTTTGGGCAAAAACTTTATTTTGCAGCCTTTGCTGCATCTGTCAGTGTGACATTGATGCGATAGATACTGTTGCTCTATTCTGTTATTAAAAAAACACCCATTTGGGGGCAAATACTAAATTTGCGGCCTTGTCTGCATCTGTCAGTGTGAGATACAAGCTTGAAATACAGCAATAATAATCTGGGTTTAAAAAAACACCCATTTTGGGCAAAGTACTTATTATTGCAGCCCTTGCTGCATTTGTCATTGTGAGATACACGCGTTAGATAATGGTGTTCTATTCTGTTATTAAAAAAAACATCCTTTTTAGGCAAAAAACTAAATTTTACAGCTCTTGTTGCATCTTTCAGTGTGAAATACAAGCGTTAGATACTGCTGTCAAATTCTGTTATTAAAAGAACACCCATTTTGGGCAAAAAACTAAATTTGCAGCCTTTGCTGCATCTGTCAGTGTAAGATACATGCGTTAGATACTGCTGTTTTATTCCGCTATTAAAAAACACATACTTTGGGCAAAAAACTTAATTTGCAGCCTTTGCTGCATCTGTCAGTTTGAGATACATGTGTTAGATACTGTTGCTCTTTTCTGTTATAAAAAAAAACACATACTTTGGGCAAAAAACGTAATTTGCAGCCTTTGCTGCATCTGTCAGTGTGAGATACACGCGTTAGATACTATTGTTCTATTCTGTTATTAAAAAAACACCCATTTTGGGGAAAAAACTACATTTGCAGCCTTGTCTGCATATGCCAGTGTGAGATACAAGCTTGAAATACAGCAATAATATTCTGGGTTTAAAAAAACACCCATTTTGGGCAAAGTACTTAATATTGCAGCCTTTGCTGCATCTATCATTGTAAGATACACGCGTTAGATACTGCTGTTCTATTATGTTATTAAAAAAAACACCTTGTGGCGAAACCAACCTCGTCACTGGGTTTCGGAGGGGCCTGGCTACCAGCCTCTTGCCTCAGGATTATGGCCCATACTAACTTTAAAGGAGCAGACAGACGGGCCGCACAGCTTAAATCTGTCTTTGCAATTGTATTTTGTTATGTGAGGGTACCCAGATAGCTAATTTTATTGTATTTGTGTATTCTGAGTGCCATTCACCTAATGATATGCACTCAGACTTGAGCTATCTGGGAATATGTTAAATGTCTGTGTTTGCTGTGGGGGTGTGACATTGTGTGTTTGAGTGGTGATTTCTGTCCTGTTGTCCCCACATGTGTATTGGCGATTTCCCTTTGTCTTGAGAGATAATTGGATTACTCCTCGGGTGTCTCCAGGGCAGAGAGGAGGAAACCATGATGCATTGTAGGGATGTATTGTGTCTGTGTATCCTGAATTGCTGCATATCTGTCCTGTGTCACAGTCTTCATTCTGGTCTCCTAGGGGCGTGTCCACCAGATGGGGACCTGCATAAATACGGGCGGGTAGCCCTCAATAAAGTGTTCCTGTTTTACCCTTTATCATGTTGAGGCTGATGTTTGGGTAACTGATCGACGCTGGGGATTGCTATACGCTGGGAAATTTGCTATACTCCCCTGGCTATAACTACTAGCTCTTTTAAGAGCTGTTCCTGCTCTCTGGTTTTAGGAGCGGTTCACCCATTGGAGCCTGGAGCCTTGTCGTAGGTCCAGGTTGGGTAGGAGACGGTGAGACCTCAACCAAGCTTCGGCGGTTCGTGGGGTCTGCAGTGCATACGGTGTCAAGTGGAGTGCTTGGAGTCCTCGGAAAGCACTAGGAGCACCTATCAACGGAGGTACCCGGTCGGGGTGCCAGGAGATCCGTTACACACCTATTTTGGGCGAAAACTTAATTTTGCAGCCTTTGCTGCATCTGTCAGTGTGACATTGACACAATAGATACTGTTGTTCTATTCTGTTATAAAAAAAAAACACCTATTTTGGGCAAGATCCTAAATTTGAGAAATATGAGGAGAGCGTCAAATAAGTCGTGGTGCGGCTGGTGAAGCTCCTGTTGCAGGGAGAGGACGTGGTCGATCTGTGCCAGCTACACACACAAGTGAAACACCTTTCTCAGGTGCGAGTAGGCGACAGAACCTTCAGCGGTATTTGGTCGGGCCTAATGCGGCTCTACGAATGGTGAGGCCAGAACAAGTACAGGCAATAGTAGATTGTGTTGCTGTCAGTGTCTCCAGTTCCTTTACATTTTCTCCCACCCAGTCTCCTACCATCAGAGTTGGCATATGCAGCCAATGTCCATCAGTCTTTCACCTCACCCCCTTGCAAATCAGTCAAGCAGTCTGAGCCCCAAGTCATGCAGCAGTCTCTTCTGCTTTTTGATGACTCTGCTAGCAGGCTTTTCCCAGGGCCATCCACCTAGCCCTGCCAAAAAAGGGGAAGATATTGAGTGCACCGATGCCCAACCACTTATGTTTTAAGATGAGTACATGGGAGGACCACCGCAGCACATCTCAAATGATGACAAAACACAGGTGCCAACTGCTGGGGCTTTCGAAAGTGTGCAGACCTAAAAGGAGGGCAGGGGTGAAGACTGGGTGGAAGATGATGTGGAGGACGATGAGGTCCTCGACCCCACATGAAATCAAGGTCATGCGAGTGACCTGTGTAGTTCGGAGGAAGAGACGGTGGTCGCACAGAGCCACCAGCACAGCAGAAGAGGGAGCAGGGTGCAAAAGCGGAGCGGCCGTTCCCTAGACAGTACGCCTGCTACTGCCCACCACAGCAAAGTACCGGGCACACCAAAGCCAGCTCCAAGGAGTTCCCTGGCGTGGCAGTTCTTCAGAAAATGTGCTGACGACAAGACACGAGTGGTTTGCACGCTGTGCAATCAGAGCCTGAAGCGAGGCATAAACGTTCTCAACCTGAGCACAACCTGCATGACCAGGCATCAAAGTGCAAAGCACGAGCTGCAGTGGAGTAGACACCTCAAAAACCAAGAAAGGTCTCTGGCTCCTCCTGCTTTCTCTTCTGCTGCAGTCTCGGCCTCTTCATCCACCTCTGGAGAGACAGTGTCACCTGCCACCCCGCAAACAGAGCATATGCCAGCAACAACACCACCTGGGTCACCAAGCATCCCCACAATGTCCCACGGAAGCGTTCAGCTCTCCATCTCCCAAACACTGGAGAGGAAGAGGAAGTACCCCCCCTACCCACCCGCGATCCCTAGCCCTGAATGCCAGCATTTCAAAATTACTGTCCTTTGAAATGCTGTCATTCCGTCTGTTGGAGACGGAGAGTTTTAAAAGCCTTATGGCGGTGACTGGCCCACAGTACGTCGTGCCCAGCCGCCACTACTTTTCCAGGCGTGCCGGCCCTTCCCTGCACAACCAAGTGGGGGACAAAATCAGGTGTGCACTGCGCAATGCCATCTGTGGCAAGGTCTACCTCACAACGGATAGGTGGACCAGTAAGCATGGTCAGGGACGTTATATCTCCATAACAGCACACTGGGTAAATGCAGTGGCGGCTGGGCCTGAGGCGGATAGCAGTTTGGCGCATGTCCTTCCACCACCGAGGATTGCAGGGCGCTTCAATTTGCCTCCTGTTGCTTCCTCCTCCTACTCCGCTTCCTCATCCGGTCAGCGTAACACCTTCACCACCAACTTCAGCACAGCCAGCGGTAAACGACAGCAGGCAGTTTTAAAACTTATCTTTTTGTGCCAAACCCCACACCGCGTGGGAGCTGTGGACGGGCCTTGAACAACAGACCGATGAGTGGTTTGTGCCAGGGCACATTTCTGGAGGATGACGAGGTGGTGTCACGGCTGAGGATGGGGAAAACCCTCAGCCGTGCGATGACTGAAGATGGTGGTCGCTGCTTTGCCAGGACGACAGAATTAGGGAGCAGGTCACCTCCTATTACATCCCTAGTTCTGACCCTGACTCCTAGCTGTATGAGCCGACCCTGATGGTAGGAGGGCTCATACTCTGTAACCTTGGGGTCCCTACTAGCCCTCAGGGTGGCCCTGAACTAGGAGGAGGGTAAGACGACCTGTTTCTCCCAGATGCGGACGAACAGGAGTCTCACATGCCAAACTGCAAGGAAGGGGAAACAAATACAACTTATGAATATGGCGGGTGAACTAAAGCAGTTCCAAACCTACCTGCCACAGCCACGCTGACTGGAACCTGTGCATAACTACTGCTGTCCACAAACATATGAAGGACACAGAACACAACACATATCACAGAGGTAACCAGGACATCCATAGTTGCAATAAACCGAAAGACCATAAAGACATCTTCAAACATTAGACATAAAGTTTATGACCACAAGGGTGGCCCTCACTGGCAGATGATATATAACCAGGAGGATGACATCAGCTAACCATGGCTGAAGTACCCCTCAGAGTCTGGCATCCAGCAGGAGCTAAATAGTCCCAAGTGGCCACACACACACCCAGTGTTCACACACTAAGAAGGGAGTTAACCCTTCCTACACCAGGCAAGAGAAAAAGCCACTTAAAGGGGAAGTGTACAAACAACAATCACACTGCAGCTGTTACCGCCGGCAACGACATGCGTGGCAACCATGTCCTGGGAAAGAGCCAGAAGGGCGAGACACTGCCACCACATGTACACAAACCACATGTTGCCACGGGCAACCGCAGGTGACGAAAAGTTTCACAATACACACATACAAAACCTCGTGCACCACAAACAAGGAAAGTGCACACATACAAACACACCAAGCCAGGTGCAACCGCATGCACTTGACAGCAAGCTGCCTAGCAACCGCTCAGGCCGCTATACTGCCAAAACATCATGTTGCCAGCGGCAACCACACGTGAGGCAACATATTAACAGTACTCACCAGTGGTTGAAAAATAAGACCAAACCGCAGGCAACTGTATGCGGGGGAGTCACAACCATGACCATGGTTGTGACAGGTGGAGGATGAGGAGATGGAGGAGGAGGAACCATGTTCACAGCAGGGTTACACCCAAACCAGCTCATGGCCATCTCTGGTGCGTGGCTGGGGGGATACAGAGGACACAGACGATACAACTCCCACAGAGGACAGCTTTTCGTTGCCTCTAGGCAGCCTGGCACACATGAGCGATTACATGCTGCAGTGTCTCCGCAACGACAGCCAAGTTGCCCAGATTCTAACTTGTGCTGATTACTGGGTGGCCACATTGCTGGATCCCCATTACAAGGACAACGTACCGTCCTTAATTCCGTCACTTGAGCGTGATCGTAAGATGCGCGAGTACAAGTGCACGCTGGTAGATGCACTGCTGGTGGCATTCCGCAGGCAACTGTATGCGGGGGAGTCACAACCATGACCATGGTTGTGACAGGTGGAGGATGAGGAGATGGAGGAGGAGGAACCATGTTCACAGCAGGGTTACACCCAAACCAGCTCATGGCCATCTCTGGTGCGTGGCTGGGGGGATACAGAGGACACAGACGATACAACTCCCACAGAGGACAGCTTTTCGTTGCCTCTAGGCAGCCTGGCACACATGAGCGATTACATGCTGCAGTGTCTCCGCAACGACAGCCAAGTTGCCCAGATTCTAACTTGTGCTGATTACTGGGTGGCCACATTGCTGGATCCCCATTACAAGGACAACGTACCGTCCTTAATTCCGTCACTTGAGCGTGATCGTAAGATGCGCGAGTACAAGTGCACGCTGGTAGATGCACTGCTGGTGGCATTCCCACCTGACAGTGGGGGCACAGTGGAAGCACAAGGCGAAGGCAGAGGAAGAGGAAGACGTAGCCATAGCCAACGCAGCTGGGGCACTACAAGCTTTTTTGGGGGGCAACTGTTATATCACACCAGTTTCCATTAGTTATTCCAATGGTGTTTGTCCCTCTGTATAGCTGCTGTATCTCAGCAGAACCGCACACAAATGCTGCACAATACAAATGCACGATTAAGAAATTATATTATAGGTATATCACACCCCTGCCTCAATCAGATTTGCTTGGGGGCATCTGTTATATCACACCAGTTGCAATTAGTTGTTCCAATGACGTTTGTCCCTCTGTATAGCTGCAATATCTCAGCAGAACCGCACACAAATGCTGCACAGTACAATTGCACTATATAGAAATTATGTTATAGGTATATCACACCCCTGCCTCAGTCAGATTTTTGGCAGCAACTGTTATATCACGTATAAACCTACAAAACCTCTCTGTCTGACGGCGACACCACTACACCCCACCTGAGACAACACCCAATGTCATAGCAAAAAAACAGTGGGACCAAATATCAAAAATTTATAACAACTTTATTTCAATAACATATATTAAAATATGGAGAAAAGGGCAAGTTGGAAAGAAGATACATAGAGAAGTGAGGGGCAAAACCTCTTTGGACAACAATGTCACTCCGCAAGATTGTAATAACAGTCTCCGGATAAAAGGCTACACAAGGTGCAAGACCTCGATGCGTGTTTCACCTTGAAGGCTTTCACCTCCTGACGAAGCCTTCAAGGTGAAACGCGCATCAAGGTCTTGGGCTTGGGGCTTTAAACCTCCTCTTGGTCAGACCATGTCTTTAGGTATGTTCTTTGTATAGTATGATCATGGTTATATCGTTATGCCACCATTGTCTATACTAGATCTATGTTACATACTGAGGTTCTATATACCTGTTTCCACAAAATACTGATAGAGGGGATTGATATATTGGCTTCCACCAAATATTCATTGAGGCCTGCGATACACCGGCTTCTACCAAATATTGATTATGGGGTTTGATATACCGGCTTCCAGCAAATACTCATTAACGGCTTCTATATGCCTGTTTCCACAAAATACTGATAGAGGGGATTAATATACCAGCTTCCACCAAATATGGATTGAGGCCTGAGATACACCAGCTTCCACCAAATATTGATTAAGGGGTTGATATACCGGCTTCCAGCAAATACTCATTAAGATGTTCTATATACCTGTTTCCACAAAATACTGATAGAAGGGATTGATATAATGGCTTCCACCAAATATTGATTGAGGCCTGCAATACAACGGCTTCCACCAAATATTGATTAAGAGGTTTGAATTACCAGCTTCCAGCAAATGCTCATTAAGGGGTTCTATATACCTGTTTCCACAAAACACTGATAGAGGCGATTGATATACCGGCTTCCACCAAATATAAATTGAGGCCTGCGATAACACGGCTTGGATCACTCAGCCTTCTGCTTCTGCACCCTCCTCATCCTCTGTTTCTGCACCCTCCTCTCTCTCTGCTGTGTGCAACCTCAAAGACGACACCACCACCACCACCATAGCCCCTCCACTTGAGTCAGAGGAATTATTTTCCCATCCAGTCCCTGCTGTTGCTGCCTACTCCGAGATCTCTAATGTCAGTGGTGGTGAAGGTGACGATGATGACGTGTCGATGGATGTCACGTGGGTGCCCACAAGAGAGGAAGAGGAGGTGAGTTCAGAGGGAGAGACAGAGGAGCAGATAGGGGGTAGAAGGAGGAGAAGCAGGCAGAACTTGCAGTGCACAGGAGGCAAAAAGCAGACTGCAAATGTATCTGGAGCGAGCCATCCACCATGCACGGTCACATCTGGCGATCCTAGGACGCCGGCACATGGGCAAAACTGATCGGTTTTGGACAACTTGTGAGATCCCTGAACGGATCTTACAAACAGAAACCGAAACGCCAGTGTTAAAGTAGCCTTACTATGTATTATTATATGCATTTTTACACATACATTACAAACACTTACTTTTATACAGGATACTAGGTCTTCATTATGTGTAGAAGGGGAAGGGGGAATCAGAAATTGCTTAAAAAAGCAGCAACTATTGAGGTGTGCACAAGGCAGAACAGGGAGCCTTCCATACTTTCCCATGTATTGGCCTGTTCTCTAACACTGTGACTGGCAGCAGTATTAGAAATCACAGCTTGCTGATTGGCTGGCTGCACTAGTTATATCTAATACTGCTGCCTTGGACTGCTAAAGCCTGCCCCTGAGGGCTTTTTAACAAACAAGGCACATCAGCAGTAGTTTTTAATGAGGCATAACTTTCATGGATCCCCTGGATGCCTTGGGCTCTGGGAGGTCACCCATCAGAAGTTGAGAATTGGTAAAGCCTTTCCTGTTGCTTCAACATATCCAGAGATGTGCCATTTGTGATATTAAACACCTGTGATAACCACCTTGCAAAATTATATCAATATATATATATATATATATATATATATATATATATATATATTTTCCAATATGTGCCTATTTGTGAGTTTCCTCTTATCCAGGGTGTTGCTACCATGTCACAATGTTGTATTAAATTGCTTTAATGAGAAATTGGAGTCCTTTAATTAATTCAAGTTAAGGAAAAGATGGGTACATCCATAGACTGGAAACAGAAGGTCACTTTTCATAGTTTAACAAGAAAGGTATGAAGATCAGAAAAGATGCATCATTTGGAACCAAACTGGCATCACATTTCATGCATAAAATTCTCTTGCAAAGTAAGCCACCCAACAGTTGATATAAAGTTCGAGAAAAGTTTCTAGCCATCTACCAAATTTATCATCCAGCATGAACTGCTGGGATAAATTAGGTAGATGTCTAGATAGCCTGTCTTGGTTCAAATTTCTAGAGGAATAGTTCTGCAAATCTCCTCCGCTTTTATCCTCCCTTCATAAGTTAAAACAGCTGAATTATTTTCTCTTTCTCCAATATTTCAAATCCTTCTCACTTTAGCAAAGTGACTTGCCATAAACCTGCTTAGTTCCACATAATGAAAAAGCAACAGAATCATTCACTGAATCTATTAAATTTGGTATATATCCTAAGATGTTTAGTAAGTTTATCTCTTTGTTGTGAAAGCACTAAGAGGGTCATTTATTAAACAGAAATACTCCTATATTACACAAATGTCTGGCACAGATTGCGGGGCAAAGATCAGCTGACGCCAGGTCTAAAAAAGCAGACGTAGGCAGGGAAGGTGACTGCAAGGCAGGCCGGTCTCATTTACCATTTCCTATGCCTGTTTTAGACGTAGGAAATGGTCTAAGGCCTCATGCATTCGACTGTGCTCTGTTTTGTGGTACACAAATTACTGACCCGCAAAAAAGGATGCCGCTCGTGTGAGTTCCACAATTTACAGAACGGGCGCCCATAACAAAAATGCCTATTCTTGTTCACAATACGGACAAGAAAGGGACTTTTTTTTGTTTAGTTTTTTTTGCAGGGCCTTGGAACGGAGCAACGGACACGGACAGTCCACAGAGTGCTGTCTGCATCTTTTGCGGCCCTATTGAAGTAAATGGGTCGGCATCCGAGCATCTAAAAATTCAGCTCGGATGTGGACCAAAACAACATTCGTGTGCATGAGGACTAAATGTAAGACAGATTGGAAGGTGTCTTACATTTCAGACCCTTTCACATGAGTGAGTTTTCTGTGTGGGTGCAATGCGTGAATCTTGACCCATTTCAATGGATCTGTGCACATTTCACGCATCATTTCTGCATTGTGTGAGACTTGCAGCATGTTCTATATTTTTTCATTTTTCATGCAGCCCTGGTCCCACAGAAGTGAATGGGGCTTCAGTGAAGAACGCATTGCATCCAGATGCAATGCGTTCTAACTGATGGTTGCTAGCAGATATTGTTTGAAAACCTTCAGGGTTTTTTTCACACTCATGAAAAACACATCCAAACTGATTGCACCCGCGTGTAAAAACTGAAACACAATGCAATTGCGGACAAAACCGAATGAACTTGCGAAATCATGCGCGTTTCACTGAATGCATCCTGATACAATCCGTATAGTACGTGTGAAAGAGACCTAAATCTATAAATGCATTATACATTTTATTTTGGGATTGTGTGCCTCCTCCTCTCTTGCCCTACAGTAGATAATGTATATTCAAATATTGTGTTATCCATTTAATGAAAACAGTATACAAGTTGCAGACTCCTTATAGATGTATATGCTGGATAGATTTATCATAACTTGTACAAGTCACACATGATAAATGCTGCCACACTGGATGCTTGATTGGTTTTTATTGATCTAGGCTGAAAATGAACTGCAAGTACACACTGTTAGTTATGCTATACAGGATGGACATTTAAACTCAGTTTGTAATATGTTGCAGAGTTGCTCATTTAGCATTGGTCATTCTGGGAATTATTTTCATTATTGATACGTACAGTCCAATGGAGTAAAATGTCTATAATGTAAAATATAATATCTTATGCACTGTTTACACTGGCGTTCCAGGGGTTTGACAAGAATAGCAAAGTCAGCAGTACTATGCTTGCTGTCAAAATAACTCAGAAACTTGACAAATCCCGTTAAGAGTCAATGGGATGGATCGGAAATCATTAGAAACCATGTAGAGACAGATCAGTAATATTAGTCATGAATCCATGTGATATATCAGTACCACTGCCGAGTAACAGTGGCCAGATGTCTGATGCCTGTGATCTCCCAGTATAGCACATTGTAGGTGCAATCAAGTCTTAAATTGGTGCATAGGCAAAAGGGACAGTAAGTAAGAACAGTTTAAGCCTCTTTCACGTGACAGATACAGAATGTATCACGATCTGTTCAGTGAAAAACAAATCGTTTTGCAAGAGTATTGAATCAGTTATGTCTTTGATTGCATTCAGTGCTTTTTTGCTGAACGCAAAGATGGTCAGAGAAAAACAATGGCCGTGTGCATATACCCTTTGAAATAAATGGGTCAGGATTCAGTCTGGATGCTGTCCATTTGCAAAAAGGATTGCAGAAAACCTCTTTGTGTGAAATTAGCCTTCACAGGTAACCAAGTGGCAAGCCAACAGCAATCCTCTGCAACACTGTGTCATTAGACAGGCACAGTTCTTGGAACTTACAGCTGTGGTTTCCATGTAGTGCAGATATAATTCTTGCAGTGTTTTTCATTCTACCAAGATACAGGATTATAACGCTACTGTATTTCAGATGATAAGACACCTCTGGCTATAAGATGTATCCCGGGTTTAGACAAGAGAAAATGAAACAAAAATATTTTCCAATTATTGAAACTTCCCTAGTGATTAATGAAGTGGAGGGGATCCCTTACTTTAGGGTCTAGCATATATGAGTTTTACCCGTTCACATCTAGTGGTTTATGAACATTTTGCAATTTGCAATTTTCAGACATGTTGACATCTACAAATAAAACCTAGATTTAAAAAAAAAAAAAAACAACAACATACTAACCCCCAAAAGCAGGAAAAAGCAAGAATATAGGCAAAAAAAAAAAAATAAACTAAACAAACCTGCAACATAGGACACAGTTCACACACAAACTAAGTACCAGAGCACAGACGAGCCACATAGTCAGGAACCCATGCAGAACTAGATACAGGACACATGGTGAACACAGGCAGACCAGTACATGGAGACAAAGACGGATGCCGTGGACCCCACGCGGATCTGGATGCACGGCGTTCACAGACAGAGCTGAACATACATAAAGACAGACAGATGCCTGGACCCTATGTGGAAAAGGATGCATGACGATCATAGTCAGAACATGCCATAGTGACATCAATGAAATTCCAGATGACCACACAGATCAGGGTAGAATGACAAACACCCAGGTCAGGAGCATGCACCCTGCACACAACAATCCTGGAAAGACTCCTCTCAGACACACCGCTCACAGGACTAAATAGCTGGGTAATAAGAGCATCTGACCACGTGGTAATCAACCACATAGGGGATGATTTATCAAGACTGGTGTAAAGTAGAACTGGCTCAGTTGCCCATAGCAACCAATCATATTCCGCCTTTCATTTTCCAAAGGAGCTCTGACAGATGAAATGAGGAATCTGATTGGCTGCTATGGGCAACTGAGCCAGTTCTACTTTACACCAGTCTTGATAAATCTCTCCCACAGACTGGGGAAACATACCCTACATCAGTGATGGTGAATCTTTTACAGACTGAGTACCCAAACTGTAACCCAAAACCCATATATTTATTCCAAAGTGCCAACACAGCAATTTAACCTGAATACTGCAGTCCAATATAGAATATTTTCCCAGGTATTATTTAGCTATAATATCCTGCCTACATTCAATATGCTGCCTGTGCTGTTCATAGTGCGCCCTGCGCTGATGAATGGCAGGAAAAGTCTAAGGCATATCGGTACACCTTAGACCTTTTCAAGGAGTGGGTGCCCACAGAAAGAGCTCTGAGTGCCGCCCCAGGCACCACTGCCAAACATGAACACAGAGCATACCAGTCACTGGAGACAGTTCACTCATAGCCACATAGCACTGTAGCCAGCATAGACCACACAAGCAACCAGCATACATAGGAATAGTGACAGAAGCACAGGCAGCCAGCCTACACTGCAACACAGTGTCACAGTGAAGCACACTGTGACACTTGCACTGCACCAATGACATACATAACGTAAGTTTGTATCATAATTTTTTAATATACATTGCATAAAAGTTACATAGTTGGTATGGTTAGAAAAAGCCACACAAGTCAATCAAGTTCAGTCAAGAAATGGGTGGAGATGTTAATTTTAGGAAAGGGGAGTGAGAGACTAAGGCCTCTTTCACACGGGCGTCGCGCGTGAGGGCCGGATAGGATGCGGGTGCGTCGCGGGGAAATCGTGCGATTTTGCCTGCCAGTGGGGTGAGTTTTGTATGCGATTGCATTGCGTTCTTCAGTTTTTTCCATGCGAGTGCAATGCATTTTGCATGCGCGTGAGAAAAAACTGAATGTGGTACCCACACCCAAACCCGGACTTCTTCACTGAAGTTCGGGTTTGGGTTAGGTATTCTGTAGATTTCAATATTTTCCCTAATAACATGGTTATAAGGGAAAATAATAGCATTCTTAATACAGAATGCTAAGTAAGTTAGGGATGGAGGGGTTAAAAAATAAAATAAAAAAATAAACTCACCTCATCCACTGGTTCGCGCAGCCCGTCTTGTATTCTTTCTTCTTCTTTGAGAACCTGGGAGAAAAGGACCTTTGGTGATGTCACTGCACTCATCGCATGGTCCATCGCATGGTATATCACATGGTCCATCATGATGGACCATGTGATGAGCGCAGTGACATCACCAAAGGTCCTTTTACTCCCAGGTCCTCAAAGAAGAATAAAGAAGACGAGCCGGGCTGCCCGAATAAGTGGATGAGGTGAGTTTAATATATATATATTTTTTTAACCCCTCCATCCCTAATTTACTTAGCATTCTGTATTAAGAGTGCTATTATTTTCCCTTATAACCATGGTTTAAGGGAAAATAATAAAGAAAGGTTCCCCATCCTGATCGTCACCTAGCACCATGCATGAAATTCGCACCGCACCTGCACTTGCTTGCGGATGCTTGCGATTTTCACGCAGCCCCATTCACTTCTATGGGGCCTGCGTTGTGTGAAAAACGCATAATATAGAGCTTGCTGCGATTTTCACGCAACGCACAAGTGATGCATGAAAATTGAAGTAAATGGGTCCGGATTCAGTGCGGGTGCAATGCGTTCACCTCGCGCATTGCACCCGCGCGGAATTCTCGCCCGTGTGAAAGGGGCCTAAGTCCCCTTTCAGACGAGCGAGTGTCACGCTGTGGACTCACAGCGCTGCACACGTCCTGAACTTCCAGCACTGCCAGGGGTCACATAGCATTATATTGAGTATGCTATAGCATTATTTCAATGTTATCCACTACATTCCAGACCTCTAAGGGTTACATAGCATCATAAATCAATATAATGCTATGCAACCCCAGCAGTGCTGGAAGTTTAGGATGGGTGCTGCACTGCAAGTCCAGAGCGTGAAACTCGCTTGTCTAAAAGCGGCCTATGGGGATAAAGGAGGAATTTTTCCACTCTAACAAATTGGTCTATGGCTTCCATTCATGGGTGTATTGTACCTTCCTTGATCTGCAATACTATTTATGGCATGTAAAAAATAAAAATAATAATCTTGAAACAGGAGGTGGAGGTCTAAGTGGAGTAGGAGTTTGAAGAGGTGGAGGATGTGGCGGTGTAGGTGAAAAAGGAGGTGGAGGAAGTAGCCAACACTGATTTTGTGGGGGCCTCCTGCTAAGACGGCCCATATCAGATGTTGGTGATGGATGTTGTGGTGTGCTGACAAAGCTTTTCCACATTTTAGCAATGCTAACCCTCCATTCTGAGGTGGTACTGGTGCCCCAGCTGCATTGGCGACTTACTCCTCTACCTCATGCTTCCACTAAGCCCTTATTGTCAGCTGGAAAGGCTTTCAGTAGTGTGTCTACCAGCATGCGCTATTATTTATCACCTTCTGATCATGATCCAGTGATGGATGTGAGGACGGAATGTTGTCTTTGTAGCGGGGATCCAGCAAGGTGGCCACCCAGTTATCAGCACTGTAATAAGTAATAATCAGGGCAACTCGGCAGCCATTGCACAGACACTGCAGCATGCGCTCATGTGTGCCAGGCTGCCCAGAGGCTACAATAACCTGTCCTCAGTGGTAGTTATTTTTGAACACGGTTCCTCCATATTATCATCCTCCTCATCCTCCGAAACTGTGCAAACCTACCAAGTTATGGCGGTTCACCTAAACTGACAGCCACGCAAGGAGAACACTAATAATAGAAGCAGCCAAGAGGCCCATGTTCACTCTGGAGGACTGGCAGCGATCCACAGTTTAGGTGGGATAATCTGTCCACAGGACAACTATTAGTTGTGTCCTCCACAAATCTGGCCTTTATGGAAGAGTGGCAACAAGAAAGCTATTTTTGAAAGCAAGCAATAAGAAGTCCCTTTCCAGCAGGAAAACAACCCTAAATATACAGCCAGAGCTACAATGAAATGGTTTAGATCAAAGCATAGTCATGAATGGCCCTGTCGAAGTCCAGACCTAAATCTCGTTGAGAATCTGTGTCAAGACTTGAAAATATCTGTTCACAGACACTTTCCATCCAATCTGACTGAGCTTGAGCTTTCTTGCAAAGAAAAATGCGCCAAAATCTTAGGCTCTAGATGTACAAAGCTGGTAGAGACAAATCCAAAAAGATTTGTTGCTGTAATTGCAGCAAAATATAGTCCTACAAAGTATTGACTCAGTGGGGCTGAATACAAATGCATGCCACACTTTATAGGTTTTTGTTTATTACAAATTTTGAAAACCATGCATCATTTTCTTTTCACTTCACATACAGTGCCTTGCAAAAGTATTCACCCCCCTTGACCTTTTTCGTATTTTGGTGTTAACATGGATTGTTAGTGGATTTGCATCATTTAATTTACAGAACATGCTCACAACTTTGAAGATGTTTTTTTATTTTATTTTTATTTTTTATTATTAAGCAAACAACAAATAGGATAAAATAACAGAAAAAGTCAATGTGCATAACTATTTACCGCCCTAAAGTCAATACTTTGTAGAGCCACCTATTGTGGCAATCACAGCTCCAAGTCGCTTTGGATAAGTCTCTATGATCTTGCTACATTTTACCACTGGGATTTTTGCCCATTCCTCCTTGCAAAACTGCTCCAGCTCCTTCAAGTTGGATGGTTTGCACTTGTGAACAGCAATCTTTAAGTCTGACCACAGATTTTCTATTGGATTGAGATCTGGGTTTTGACTCGGCCATTCCAATACATTTACATGCTTCCACTTAAACCACTCAAGTGTAGCTTTAGCAGTGTGTTTGGGGTCATTGTCCTGCTGGAAGGTGAACCTCCGTCCTAGCCTCAAATCATGCACACAGTGGTACAGGTTTTGTTTAAGAATATTCCTCTATTTAGCACCATCCATCTTTCCCTCAACTCTGACTAGTTTCTCACTTCCGGCTGCTGAAAAACATCCCTACAGCATGATGCTGCCAACACCATGTTTTACTGTGGGGATGGTGTTCTTTGGGTGATGTGATGTGTTGGGTTTGCGCCAGACATAGCGTTTTCTTTTATGGCCGAAAAGTTCAATTTTAGTCTCATCAGACCGGAGCACCTTCCTCCATACATTTTGGGAGTCTCCCACATGCCTTTTCACAAACTCACAACGTGCCTTTTTGTTTTTTGCTGAAAGTAATGGCTTTATTCAGGCCACTCTGCCGTAAAGCCCAACTCTATGGAGAGTACGACTTATTGTCGTCCTATGTACATATACTCCAGTCTCTGCTGTGGAACTCTGCAGCTGCTCCAGGGTTACCTTAGGTCTCTGTGCTGCCTCTCTGATTAATGCCCTCCTTACCCGATCCATGAGTTTTGGTGGGCGGCCATCTCTTGGCAGGTTTGCTGTTGTGCCATGTTCTTTCCAATTGGTTATGATAGATTTGATGGTGCTCCTGGGGATCATCAAAGATTTGGATATATTTTTATAACCTAACCCTGACTTATACTTCTCAACAACATTGTCCCTTACTTGTTTGGAGAGTTCCTTGGTCTTCATGACAGTGTTTGGTTAGTGATGCCTCTTGCTTAGGTGTTGCAGCCTCTGGGGCTTTTAAAAAAAGGTGTGTTTATGTAATGACAGATCATGTGACACTTAGATTGCACACAGGTGGACATCATTTCACTAATTATGTGACTTCTGAAGGTAATCGGTTGCACCAGACCTTTTTATGGGCTTCCTAAAAAAGGGGGTGAATACATACACACATGAAAATTTTCTGTTTTCTATTTCTAAACAATAGTTTTATTTATATATTTTTCTCATTTCACTTCACCAACTTAAACTATTGTGTTCTGATCCATCACATAAAATTCAGATTAACAAAACATTGAACGTAAGGCTGTAATGTAACAAAACATGAAAAAAGTCAAGGGGGGGGGGTGAATACTTTTGCAACACACTTTATTTACATTCTATTACCTTGTCTCTTCAGCTGCTTCCCCAGTCCACAAACTGGCACACCCCCACAGGAAAAATCACAGATTAAGATACAAAACATACTGTGCAATATGATAACTAAATATGCGGATGTACATGACAACATTTATTAGGAAAACACAATAGATGCAAACATTATGTATGGGCTAAGCCCTCACTCTGATATGATAAAATCTGAGACTCTCAGCCAATAATTTTTGATCAAAACACATTTATGCCCGCCTAGCCTTGCCAAGGTGGTCTCAGTCAGGCAGGTCTAAACCTTTCTATGACATTGGACATCTACATTCAGGAGAGCAGACCCTGCACATATAGTCTGCTGCTCCTAGTTACCTCTGTGTGCATCAAGCAACCAATGAGAGGAGGAGCACACACACCTATATGTACCACCTAATCAAACGTGCATGTGGGATAAGTGGGGCAAAAAGTGCACAAGAATGCTACTCCCCAGATAATAGTAGCGCATTCACACTTCACTCCATCAAGCACATAAATTTATCAAAAATCACAAAAAAAAGATACAAAACATCCTGCACGATAACATAACTAAATATGCGGATGTATATGGCAACATTTATAAGGAAAAAATCACGAAAGATTATGCACTAACACAATAGATGCAAACATTATATATGGACTAAGCCCTCACTCTGATATGATAAAACCGTAGTGTAGGACCTGCCTGACTGAGACCACCTTGGCATGGGTAGGTGGGCACATATGTATTTTGATCAAAATATATTGGCTGAGAGTCTAAGATTTTATCATATAAGAGTGAGGGCTTAGTCCATATATAATGTTTTCATCTATTGTGTTAGCGCATTATTTGCTGTCACAATAACTACAGCTCTCGCCTCAATAAGCAAGCCCTGGCACACTAGTCTTACTAAAGAACTGAGACAAGCTTCCAGGGTTGTAGAACAGTTATGGAAGAAAACCCATTCTAAGGAGCACTTTATCACATACAAACAATCCCTCCTTGATTTTTAAATCCACACTTGCTTTTAAATAAAAGGCCTACTTCACATCCTCCCTGTTTAGCAACCCTAAACAACTATTCTACACTGTCAACTCTCATCTTGGTCCCCTAATGCCCCTTCCCTCACCTCTCTTCTCAGCAGATAGACTAATAGAATAATAAGCAGCACTACAACTCCCCACATGGAGACAAGGCCATTAAAAAGGGTAATAGTGCTCGCAGATGGGCATCCTGGCCATGGGTCCCAGCGTAACGTAGACAAAATAAAGAAATCCGCAGCACTCTTCCAGTGGTGAAAAAATCCGGTCTTTAATGAACGAGCAGCAAGATGATGCGACGTTTCGACCGTCTCCGGTCTTTGTCAAGCAATGAAATCACAGTACATAGTGTGCCTTAAAATAGTGAAAAAAGGGGGGTGTATCGCACACCTTCCCCCTGATGGGGGTGTGAACCCAGTGATAATAATAATAAAACTTCCTAATATAGATTTCCTTTTTCCCTTTGTTCATATATTAACATTGTTATATTAACAGCATTTGTAATCTATAAATAATAGCACTTAATACATTATAACTTGCGTAGATAACTCACATATGGTGGTCTCCCATGTGTAATCCAGGGCTGTACCTCGGAGCGCACGCCACCGACCGGAGTACTCAGATCCCAACTGCGCATG
This sequence comes from Bufo bufo, assembly GCF_905171765.1. Classification (NCBI taxonomy): domain Eukaryota; kingdom Metazoa; phylum Chordata; class Amphibia; order Anura; family Bufonidae; genus Bufo; species Bufo bufo. Next base: position 340,384,726 of record NC_053393.1, on the reverse strand, counting down.
TGCCGAGCTCGGCGCATGACTGGAGCACACATAACCAATGAAAAAGAAGGAAAATAGTGACGTCTGTTGTTCATCTGACAATGGAGCGACCCAGGGTAAGCTGAATCGCTCCCTGATCGTAATCAGAAGCCACCATATCTGTATACATATACGGCGAAGGGAACCTCCATCCTCCTGCTGGTGGTACCACCGCGATGTAGGGTGATAAAAATAACATTGATAGCTGTAATCAAACTATAGGGGGGTAAGTCGTATAGTTGGTTGATGATTCCCTTTTCATAACACATCTCAGCAACCAACTATACGACTTACCCCCTGTAACGGATCCGCTTACGTTAATGGATGCTTCCTAGCTTGCGCCGAGGACCACAAGCACCGCACTGGACACCACAACCACCGCAGACTCCACAACCGCCGTAGCTTAACTGGAGCCGCGCCGTCTTCCTTCCACCCTGAATGAACCTCCAGCATTCAGGACCGTGTGGGAAAGATCTCTCCTCCAGGGAATATGCAGAGCATAGCAATCCCCAGAGTGACACAGCAATTCCCTCCAATAACGAGACAAGGCTGCGTTTTGAAGGGTTAGAAAAACATGAACTGAACCGAACTCTTTATTGAGGGCTACCCGCCCGTATTTATGCAGGTCCCCACAATGCATCATGGTTTCCTCCTCTCTGCCCTGGAGACACCCGAAGAGCAATTCAATTATCTCCCAGGACAAAGGGAAATCACGAATACACATGTGGGAACAAAAGGGCAGGAATTTCCACCCAAATACACAAAATCCTCCCTTCTGTCTGGGATATAATTATGGATTAACATAACTATCACAGACAGTAAAAATACAGTTTTTAAACATACACTGTAACTTTAAAACCATACATTCCATCTCCATAAAAATTACATATTTAAACTCGGCATACATCAAACATAAACACTTCCAAAAATCACACAAATCCCTCCAGCTGATCAAAAGTTTAGTGGAAGTCCTTAATGACCGACCGCAAGCACAATTTCCTGCCCAAAACAGTTCCATAGATTTGGGTTGTGCGGTCGGTCAATTTCATGCAGAGAAACGATTAAGTCCCATCTTCGAACGGGACTTAGTCTCTGGAGCTGAAAGTTCAGTATGGACGAAGGTAAGGGTCAGCGGCGTTCGTGTATCTGCGCATCCGTTCCAGCTCCACAGAATCCCCAGCATACACCGCTAACCGCGTTCGGTCCCAACAACAGTCCAGACATGTGGCACAGTTCTGTCACACTGTTCCTGAAGGGCAACATGTCCCGGGGTCATAGTCGTAGGGCAGGAGGCTAGCCATAAGTCCTCTACAATGCCCAGTGGCAAATGGCAGTTTGTCACACCCCCTATAGTTTGATTACAGCTATCCATGTTATTTTTATCACCCTACATCGCGGTGGTACCACCAGCAGAAGGATTGAGGTTCCCTTTGCCGTATATGTATACAGATATGGTGGCTTCTGATTACGATCAGGGAGCGATTCAGCTTACCCTGGGTCGCTCCATTGTCATAGCAACAACAGACGTATTTATTTTCCTTCTTTTTCATTGAGTATGTGCGCTCCAGTCAGTTGGGATCTAAATACGCCAGACAGTGGAGTGCGCTCTGAGGTACAGCCCTGGATTACACATGGGAGACCACCATATGTGAGTTATCTACGCAAGTTATAATGTATTAAGTGCTATTATTTATAGATTACAAATGCTGTTAATATAACAATGTTAATATATGAACAAAGGGAAAAAGGAAATCTATATTAGGAAGTTTTATTATTATTGTTATCACTGGGTTCACACCCCCATCAGGGGGAAGGTGTGGGATACACCCCCCTTTTTTCACTATTTTTAGGCACACTATGTACTGTGATTTCATTGCTTGACAAAGACCGGAGACGGTCGAAACGTTGCATCATCTTGCTGCTCGTTCATAAAAGACCGGATTTTTTTCACCACTGGAAGAGTGCTGCGGTTTTCTTTAACATACTTCAAATAAAAGATTTGCAACCTAAGAGAAGTTCTCCCAGTGATGGAGCAACAGACTATACAAAAATATAGAGACATTTTGAATGTGGAAAAACCAAAATCGTGAAATTGCAAACATTTGCTTACAAATTTCACACAATTAAATATTTAACACTAGTATTACACTATAATCTAAATTGGCACTGGTTGGTGGTAAATCTAGCAGTGGTTTCAAAAATGGCAATTGTCAGTAAATATGGTGATAACTCTGGACTCCCATTGGGCACTACACAGCTCGTGGTCATGAGCCACATGTGGCTACCAAGATACTGGAATCTACAGTAACCTTGCTGCCGCTTTACTGCCGTATGGCCAGCTTTACCCTCACCCACCTTCTCCCATCCCTGGTAGATTATAAGAGCTGGTGGGCATGGTTCTTTCTCCTTCTGTACCAGTCTTGTTCATGCTTATTGCAATTGCTTTATATTATGTATAATGGGGCAGATTTACTAATCCAAACTAATAGACAGTGTAATTTTATGCAGTCTAAAAATCTTAAAGATTTTTACACTGCCTAAATTTCTGCTGGATGCAAAACCTGGCTTAAGTTTAGACTGCCTAGTCTAACTTTTTACCAATTACTGGCTAACTTGCTTTGTGACAGAATTTTGTGTAAGAATGTTGGTACAAAATGCCACACGCCCTTTTCCATGGATCCCCACCCTTTCCAGTTAAGTTATGCCCCTATGGCAGACAGTGGCTTCATATATGCATCTAAAATGAGCAATCAGCTTCTGATTTCAGTTAAAGTAAATCTGATGGGCCATGAGGAACAACGCCCTCTCCTGCTAAGCCTCACCCACTTTTATCTTCACTTTGTAGAAAGAAAAGTGAGAAGTCACAAATTATAGTACACATATGGCATATGTTATAATTTGCAACTTTTTATGTAAAAAAAAGTGCCATAAAATAATTGATAAATGTGTGATCATTTCTTTTAACAAAGTAGTACAGATCTCGGCATATAGCAGTGTCCAGAGACCCACAGCAGATATCAGTATTTAAAGTATACTGTGATTAGGCACAGTAGTAACTTCACATTGGAAGCATGTCATGCTGTGGGCAATTATTACAATCTAGAGTGCTAATTGCTTTTCGGTTTGCAGACTGTGCTTCCAATAAGCATTGCTGTGCACCTTGCCATGAACTGCTTTTTAATGATAGCCTGCCATTATCAACGGCAAAATCAGCTATTACCACTTAGAAAATCAGCAATAAGTATTTAGGAATATAGAAGAACATAATTTATTACATCTGTTGAAATGCACTAATCTATTTTCAATTTAAATCAACCAAACACTATTATAATACTGCACATACAGTACTTACCTAAATTGGTATATTCATATAAAATTAGAAGCTTTAGGGTGGTGAAACATGTTCAGTTTTTTTATGCTGCGTTCGAAGCCAAAACCAGGAGTGCATTAAAAAAAGTGGCATCTATTTGTCACAGTTATAGATGAGCACATTTTTCAAAAATTCGATTCGGCCGGTTCGACAAATCTTTTTAAAAAATTTGCTTCAATCTTAAAAAACTGCAATTTCCTGGATGCAGAGAGCCTTTATAGTGGTGTAGAACACTGTGCCTTACAGTAACACACATTGGGAGTCTGCTTTGGTAGTGAAATCATACCGTGAGTCAGTATAACATGCAGATGACAGGCGTTGCTCTTAGAATCACTGCACACTTAACTTATTTGGGTAGTCACGGGGCCAAAACTGACCAAATAACTAAAGTATGAACTTAGCCTTACAGGTCGATGTTAGCACCAAGAAGAAGCGCACACCTTTTACACCGTCTTCAGCTGATTCCACATAGATGTCAACAGAACCTTTTCTATTAAACACTTATACAAGTAGAGCCTCCCTGAAAGAGTGGAGAGGGTGTCAGCAGTAAGTTTGTGTTGACGTCACTGATTATTTTGCCCTTCCTCTGATCCGTCAGAACAATAACACACAAAAAAAGGATCCTGTCTGTTGAACATCCACCTTCACTCAGTCAGCATTTGGTCAGTATTTCATCAGTATTGCTAATGCCAAAAAAACAAGAGTGGATCCAAAACAGAGATGACACGTGAATGGAATATTTGCATGTGTTCTGTGTTTTGTACCCACTCCTGCTTTTGGCTACCAAATCACAAGCTGATTCTTATGGGACCATACAGGCCTTACAGCTGCTACACAGACAGGATCCATTGTGCATCTAATTTTCACAACATTTTAAATTCCGTTGACCCTGAATTACAGTTCACCATTCACTACGACCATTCATCATCAATCAGTTTCTTAGACACCACAGTCACAAGGGACACAACGAGTAGACTTAGAACAGATCTATACAGAAAACCAACTGATCGCAATAATTTATTACACTATACCAGCTTCCTTCCGCCTAGTACCAAAAAAGCTCTACCAGGCTCACAATTCCAAAGAGTTAACATAATAGTTCAAGAGGGTCCCTTACAAGCAGAAAGAATAGAAGAGATGAATAGAAGGTTCTCAGAAAGAGGCTATCCCCATCACAATCTTAACCAACCTACAACAGTTAGAACTAGACCAACGTCACCAACACAACAGATCCCATTTGTTCACACCTATCATCCCTGTGCCCGCAAAGTCCTCAACATTATTAGAAGTCATTGGCACATTCTGCACAAGGCATATCCGCAGAAAACAAAATTCAGCCAACCAATCTAACCTTGCAATAAAAGACCCAGGAACCTTAGGGACTTGTTAGTACGGGCAGACGTAGGTTCATCCACACATATTCCCTGACAAACCTTTTTACAAACCCAAAAACGGGGCACATTTCCCTGTCTATATTGCATGCAATGTTCCCACGTACTTAAGGGATCAGAAATTTCCCATCCGCATACAGGCAAAACCATCTCAATACGCAAATTCCATACTTGCGATTCAGAATATGTGGTGTACATCTTAAAGTGCCCCTGTGGACGTAGGGGAGACCATCAAAAATATATGCGACAGAATATGCCAGCACAAATCTACCATTAGGAGAAGCAATCTACTTTTACCAGTCCCGGCTCACTTCCATAACGCCAGACACAACATCTCTCAGCTCAGATTCCAGGTCATAGAACATGACCCCCCGCTTAGATGAGGAGGGAACAGGGCTAAACGTCAAAAAATCAGAGAGGCATATTGGATCCACAGGCTACAAAGTCTTTTACCAAAAGGCCTAAACAGAGAATATGAAATTCAGAGATTCCTGTGATATATAAATAGCCAAAAATTTATTGTGTAATTTTTCTGTAATTTTTTGTCATTTTATAGTATTTATACTAAGTGTGGACTTCTCCTCATGTACAACAACTAACAAATGTATTTTCTAATTTCTTTTGCAGGCCCTTTAAACTGTGCTGCGTCCACCCTATGCCGCATAGCTGTATCCTTTATAGTTCTGTATGTATTGGTCTAATTGGTCTTAGCTTCTTCTTTTCCACCTTCTCCTTCCCTCCGTTCCTACTACCTTATATTCTTCCTTCCACCCCACCCCCACACCCCATAGCTATATTCCTTTATCTAAGATTTATACACACATTTCATTATGCACATTATCCAGGTCTCCATTAGCCATTCCAGGCCATGCTTCAATATTTTGCATCACCCTAGTTATTCTGATTATCCGCACCCCGGGTTCTCCCGATCTCCCATTACCCCAGACAGAGCCTATTGCTGCATGTGTTCCACTCGTGAAACGCATACCATTTCCGCCTATGCGCCCTGGCCCGATCTACACTCACCTAAAGAATTATTAGGAACACCATACTAATACAGTGTTGGACCCCCTTTTGCCTTCAGAACTGCCTTAATTCTACGTGGCATTGATTCAACAAGGTGCTGATAGCATTCTTTAGAAATGTTGGCCCATATTGATAGGATAGCATCTTGCAGTTGATGGAGATTTGAGGGATGCACATCCAGGGCATGAAGCTCCTGTTCCACCACATCCCAAAGATGCTCTATTGGGTTGAGATCTGGTGACTGTGGGGGCCATTTTAGTACAGTGAACTCATTGTCATGTTCAAGAAACCATTTTTCCAGTCTTCAACAGTCCAATTTTGGTGAGCTCGTGCAAATTGTAGCCTCTTTTTCCTATTTGTAGTGGACATGAGTGGCACCCCGTGGGGTATTCTGCTGTTGTAGCCCATCCGCCTCAAGGTTGTGCATGTTGTGGCTTCACAAATGCTTTGCTGCATACCTCGGTTGTAACGAGTAATTATTTCAGTCAATGTTGCTCTTCTATCAGCTTGAATCAGTCGGCCCATTCTCCTCTGACCTCTAGCATCAACAAGGCATTTTCGCCCACAGGACTGCCGCATACTGGATGTTTTTCCCTTTTCACACCATTCTTTGTAAACCCTAGAAATGGTTGTGCATGAAAATCCCAGTAACTGAGCAGATTGTGAAATACTCAGACCGGCCCGTCTGGCACTAACAACCATGCCACACTCAAAATTGCTTAAATCACCTTTCTTTCCCATTCTGACATACAGTTTGGAGTTCAGGAGATTGTCTTGACCAGAACCACAACCCTACATGCATTGAAGCAACTGCCATGTGATTGGTTGACTAGATAATCGCATTAATGAGAAATAGAACAGGTGTTCCTGTATATATGCGTTACACGGCACCGCAGGTGGAACGCATATGGTTTCGGTATGCCACACTTCCGATCCTCGAGTCTGCGACCCCGGACCAGCGATCTGGCTACTATAACCCCCCCCCCCCACACTTTTTATCTAACTATCGTTGTAGTTTTATATAGCCCTTATAAATAAGCTCAGGAAGCGACCCACTATTAATTTTTATACCACACTCCCGATCAATCTGGCCCCACAGGACATGGTGATCCCCCAAGGGGGAGGGACTTCCCCATTATAAACTCAGTGGTATCTGGAACACAGCAGACACCTTACCCATTCACTTCAGTGTGGTCTAGACACATGGTCTCCATCTGGGTCTACTTATGAGATATATATCTTGCAAACCTCCAGTTCGGTCCTCTCTAGTTGCCTTTTCAGTTGATGACTCCATTGTATATATATTCCTGCTATAGACATATTCCTGCGATGCAACATTTACAAGAATTATATATGCCATGTCTGTCCATCATATTTTTTTTCTTTTTTTTTTTTAATTGAGAAATATAGGACATACAAATGAAGTACATGTTATAATGATAACAGGTTGAGTGACAGGTTATGGACAATAATATTGCATTGTAGTGGATGATCATAGAATGCAATGAACCCTGTAATAATTACTTATTTTACAATCAATTTCATCCAAACACAAAAAACATACATCCCAGCAAGGAAATGGATTTGCTCTATATCTTTGTACATAAAGGTTGTCATGGGTAAGGTTATCCTTAAAGGGTTTCTAGGTAAAGTTCCTGTATTTGGTCCAGGCACTCCAGCTAGATCTAAAGGATGAAAACCTTCGATCTTCCCAGGCTGAGATCTCCTCAAATCTGTAGATCTGATCCATTTTCTCTATCCATTGAGATATTGAAGGGACCTCAGATGCCAACCAGAAATTCGGAATAAGTATACGTGCTGCACTTAGCATACAATAAAAGAGTCTAGTGGGAGTCCCTTTATAGAAGGAAAGACAAGATTCTAAAAGTGCCAATTGGGAAGACATTGGAACTACAAGGTTACAAATTTTGTTGGCCAAGCTAAAGATTTTGGTCCACCAATTCTGTATAAGTGGGCAAGACCACCAGATATGGTAGAATGAACCTCTATGTTCTTCACATCTTCAACATGTGTCCGACCCAGTCAAACTATATCTACAAGTGATATCGGGAGTCCTATACCAGCGAGTTAAGACTTTCTAGCTGTTTTCCTGGGTACGGACACATCTGGATGATCTGTGTGGTATTAATAACAGTTGAGAGATCTCCTCCTGAGAAAAACCAACACCTAGATCTTTTTCCCATTGCCCTATAAAAGCCGGTTTAGCCATATTTGTAGGTGTGTTAAGCTTTTTATATAATTGGGATATCAGTTTGCTATGTCTAGAATGATCGACTAGTAAGCTTTCAAACCACATTAGTGGTCGTAGGAGAGATTCCATGGGTACATTTTTACTAATGAGGGACCGAAGAAAGGAAAGCAGATGTGGGAAGGGTTTGCAATCTGTAAAATTTCTTTGTTGCTTAATACTTTGCCCTCCTCCCCATATAAGGAAAGAACTTTGATAGTGGAGTTCCTAACTGAGATTGGTAGACAGTCTCTTAAGTCAGAAGAAGCATGTGCCATGATATCTCTTATCTGGAGTAGAGGTGACGGAAGGGGTATCATGTACTGTGAGTTTTGAAGCCAATTCCATGTCGACAGTGTCGACTTAACAATTGGATTGAGTGATTTATTTTGGGCTGGGAATTTTTCCATTCCCACCAAGAGACTAGAGAGGTTCGAGCCAAAGTCACCCTGCTCCATGAAGACCCAAGACTTTTCTATAGGGCCTGTTAGCCAGTCTACTACCCGTGATAGTGACACAGCTTTCCCATAAAGCTCGGGGTCCGGGAGTCCAATCCCTCCTTTAGCCTTAGGTCTACAGAGAACAGAGCGAGCTAGTCGAGCCCTCTTCCCATCCCAAACGAACTTGCTAATTTCACTTTTAAGTATAACATAGTATGTCTTGGGGACTGGAATAGGCAAGACCTGTTGTAGGTAGGTCAGTCTAGGTAAGACTAGAGAAGTGACTATGTTTTTTCTACCAAACCATGAAAGCGGGGGATTCTTTAATACCAACAGTTGGTCAATTATCGATTTCATGAGGGGGGAATAGTTCAAATGGAATAATGAAGTAGGGTCTGGACCAATCTTAACTCCCAAATAGGTAATGTAGGGGGTATCCCACAGGGGAACTATCTTTCAATACCTTCTTAAGTAGAGGGGGGAGATCTATACTTAGAATATGTGACTTACTCATATTGATTTTAAAGTTAGAGTGGAGACTAAACTGTTCCAGGATATTATATATTAAAGGGAGGGCTTTAGTTGGATTGGTATTCAATATAAGGAGGTCATCTGCAAACGCAGCCACTTTATGTTCCTGTTGGTCCATTTTGATGCCCTCTATCCCCTCCTCATTCCTGAGCAACTGTAGTAGTGTTTCCATGACCAACACAAAAATCCAATGGTGAGAGGGGGCATCCCTGTCTGGTGCCATTGCGGATAATGAAGGGCGGGGACAAAGTATCATTTATGATAATAGAAGCTGATGCATTGGTATATAATGATAAGATGGCTTTAATATAAGGTTCAGGAACATTAAAGGCCCGAAGGACTTCAATCATGTAGTCCCAACTAACCCTATCGAAGGCTGTTTCTGCGTCCGTGCCAAGGAGGACCAGAGGACGGCTCATTTTTTTAGCATAGTATATTGCATTGAGGACCTTGGCAGTGTTATCTCTGCCCTCCCTACCACGGACGAAGCCAACTTGGTCATTCTTAATTAAGGATGGGAGAAAACCAGAAAGGCGTGTCGCCAAAATTTTTGCTAGTATTTTTAAATCTAAATTTAATAAGGATATAGGGCGATAATTAGCACATAGAGAACTATCTTTCCCTTCCTTTGGAATAATCGTGATATTTGCCCTAGTCATATCCGAAGAAAGGGGGACACCAGACAGGGAGCTATTATAAACAGATAGTAAGTAGGGGCCTAGTATGTTTCTAAATGTCCAATAGTATAAAGCGGGGTAACCATCTGGGCCTGGGCTTTTCCCTTTTGGTAACTGCTTAGTAGCTGTCATGATCTCATCTAGTGTAAATGGTGCTTGGAGAGTCTGGGATTGATTGTCCGATAATGTCGGTAAAGATAATGAGGTAAGGTAGGCCTCAACCGATTTTTCTGGGGGAGGCAGAGCGGGATTGTTAGTGTTTTCCTCAGCTTCCTTTATGTTATATAGGGAATAGTACAATTTTTGGAACTGTTTGGCTATTTCTGGTGTAGTAAATACTTCTCCTTTATCTGGGGTTTTAATCTTATGAATATAATTATGGGATCTCCTTTGTTTTATGCATTGCATCATAAATTTAGATGCTTTATCCCCATGCGCATAGTATTTGTACTGTGTATGGAGGTAAAACTTTGCTGAAGTCGTATTGAGGATGTTTTTCAATTTTGCTCTCACCTCAGAAAGTTCATCAAGGTGTGACTGCAGTAGGGTCTTTTTATGCAGGGATTCTAAGCGCTGAATATGGGACAGGAGTTCTTCTACCTGTTTTTTTCTCTCTTTTTTAACTCTAGCTCCTCTGCAAATGAATTGGCCCCTCATGTAAGCCTTATGGGTATCCCACAATATATGTGGGGAAGTTCCAGGGAGGGCATTAAGGAAAAATAATTCTTCTAATGAGGACTTTGTAATCTTTATATTTTCCTCAGTGGATATAAGCTGTTCGTTTAATCTCCACCTAAATGCCCTAGGTTCCATTGAAGGAGCAAGTATGGTTAAAAAAAACGGTGCATGATCTGAAAGAATCATGTTACCAATGTAAGTCTGGGTACATAGGCCAAGATGCTCTTTGGATACTAATATATAATCCAGTCTGTGGTAGGAATGATGGGGTGATGAAAAGAAGGTGTAGTCCCTTCTGGTTGGATTGAAAAGACGCCAAGCGTCAATCATTGCGCTATGTTGCAATTTCTTCTTAAGATGTTTTAGGGCCCTAAAAGAAATTGCAGATTTCTTGGAAGTTGAATCTAATAAGGGATCCAATATTGTATTTAGGTCACCTCCCAGCAGTACCACACCTTCCTTGTATGTCTCTAAAAGGGAGAGCATTTCTACTAACCACGATACCTAATTAACATTAGGGGCATATACATTAGCAAAGGTGTACAATTGATTAGCAATAGTTCCCTTCAGTAGGATGTATCTACCTTCTGCATCTTGAATGTGCAACACATATGTGAAAGGGAGTCCCCTCCGGAACCCGATGCTAACACCTCTAGATGCTGCCGAGTCGGAACCACAGTGATACCACTGCGTAAATAAGGATCGGGAGAGATTAGGGTATTTATTAAACTTAAAATGAGTTTCCTGAAGCATCAGGACAGAGCATTTTTCATTTTTCATATGGGAAAAGATCTGGCTACGTTTAGCTGGGGCATGGAATCCCTTTACATTGAAGGAAGCTACACATAGATCAGCCATCTACCAGAGGAATATCAGCCTGCAGTGTGCTTTGACAGATCCTGTGTGGGGATAAAATGAAGGTACTTAGCCTCCCTTGGTGGAGCATCCGGGTTCCAGAGAAGACACCCTCTCCCAATGGAATGAATCTTAGATACCGAAGAATACCTGTCATCAAAACAGAGAACATACAACATAAATGAAAAACATAGCAACAAATGATTTTGTTAACCTTGAAAATTAGAGCAATAATGCTCAAATGGTATGATAGGAGGGGGGGGGGGGAGTGCACAACATATTGTGACGTAGTGTGTCACCCTCATAGGGATCTATATCTTGGATCCTGATAGGTACAAGAACAGGTGGAGAGGATGGCATTACATTTATGATATTACGGTTAAGTATAATTTCAGAAACAAAACAGAATGTCCTGAATAGGAATACTTAATGAAAGAAAAAATGTGCAAAGGGCACTAATACTTATATAGTGGATGATCTAGGATGCATTATATAAGGAGTCCCTTAATCTTCATTGAGAGGAAGGCATCTTGGCGTGGAGGAATTACGGCCTCTTCTTGATCTTTGGGTCTTGGCTGGACGAGGTGTCTCCCACGGGACAATTGAAGGAAGATTGGTTGCTGAGATATCTTCTTGAATAATGTCCCAGTTTTCAATGTGGAGATGTTTAATTTGCAGGATATCAAATGCTTTGGTCAGATCCTGAAAAGATGAGATGGAGAATCTCTGACTGTTGAAGAGAAAGGACAGACCAAAGGGAAATAGCCACTTATACATCACTTTATTATTACGTAGCCACTCTGTTAGTGGTTTCAGAGCTCTCCTTTTCTTTAAAGTGGTTTGTGCCAAGTCCTAAAAAATATTGAAATAGGACAATCATCCACGCTTATTTGTGGGGTATTCCTTGCTTTATTCAGTATAGCGTCCTTAACAGGATAATGCAGAAATTTGCAGATCACATCTCTTGGTGGTTCTGTAGGTTGGGGTTTAGGGCGTAGTGCTCTATGTGCCCTCTCAATGATTATTTCATGTGATGAATCTGGGCCTAGCAGCTGCATGCATATGTTTCTTACAGCTTCATGTATTTCATCTGTGCCCACTGTTTCAGGTATGCCCCTAAATCGCAGGTTGTTGCATCTTCCCCTGTTCTCCTGGTCCTCCAGGAGTGTATACAGGGAGTTCAGGTGCTTCTGGTGCTGGGACAGAGTGGAGGAGGTATTATTCTGATGCGATATAATCGCCGATTGTGTGTCCTCTAACACCTCCACCCTCCTTCCTATGTGGCGCATGTCTTCTTTAATAGAAGCGAGATCGGATCTCAGGGGTTCCCGCGCTTCATTCAGAGCGTCTTTTACGGAACGATCTGGAAATAGGCAGGGTGTCAGTCCCAGGGGAGACCTCCCTTACCTTCTCAGAGGCAACTGCAGTCTTCACACTGTTCCCCGCCGCTCTCGGCGTGCCGGGCGCCATCTTGGATTCTTTAGCCACATGAGCTTGAGCGGCTTTCTTTAGGAATTTATCCATAGATTCGTTTGGAATTGTTTCCTTGTTGTGTCCCTGCGAGTCCCCGGGTCTGGGGCCACCTATCTTGACCATTTTGGGTCCAATTTGCAGATTAAATAAGGCTGTGAGGGCTTTTTACACAGCAGAGCTGCACTTCAAGCTGCCATCTAGCTGCGGTGCAGGCTCCGCCCCCGTCTGTCCATCATCTTAATGTACCTTATCCGTCCATCTCCTTGATACTATGTTTTGTTATGCTGTTAATACAGATAATATTAGTTGTACTGTATCATGGTCATTATGTTTGGAATGTTTTTAAAAATGTCTCTTTCTATGCTTTATCATGTACAGTATCTGAAGAAGGCCTGCGTGCCGAAATGTTATACAATATGAATATTGCCGCAAGTCAAAAAAAAACCTGAACCAACCTAATTGCAAACCGAATAAGCTTTAGTTTTATTCTTTATTAGTGTGGAGGTAGCAGCAGCATCATAAGACCATAGACTGGCAAGGTTACATAGTGTGTAAGTGGCAGCAGCATGAGGAGACCATAGAGTTCAAGGTGACATAGTGTGGAGGTGGCAGCAGCATCAGAAGACCACAGAGTTGCAAGGTGACATAGTGTGTAAGTGGCAGCAGCATGAGGAGACCACAGAGTGGCAAGGTTACATAGTGTAGAGGTAGCAGCATGAAGATGCCACAGAGTGGGAAGGTGATATAGTGTGTAGGTGGCAGCAGCATGAGGAGACCACAGAGTGGCAAGGTGACATAGTGTGGAGGTGGCAGCAGCATCAGGAGGCCATAGAGTGGCAAGGTGACATAGTGTGGAAGTGGCAGCAGCATGAGAAGACCACATAGTATGGAGGTGACAGCAGCATCAGAAGACCATAGAGTGGCAAGGTGACATAGTGTGTAGGTAGCAGCAGCATGAGGAGACCACAGAGTGGTAAGGTGATATAGTGAGGAGGTGGCAGCAGCATGAGGAGACCACAGAGTGGCAAGGTGACATAGTGTGGAGGTAGCAGCAGCATGAGGAGACCACAGAGTGGCAAGGTGACATAGTGTGGAGGTGGCACCAGCATGAGGAGACCACAGAAAGGCAAGGTGACATAGTGTGGAGGTGGCAGCAGCATCAGGAGGCCATAGAGTGGCAAGGTGACATAGTGTGGAAGTGGCAGCAGCATGGTGAGACCATAGAGTAGCAAGGTGACATAGTGTGGAGGTGGCAGCAGCATGAGAAGACCACATAGTATGGAGGTGACAGCAGCATCAGAAGACCATAGAGTGGCAAGGTGACATAGTGTGTAGGTAGCAGCAGCATGAGGAGACCACAGAGTGGCTAGGTGATATAGTGAGGAGGTGGCAGCAGCATGAGGAGACCACAGAAAGGCAAGGTGACATAGTGTGGAGGTGGCAGCAGCATGAGTAGACCACATAGTGGCAAGGTGACATAGCGTCGAGGTGGCAGCAGCATGAGGAGACCACAGCGTGGGGAGGTGGGTGGCAATTCCAGTACCAGGTGAAGATGGTGGGTGAAAGAATGAGCACTTGGCATCAGATGTGTGGCATCAGGCGGGTGGCAGCATCCGAATAGTAGATGAGGCAAGTAGCCAGAAGAAACTGGTCTCTTTTATCAAAGTGTTGGTGTGGCACCATGAATGATCTAGTCTGATGCATCAGGCATTGGTGAGTGGAAATCCTGGCTGATCCATGCCTGATTCATCTTGACAAAGGTCAGTCTCTCCACATTTTTGGTGGACAGGCGAGTTCTTCTTCGGGTAACTATGACCCCCGCTGCACTAAATACCAGCACTGATGCCACACTACTGGCCGGGCAGGACAAATTTTTCAGGGCAATCTCTGCCATTTACGGCCAAATAAATCTTTAACCTGGGGTGGCAGGGTTCTGTCCAAGTATGCCACCACTTGCTGGTTCAGATTCTTCTCTAAGTCTACCTGCTGCTGCTGGTGAGTAGTTTTTTCAGTAGGCGGGTGAAGAAAACTACTCATCAGCGACTCTAGACTCAGGTTGCTGCTGATGGAGCTGGTACTGCTCCTGCACCCCCACCACCTCCAGCAGCCATGGCAGTGGAACATGAGTGCAGAGGGCTCCTCCGGTCAGACCTATGTGAGGATGGGCGATGGCGCACATAGGCAGCGGCCAACTGCCTACATAGGATGTCTCTATAGTAGTTCAGTTTGTCCTCCCTCTAAGCGAGTGTAAAAAAGGCAGGGATCCAACAAGTTGGAGAGCCAGAAGTCATCCCTCTGCCGAATGGTGACAATTCGGCTGTTACTATGCAAGCAAGAGAGCATGCATCGGGCCATTTGCGCAAGTGACTCGGAGGGACTCCCTGCCTCCATCTCCACTGCATACTGCCACGTTGTGTCTGGGTCATCTGCCTCGTCTTCCTTAACTCTCTGTAGCTCCTCCGGCTGCACCCGCTCCTCCTCTTCTGTCACCTATGTATAAAAAACACCTATTTCTCTACACATTGCTTGTGCTCGAATGTCCTCCTCCTCCTCTAGTTCAGCTCCCGCATGTGGCCATGAGATTTAGTCACCACGCCTCTGTCACGGATGGTGTACAGGAAACAAGACAATGCAATATAATCAATGACTCACTGGATCCACAACTAAGGAACAAAAGGGAGAGCCCTGCATGGACCTGGCAGACTCTCCCTTTCTGCTCAGCCTATGCGAACACCTTAAAGGTGAATGGTCGCATATCCACGTACCTCGACTATCTAACACCTGAAGACCCTACAATAGTGAGGGGACACGACCACCGGCTCCCTACACAGAAACGGAGGGAGTCAGGGTCAACTGGATCCAGCAGACAGAAAATCACAAATACATATACAGCACTTATCTTGCAGACGACTGGGAACTAGGAACAGCATGCACACACACTCCAGGAAGTTGTATAAGCCGCACACTACTGCATTATGGGGAGGAATTTAAAGGGAAGCAATCAGTCCAACTGCATGACAGCTGAGATAGGCTAACGAGATGAGGAACTGAAACCAAAACAAAGAAAACTCAAGGAGGAGGTTCTGAACGGTTTCTGTCAGAGCTTCTCAGCTGTCTGGTTGTGACAGTACCCCTTCCTCTACGAGTGGACTCCAGACACTCAGAGCCCACCTTCTCAAGATGGGACCTATGGAAAGCCCTGATGAGACGAGTGGCCTTAATGTCCGTCACTGGGACCCACATCCTCTCCTCAGGACCATAACCTTCCCAATGAACGAGGTACTGGAGAGAACCGCGGACAAGACGAGAATCCACAATCCTAGAGACCTGAAATTCAAGATTCCCATCAACCATAATCGGAGGAGGAGGCAAAGGCGAGGGTACAATGGGTTGAACATAAGGTTTCAATAAGGACTTATGAAAAACATTATGGATCTTCCAAGTCTGAGGAAGATCAAGACGGTAGGCAACAGGATTAATGACAGACAGGATCTTGTAAGGCCCAATAAACCTAGGACCCAACTTCCAGGAGGGAACCTTCAATTTGATATTCTTGGTAGACAACCACACCAGATCACCAACATTCAGGTCCGGACCAGGCACACGTCTCTTATCTGCCACACGCTTATATCTCTCACTCATGCTCTTTAGATTACCCTGAATCTTTTGCCAAATAGATGACAAAGACGAGGAGAATCTGTCCTCATCAGGTAAACCAGAAGACCCCTCTCCCGAGAAAGTCCCAAACTGCGGATGAAACCCATATGCACCAAAAAATGGTGACTTATCAGAGGACTCCTGACGACGGTTATTTAAAGCAAACTCAGCAAGGGACAAAAAAGAACACCAATCCTCCTGATTCTCCGCCACAAAACAGCGCAGATATGTCTCCAGATTCTGATTGACGCGCTCTGTCTGGCCATTCGACTGCGGGTGGAAAGCAGAAGAGAATGACAACCGAACCCCAAGCGAGAACAGAAAGCCTTCCAGAATCTGGAAACAAACTGCGTGCCCCTATCAGAGACTATGTCTGAAGGAATACCATGCAATTTGACAATGTGGTCAATAAATGCCTGCGCCAGCGTCTTAGCATTGGGCAAACCAGGAAAAGGGATGAAATGCACCATTTTGCTAAAACGGTCCACCACCACCAGAATCACAGTCTTCCCCGAGGAACGAGGCAGGTCCGTTATGAAGTCCATGGACAGATGTGTCCAAGGATGGGAAGGAATGGGTAAGGGAAGGAGAGGACTTGATGGCCGTGAATGAGGGACTTTGGCACGAGCGCAAGTCTCGCAGGCTGCCACAAAACCCTCAACCGACTTACGAAGCGCAGGCCACCAGAATCTCCGAGTGATGAGATCCAGTGTGGCTCTTTCCCCCGGGTGCCCAGCAAGGACCGTATCGTGGTGTTCCTTAAAAATCTTGTGTCTCAAAGCGAGAGGCACAAACAACCTCCCAGGAGGACAAAGATCAGGAGCCTCTGACTGGGCTGCCTGCACCTCTGCCTCCAATTCAGGAAAAAGAGCAGAGTCCACCACACCTTCAGCCAAAATGGGACCCGGGTCTTCAAAATTCCCACCTCCCGGAAAACATTGTGACAGGGCATCTGCCTTCACATTCTTAACCCCAGGGCGGAACGTGACAACAAAATTAAACCTTGAAAAGAACAAAGACCATCTGGCCTGTCTCGGGTTCAGACGCTTGGCTGACTCCAAGTAGGCCAGATTTTTATGGTCCGTAAACACGGTAATAGGGTGTCTGGCTCCCTCTAGCCAATGGCGCCATTCCTCAAAAGCCAACTTGATGGCCAACAATTCCCTATCTCCCACATCATAATTTCTCTCTGCGGAGGAGAGTTTCTTCGAGAAAAAGGCACACGGTTGCCATTTGGCAGGAGAGGAACCCTGAGACAAGACCGCACCCACCCCTACCTCAGAAGCATCAACCTCAAATATGAAGGGTAAAGAAATATCAGGTTGTACCAGGATGGGAGCGGAAGCAAAACTCTCCTTGATATTAGAAAAGGCCTCACGCGCCTCTACCGACCAGGAAGAAAAATCTACCCCCTTTCTGGTCATATCAGTGAGTGGTTTAACAACAGAGGAATAATTCAAAATAAACTTCCTGTAATAATTGGCAAAGCCCAAAAAACGCATCAGCGCCTTCTGATTCTCAGGAAGCTCCCACTCAAGCACAGCGTGGACCTTCTCGGGGTCCATGCGAAAACCAGAAGCGGAGAGAAGAAACCCCAGAAATTGAACTTCTGGAACCGCAAACACACATTTTTCCAGTTTCGCATATAATTTATTCTCCCGCAGGATGAGCAAGACCTGACGTAGGTGTTCCTTATGAGTTTTGAAATCAGGAGAAAAAATCAAAATGTCATCCAAATACACTAATACAAATTTTCCCATTAAATGATAAAAAATGCTGTTCACGAAATGCTGAAAAACGGCTGGGGCATTCATCAAACCAAAAGGCATAACCAAATTCTCAAAATGGCCCTCAGGGGTATTAAAGGCCGTCTTCCATTCGTCTCCTTCTCTGACCCTGACCAGGTTGTATGCCCCTCTTAGATCTAATTTGGAAAAGACTTTAGCCCCAACAACCTGGTTAAACAGGTCCGGGATCAGAGGAAGCGGATAAGGGTCACGAATAGTTATACTGTTCAGCTCCCTGAAATCCAGACAAGGTCTTAAAGAACCATCTTTTTTCTTAACAAAGAAAAAAACAGCGGCAACAGGTGACTTTGGCAGCTTGGCACCTGGGATGAGATTAATAGGGCAATCGTACTCCCTGTGCGGGGGCAAATCCTGAACTCCACTCTCAGAGAAGACATCAGAAAATTCAGAGAGGAAAGGTGGTACAGTCTTAGTAGAAACCTCTGAAACAGATCTCGTGAGGCAATTCTCTCTGCAAAAGTCACTCCAACCATTTATTTGCCTTTAATGATTTCTGAGAAAGTGGAGCGGAATCAATAGCAAAAACAGGAATATCCTTTCCCAAAGTGCATACCTGGAAACCATGAGTTATTGCAAATTGATTATCAATGAGATTTACAGCTGCTCCACTATCCACAAAAATCTCACAAAAAATGCTCTTGCTCTCTAGCGCCACCCTAGCAGGCAGGACAAAACGGGAACTACAAGCAAACGAAAAAAAAAACCTTCAATTTCCGCCTCAACCCTGCCAATAGTAACAGACGGAACATTTTTGAAAGATTTTTTCCTTTTTGTTTCTTTATTACTCCCAGAAAACTGCCTGTATCTCCTAGAGGGACAAACATTTGCCAAATGATTTATACCTCCACAACAAAAACAAACCCTCCCATGCGAGCTGAATCTTCTATTGTCAGAGGCAATCAACCCCAGCTGCATGGGCTCCTGCTCAGAAGGGGCTGACAGCGACTGAGACCCCTGCGCACAGAAAGAGACCGCTGCACTGTCCCGGGACTGAGTATGACAGGAAGGAGAGATCTCTCCTCTCTCTCTAAGACGCCTGTCAATACGAACGGCCTGAGACATAGCAGAGTCCAAGGAGATAGGCCTCTCATGAAAGGAAAATGCATCTTTCAATCCCTCTGAAAGACCATGGCAAAATTGACTTCGGAGTGCAGCATCGTTCCAACCAGTATCAGCTGCCCATCTCCGGTATTCTGAGCAGTATATCTCTGCGGATTGTTTACCCTGGCATAACAGACGTAGTCTAGACTCAGCCAGAGCAATACAATCCGGATCATCATATATCTGACCCAGGGCTAAAAATAATTCATCCACTGAACGGAGGGGCCGTGCCCCCTCCGGCAGCGAAAAGGCCCAGGACTGAGCGTTACCCCTGAGCAGCGATATAATGATCCCCACCCTCCGTTCCTCATCACCAGAGGAATGGGGAAGAAGGCGAAAATGGAGTTTGCAAGCCTCTCTAAAACGCACAAAATTCTCACTACCCCCGGAGAACGTATCCGGGAGCGAGATCTTAGGCTCAGAACAAATTCCATGAACGCAAGCTGAACCGGTCACTTGAAACTGAGAAAAAGTCTTACGGAGATCAGCTACCTCCAATAAAAGACCCTGTAAGCGTTCAGCCAAAAGTGAAACCGGATCCTTGCTTGAGACGGTTTTGGCGGCTTATAATGTCACGGATGGTGTACAGGAAACAAGACAATGCAATATAATCAATGACTCACTGGATCCACAACTAAGGAGCAAAAGGGAGAGCCCTGCATGGACCTGGCAGACTCTCCCTGTCTGCTCACCCTATGCGAACACCCCAAAGGTGAATGGTCACATATCCACGTACCTCGACTATCTAACACCTGAAGACCCTACAATAGTGAGGGGACACGACCACCGGCTCCCTACACAGACACAGAGGGAGTCAGGGTCACCTGGATTTAGCAGACAGAAAATCACAAATACATATACAGCACTTATCTTGCAGACGACTGGGAACTAGGAACAGCATGCACACACACTCCAGGAAGTTGTATAAGCCGCACACTACTGCATTATGGAGAGGAATTTAAAGGGAAGCAATCAGTCCAACTGCATGACAGCTGAGATAGGCTAACGAGATGAGGAACTGAAACCAAAAAAACTCAAGGAGGAGGTTCTGAACGGTTTCTGTCAGAGCTTCTCAGTTGTCTGGTTGTGACAGCCTCCTCCCTAGCCAGCCATATTTAGTAGCATCTGTTCCAGGACATGAATAAGTGGAAAGACGTTGTTAATCCCGTAGTCCTGGCGACTGACAAATAAAGTGGCCTCCTCAAAGGGCCAGAACAAATGGCAGGTGTCAAGCATGAGATGCCACTGGCTAAAGTCGAAGTTACATAGGGGAGTACATCTGTCCATCTATATAATCATGAAATCGTTTATGGCATTTCTCTGTTCGTACAGTCGGTCCAACATATGGAGGGTGGAAATTCCAATGGGTGGAAATGTCGCATATCAGCCTATGTTGGGGTATGCTGTTCTGCCGCTGCAGCTCAAGGAGGGTGTTCTTTGCGGTGTAAGAGTGGCTGAAGTGCATGCAAAGTTTCCTGGCCATTTTTAGGATGTCTTGCAGATGGGTGGAAGGCTTCAGGAACCACTTGACAACCAGATTGAACACGTGTACCATGCAGGGCGCATGGCTCAGTCCTCCTTGACACACCAAAATCATGTTCTTCCCGTTGTTGGTCATCATGGTTCAGATTTTCAGTTGTCATAGAGAAAGCCAGGATTTGATTTCTTGATGAAAGACACGGATAAGTTCCTCTCCTGTGTCCACGCATACTGTTGTCTCTTGGCAATTGCTTCGGTGATCGATTGCTGATGGAATGACTGATGAGGAGTAGGAGGGCGAGGAGCAGGGGCATCAGGACCAGCAGATGATGGGAAGGACAGAGCTCCCTTTGTCTGAGGTGGTGGAGCATTGACTGCCTGAAAATAGCTGCATGCCACTGGGTGATGCAGCGGTTACTGCAGAAGGCTGGACCACCACATTGTAGACACGGTTCTACCAGGCCTCTTTATGGTGACGCTGCATATGTTGACACAGAGCTATGGTGCCAACATTGCCACCCTGATTACACTTTACCTTTTGCCCACAGATTCTACATATTGCCATGTTCACCATCCTCCGGCGGCTTAACAAAACATGCCACACCACCAAGTGATTTTACCCCCAACACTAACCACTGACTGACTGCAACCGCCGCTGCCACCTTGAATTCCTGCACCGCTACTTCCTGGATAGGTAGGCTCCTGCGAAGCGGGTGGTCTACCCCGGGCATGTTTGGCTACCGACCTCCCACTGCTGTCACCCTGCTGACTCCAGGCCACTCTAGCGACTTGCTAGCTCTGCCACTGCCTCACGGGAAAGATGCCACCCTCTTCTCCCGATGATAAAGCCCCTTTGTCACCCGGCTCTCAAGTTCGATCAGCTACATCATCATCATCGAGTAGTGTCTGCATGTCACTGATGTCCTCCTCAAACGTCTCTGGGTCAGGGGCCTGACAGATCGCAACACAGCTCCCACTCCATTCTCCTCATCACTCTTTGCCCGCCTAGTGGAGGAAGCGGCGGATGTCTCCTCCACATCTTGGCTTGCCAGTAGCTGCTGAATGTCTTCTAGTAGCTCATTCTCACTGTATGGAGCTGAGCCCACAGCATACAATACTTCTCTAGCTGAGGGAACAGAAAAGAACAGAGGCAGGTTGAGAACAGGTGAGGGCACAGGGCCTACTCCCAGGCCATTCCAACTAAGGGTTGTGTCTGACGTAGCCCCTGACTCATGGCTGGTGGTGTCTGATGTCACTTGCAATGAAGTCGAAGATCGAGTCAACCATTCAAGAACCGCTGGGTTGCTGGTTAAGACACGACCGCTAAATGACACCAGGAGCTCAGGGCTCTCACTGCGACCCCTGCTGCCATGCCCCCATACTCTGCTGCAACCTGAGGCTTCCCCATTTAGGCCTCTTTCACTCCCCTGTGCAGGGCCTGGCACTTCTCTGTCTGACATACTGTAAAGGAAAGGAAATTAAAACACCCCAAAAAAGTCTGTAATTTTCTCACTTCTCCACACAAAGGCTAATAAGCTTTTTTCCCCCCACGAGATCCTTATGCTTCTCCATATCAGGGGAATAAATTAAAATGTCATCTAGATAAACCACCATAAACCTGCCCACCAAATGATGAAAGATGTCATTGATGAAGTGTTGAATAACTGCAGGAGCATTGGACAAACCAAAAGGCATGACCAGATTCTCAAAATGACCCTCAGGAGTATTAACGCCGTTTTCCATTTGTCCCTTTCCTTGACTCTTAGACAAGAAAAAAGACAAAAAACACAGCGCCTCATGTGTGGTACTGCCTTATAGATAATATAGTATTGTGGTGCGTATTTCGCTTACCGGATTCTGTTGTGAGGAGTCACAACAGCTGTATATGCCTTAGCTGGTATCTATCCCCACCAGCATCAGGGAATGCCGTGCTGCTGCCTGGGCCTCTTCCTGTCTAGTTAGTTCCAGGAAAGTAAGTATGCAGAAAATCATAAAAATATCAGACCACTATCCGGCGCTGCAGGTATAGAAATCAGTCCTTGGGATGAATAATATTCTTTTATTTAAAGTCAACGCGTTTCAAGGGCGAAGTGCCCCCTTCGTCAGGACAATTTGCAGAATAACGATTCACTTGTGATAGAAGTGTTCAAAATGCTGTTTTGGCGTGTTAATCTGGGGGAGGTTCAGAGGTAGGGGTGGGCGTGTTTGGTATAATGAGGCTCCTAGTTAGCCGGTCTCATTATCAGGGTCCTTCAATAGCATTTTGTTGCATCGATTACAGATAATGATAAGTGGCATGCATGTCGGTATCTAATATGACACCTAAGGGGATACATTGTGTGGTATGCGGGCTACAGTAGCGCAAGATCAAGCGCTCCATATTGTGGCTACATACATAGTTTAAGTGATACATTTACTGATGCCTGTGATGATACATTTAATAATACTAGAGCGAGTCATTCCTCAGTGTGAGTCATTCCTTAAAGGGGTTATCCGAGTTAATAAAAAAAAAAAAAAAAAACACTTAAAATCCATCAGGATATACATATAATTTGGTTAAGCTTGATTTCATCAAGTTAAAACCCATATTTGCACCTTTTCATGGTCCTGTCATTGCTTTGTTTACATGCTGAAGTACAAGGTGAGGGGGCGTATAACAACAAAGCCTGAGCTCTGCCTCATGAATATTTCTGGGCGTGAACAACCTGACCTTCCCCGCCCCCTGCTCTGCACTTTGCATAAAAATAAATAAATACACACACAGGGCAGAAGATCTTCCTGTCACATTGCAGCTGCACAATGTAAGTTATGTTATTTTACATACATTTCTTTCATGTTTGGTTTTGTTTCTAGTCTAAAAATTTTCTTTCTGTTATTACAGTATATCAAGGAGGACGTATTTGCACTAATTCCAAATTCCGTCACCATAGAAAATGAATGGGTCCGCACCCGTTCCGCAAAATTGCAGAACAAATGTGGACCCATTTGCGGATGTGTGAATGGAGCCTAAGGTACTTTCACACTAGAGGCAGGATCGATCCAACAGGCTGTTCACCCTGTCGGATCCGGCCAGCCGCTCTTTTGCCGTGCCGCTGGACTGCCGCTCTGTCCCCATTGACTATAAAGGGGACGGTGGTGGAGCTATGGCGCAGCACGGCAGTGCACAGCGAGCGGCCACTTGACTAAAAGTCCTGGATTTTCGACTTTTTATGGTACTTTCACACTACCGTTAGTGTGATCCGGCAGGCAGTTCCATCGTCGGAGCTGCCCGCCGGATCCGCCAATCAGTGTGACAACTGACAGCATTTGTAGACGGATCCAGGTGCGGATCCGTCTAGAAATGCATTGCAATAACGGATCCGTCTATCCGCTTGCCATGTCGATAGACGGATCCCTCTTGCAGTCTTTTTCACAGTTTTCATGTTCTGCGCATGCGCAGACCGGAAGGGCGGATCCGTCCTTCAGTTGTTTTGCAACGCCGGATCCGCAAGACAGCTCCGTCGTCAGAGCTGCGTGCCTGCTGGATGCGCCGATCAGTGTGACAAGTGACAGCATTTGTAGACGGATCCAGGTGCGGATCCATCTAGAAATGCATTGCAATAACGGATCCGTCTATCCGCTTGTCATGTGGCTGGACGGATCCCTCTGTCAGTCTTTTTCACATTTTTCATGTTCTGCGCATGCGCAGACCGGAAGGGCGGATCCGTCCTTCAGTTGTTTTGCAACGCCGGATCCGCAAGGCAGCTCCGTCGTCAGAGCTGCGTGCCTGCTGGATCCGCCGATCAGTGTGACAAGTGACAGCATTTGTAGACGGATCCAGGTGCGGATCCGTCTAGAAATGAATTGCAATAACGGATCCGTCCAGCGGCACCGTCAAATAGCGGCAGGGCGGATCCGACAGGGTGAACAGCCTGTCGGATACGTCCTGCCGCTAGTGTGAAAATATCATTATCAGTATCTGTATCTAAGAAATATCTATATTATTCAAATATATATTCAATATGGATATTGCTTAGATAAATATATATATTGGTGGCAGATAAGGATTTTATATAGCTGAATAATGATGATGATGATCATAATAATGATGGCCAATAATTTATTTATATTTCCCAGGGGGTGTTCAATGTGTACTAGTGTGGGGGGGGGGACAGGGCTGTAATAACGATCCCCAGATGCAGAGGGGAACGTTAACAAACTGCCACCTCTAGCCCCAGTGAATGCAGGAGGGACAAACATACCCTGTGCTGCTGGAGATCACCTCGGCTCTGGTTTGTACTGCACATGAGCGATCGCATAGCAGAGCCGAGGCAGTGACAAGAGCTGGAGGGGGAAGGGCACCAGAGGCTCTGACGTTTCGTTTACAGAGCCTGGACACTCCCTCAAGCAGGGAGATGGCTGTAAACAAAACGTCATCAGCAGAGCAGAGCCGGGCAGTGTGAGGAGAGCTGGAGGGGGGAGGGCACCAGAGGCTCTGACGTCTCGTTTACAGAGCCTGGACACTCCCTCAAGCAGGGAAAAGCTTGTAAACGAAACGTCATCAGCAGAGCAGGCTTACTGACGTCAGGTGTAACATGACCCTGAACTGAACTGGCCAAACAGTGATAGATAGGTGATGAAAGTGATTTTAAGAATCTTTCACTGGTCTACAATAAATGCAATTAGAATAGATTTATTTAAGTCGGATAACCCCTTTAATAATACTAGAGTGAGTCATTCCTCACAGTGCTGACATCTTCACAGGATCGCAGCGCACACCATACTTCCACATAGTTGGGAGCATTCTCAGTTCCATGCACTCACTATGCAGCGATCCGGCCTGTCAGCTGTTCTGCAGGATCTCTGGACTCATACTGTATGCTGTGACTCTGCGGGACACCAGCGCTGCCTGATCTCCTGACTCAAAACCTCACAGTCCACACAGTAATCCTGTGCAGCACTGGGGTTCAACTTGATCTTTATTCTCAGCACCAGTTGGTGCAGTGGCTCTGTGGGGTTCGGGACCCTTATTTCAGAGAAGGTAGGATGATTCTTATGTATGTTATCTTTGGGGGCGCATGGCCCTAATGTGCAATTGATTGTCAAATGCCGGCTTCTTGTATATAGTGAGGATAGGTATAAAATATGCAATTTAAAATTCTTATGGCCGGTCTATGGTCATGCTGAAGGGGTTAAAAGCTCTTATAAGGCACCAAATGTGTTAAAAGACATTGAAGCACATGTCTACAAAGATAAAAACATATATTGGGATTGCACTCGTATCTATCATTATATTACTGTTATTAAAATATATGATATGGTAAATAAATAGATAAATAGGTCTCTATCTAGTTCCTTATTTTTGGTGTGGACGAGATAAATAGACTCCAATGGAGCACGATTGGTTGGGGTAGGTGGGTAGATATATAAAATATATATACACATATATATATATATATATATATATATATGTGTGCAAACATACATCCAAAGGTACACATATACAAAAAGTACATAAAAAAATTCCTAAAATAGAAATAGAAATAAAAATAAAAATAGGAATAAAGATAAAAGTAAAATTAATAATAATAATAATAATAATAATAATAATACTAATGATAAAAATAATAATAATAATAATAATAAAAAAATGTAATAAATATATATTTTTTTAATAAAAATAAAATTAAAATAAAAAAAAAGTAAAATAACATTCTTGACAAGGGTATTCAGTTTTTTTGTAATCTCAGGGAACGGATTGTATGGGATTTGTTCATAGTAAATGGTATCACTGAGAATGTTCTTCGCAAATTGGCGAATGGAACAAAAACTGATAAAACTTACACACCCAAGGGAAACCTAACATATCATGAACGCAGAGCACTTGATACATTGAAAAAGAATGAGGAACTAATCATTCGGCCTGCAGATAAGGGAGGAGGATTGGTCATACAGAACTATGAGGACTATGAAAAAGAAGCACAGAACATTCTCAGTGATACCATTTACTATGAACAAATCCCATACAATCCGTTCCCTGAGATTACAAAAAAACTGAATACCCTTGTCAAGAATGCATATGAAAAAGTGTATGTAAATAAAAAAGAACGTAATTTCCTATCTCCAAAGACACCATATATCCCGTATTTCTACCATCTACCCAAAATACACAAAAATATACAAAATCCACCCGGCAGACCTATTGTATCCAATACAAAATGTGCCACCAGCAATCTATCACAGTTTATGGATATATACCTACAACCCTATGTAAAGAAATTACCAAGTTATCTCCACGACTCGTGCCAATTAATCAGAGAATTAAAACAAATAGAGTGGAAAGATACATATGACCTACTTACAATGGACGTGACATCCCTTTATTCTAATATCGAGCACGATATAGGAATAGAGTGTGTAAAAACGGTCTTACGAAAAGATGATACATTAACATCACCGCAAACAGAATTCCTCCTTGAGAGCTTACGCTTTATACTCCAGAACAACTACTTTATATATAACAATACGGTTTACCATCAGTGCAAAGGGGACCCTCCTGGATACAGGAGTTCCGAAATGATCTCTTCCTGGAATTTTAGGAAGTATCCTGTTCTCCCAGCCTTACTGTAGAGAACAAAACTATTATAGACAGCCAATTGAATTAAATAAACAGACACCTTCTTATACCAGCGTCTGGTGCGGCGGGACACTAAATAGGGAGCCAACATCTGGTCATTGAAGTCCACCCCTCCCATGTGAAGGTTATAGTCGTGGACAGAGAGGGGTTTCTCAATGACTCCAGTTGCCCTTTCAATTTGGACAGTCGTGTCTGTGTGAATGGTGGACAGAAGGTAAACGTCCCTCTTGTCCCTCCACTTCACCATGAGCAGTTCTTGGTCACACAAGGCAGCCCTCTCCCCCCGTGTAAGTCGGGTATTAATGAGCCGTTGGGGGAAGCCCCGGCGACTAGGTCGCGCGGTGCCACAGCATTGAATTCCGACTAGATGTAAGTGCTAAAAGAGGGCCACACTTGTGTAAAAATTGTCCACGTATAAGTGGTACCCCTTGTGGAGTAAGGGTGACACCAAGTCCCAGACAATCTTGCCACTGCTTCCCAGGTAGTCAGGGCATCCAGTTTTGAGTCTTTTCCCTCATAGACCCTAAAACGATATGTATAGCCTGTGGCCCTTTCACAGAGCTTATACAGTTTGACCCCATACCGGGCGCGCTTACTAGGGATGTACTGTTTGATGCCAAGGCGCCCGGTAAAATGTACTAGGGACTCGTCTATGCAGATGTTCTGATTGGCGGTATACGCATCTGAAAATCTGGATGACAAATGGTCTATGAGGGGCCGAATTTTGTGGAGCCGGTCATAAGCAGGGTGGCCTCTATGATGACAGGTTTTATTGTCAGCGAAATGCATAAAGCGCATGATGACCTCAAAAGTGCCCTGGACATTGCAGCAGAGAACATGGGCATGTAATGTATTGGGTCTTTAGACCAATAGGACCACAATACATTTTTTTTTTGTTAGACCCATGCTGAGGATAAGGCCCAAAAAAAATTTAAATTCGGAAACTGTGACTGGTTTCCTCCGGTAAGGCTGGGCGTAGAAGCTTTCTGGATTGGCGGTTATATAGTCTGTGGCGTATCGGTTGTTTTCTGCCACAACTAAGTCATATAGATCCGCGGTGAAGAACAGCTCAAAAAACTCAAGGGCCGATCCTAAATGAGCTGTCTCCATGCGAACTCCAGACTGAGCGGTGAAAGGGGGCAATCAGGGTGCGGCGGAAGCAGGGGATTGCCAATTAGGGTTTTCCAGCACCTCTGGGATACTAAGGGCTCTATGGGCCTGTGAACTTGGTGGCTGCGACGGGGCAGTTAATGCACGTGCCACCGTACAAGCTTGAACTGCCCTTCTGGTGCTCGCCACTTCACCAGGGAATACGGCAGTGCTGGTAGATAGTCCAGGATGTGCTGCGCTGCTGGTGTATGCCGCACCATAAAAAAGATCAGCGCTAGCACCACTCTGCTGCAAATGAGGCTCATCATGCGGGGTAGGCAGAACACTGACATGGGATCGGGTACACCTGACCGTAGCAGGGACCTCAACCTCGTCATCTTCACTAGCGGTTAGAGTGCCACTGCTGTCTACAGGTTCATATTCTGAACCACTGGATTCAGCGGGTGAGGCGTCCCCATCGCTTTCATCCATCACGGCCAGAATCCTGTAGGCCTCTTCAGCGGAATACCCCTTGTTTGACATTTTGGACTAACTAAATTTAGGGGGTATTCCTCTAAGTCTACTCAGGAAAAAGAGCAAACCTGCCTAGTAAAAAGGAGTGCTTGCGAAGTAAAGCTGCGATCGCTAATAAAGATCCAAAAAGCTCAAAAGTGATCTTTATAGCGGTGCAGTGATTTTACAGTGTTTTTGCAGTGATCAGAAAAAAATAATTCTGTCACTGCGGTGGGGCGGACTGAACGCAAGTGTGCGCACAAGATCAGGCCTGATCGGGCGAACACTGCGTTTTTTGTAGAGCCTAAGGTGACCATTATGTACTGATATAGATCTGATTGCGATCAGTCTTGATCACTTACAGATACTATATAGTACTAGTGCTGATTAGCGACAGCGATGACGCTAATCAGCGACTAATCAGTGACTGCGGTGCGGTGGGCTGGGCGCTAACTACCTAAAAAGTAGCTAACTACCTGGCGGTGATGAGGGAGCCTTACAGGGGGGTGATCAATGACAGGGGGGTGGCAGGGGGGGTGACAGGGGGTGATCAGGGAGTCTATATGGGGTGATCAGGGGTTAATAAGGGGTTAATAAGTGACAGTGTGTAGTGTATGTGTGGTGATTGGTGCTACTTACAGAGCTGCCTGTGTCCTCTGGTGGTCGATCCAAGCAAAAGGGACCACCAGAGGACCAGGTAGAAGGTATATCAGACGCTATTTACAAAATAGCGTCTGACATACCCATTTCATTGGATCTTTTAAAAATCTACAGCCTGCCAGCCAATGATCGCTGCCGGCAGGCTGTAGTTGAACTTCTGAACTGCGCAATCCTGTGAACGCGCGCTCCTGTGAGCGCGCGTTCACAGAAAATCTCAGGTCTCACGAGATGACGCCTATTGGCGTCATCGAGACCTGAGAGTTCCGCTGCACTGACGCCTATCGGCGTTAGTGTGACGGGAGGTGGTTGAGACATAAATCACAAAGTTAGAATTGCATGTGAGGTAAAAAGAAATAGGATACCTCACATCAGTCGTTGGATGTGCAAAAGCTTTGCCCTTGCAAATATATTTGCATTTGACACAGCTGAGACATAGGAAACATCCCAAACTCCGCTGCGTCAATGTGCCCTGCACTACCAGGACTAGGGCCAATATCAGCTCTCACCAGCTGGTTGCGCAAATTCCTGGATTTCCGATAGGAGAGCAAAGGAGGGGACCTGAATTCAGGAATTTGATTCAAGCAACCTCCCAAAATGCCCCAATGTTTCCTGATGACACGGTTGAACTCATTACTATGCTCAGTATATCGTGAGATAAATGGAATCCTATTGTAGGATCCCTTTGCATCCTTTCTCATCAATGTATCCTGTCTATCAATGGCATGAACCTTATCAATTTGAGACTGTACCTAGGAGGATAACCCCTTTGTTTGAACTTGTCAACCATAACTTCAAGCATGTCATCAATAACATCAGGGTTGGAAACAATCCTTTTGGCCCTCAGAAATTGGGAGAAAGGGAGATGTTTGACCATATTACATGGATGTCCACTGTCAAAGTGCAGGAGGGTATTCTTATCTGTCGGTTTAGTAAATAAGTGCGTGTGTAGTTGTCCCTCATGATACCTGACAGTGGTATCAAAAAATTGGATCTTAGTTTCTGAGTGTACAAGGGTGAATTGCAACTCCTTGTTAAAACTATTCAAGTAGCACTAAAAATCCAACAATTCGGAGCAGTCACCAGTCCAGATAAGGAAGATGTCGTCGATGAATCTCCACCACCTCAGTATCTTACTGCAGTGGTGGGATACATGGACGACATCCTCCTCAAAACATCTCATGAATATATTGGCATAAGTGGGTGCTACGTTGGACCCCATAGCCACACCCCTTATTTGTTTGTAAAATACATCCTGAAAAAGAAAATAGTTCTGCCTCAGAATAATATTGAAAATTAGTTCTGCCTCAGAGATAATAAAATCACACGATTGTGCAGTCAGGGATGACATATCTAACATACGTCTAACCGCCATAATGCCAAGGTCATGGTCGATCGAGGTATGTAATGACGTCACATCAAAGGATGATAGAAGTATAGAATGTGTGTCAGTGAGGTCAATGTTGTCCAATTTGCACAAAAATCTGTGGTATCCTGAATATATGACTGTGCCCCACAAGCAAAATTCCGCAAGATTTTATCCAGAAAAATGGAGA
The DNA here is from genome assembly GCF_905171765.1 of Bufo bufo. NCBI lineage: Eukaryota > Metazoa > Chordata > Amphibia > Anura > Bufonidae > Bufo > Bufo bufo. Next base: position 340,353,543 of record NC_053393.1, on the reverse strand, counting down.
TGTTGCTAAAAATAGACTCAGAGCCCGATACAATGGGTCGACCCGGAGGGTCGATCAAAGATTTATGTACTTTTCGAAGCACATATAACACCGGTGTAACCGGATGATTCACTGTGCAGAATTCAACAAGATCACTGTCAATGATGCCGGCCAGGGCTGTGTTGGTTAAACATTTTTTAACCAATCTGGCGATGTCAAATTTAGGATCAGTCTGAAGTGCTAAATAAACATCAGTATCATCAAGTTGTCATCTGATCTCCGCAATAAATTTGGAGGTATCCAAGACGACAACTGCACCCCCCTTATCTGCGGGTTTTACAGTAAGGAGGGGATTATTTCTCAATTGTTCAATGGCCTCAATCTCCAGCCGTGTAAGATTATCATTTTTAAATTCACTCCTACCACCAATGTTTTATAGTGTGATAGTTCAGACCTGACCGCAGGCATCAATGACAGGTTCATTGATCTCAGGAGAAAAATTACTCTTAAGAGACAGACTCAGACCGTGTCTTATTATGGAACCAGGCTTTGAGTTTAATCCTGCGAAAAAAGCTGACAAATCAATATCTAAATCAAACCAATTAAGGCCTCATGCACACGACCGTATTTTTTTGCGGTCCGCAAAAGCTGGTTCCGTTTTTCCGTGATCCGTGACCGTTTTTTCGTCCGTGGGCCTGGCCGTGCGGAGCCAAACGGATCCGTCCTGAATTACAATGCAAGTCAATGGGGACGGATCCGTTTGACGTTGACACAATAAGGTGCAATTTCAAACGGATCCATCCCCCATTGACTTTCAATGTAAAGTCAGGAGTTAATATACCATAGGATCGGAGTTTTCTCCAATCCGATGGTATATTTTAACTTGAAGCGTCCCCATCACCATGGGAACGCCTCTATGTCAGAATATACCGTCGGATTTGAGTTACATCGTGAAACTCAAATCCGACAGTATATTCTAACACAGAGGCGTTCCCATGGTGATGGGGACACTTCAGGTTAGAATATACTAAAAGAACTGTGTACATGACTGCCCCCTGCTGCCTGGCAGGTGCTGCCAGGCAGCAGGGGGCAGCCCCCCCCCCCTGTAGTTAACACATTGGTGGCCAGTGCGGCCGGCCCCCCCCTCCCCTGTAGTTAACTCATTGGTGGCCAGTGGGCCCCCCTCCCTCCCCTGTAGTTAACTCGTTGGTGGCCAGTGGGCCCCCCTCCCTCCCCTGTAGTTAACTCGTTGGTGGACAGTGCGGCCGGCCCCCCTCCCTCCCCTGTAGTTAACTCATTGGTGGCCAGTGGGCCCCCCTCCCTCCCCTGTAGTTAACTCGTTGGTGGCCAGTGCCCCCCCCTCCCTCCCCTGTAGTTAACTCGTTGGTGGCCAGTGGCCCCCCCCCCTCCCTCCCCTGTAGTTAACTCGTTGGTGGCCAGTGGGCCCTCTCCCCTCCCTCCCCCTCCTAATTAAAATCTCCCCCCCTATCATTGGTGGCAGCGGAGAGTACCGATCGGAGTCCCAGTTTAATCACTGGGGCTCTGATCGGTAACCATGGCAACCAGGACGCTACTGCAGTCCCGGTTGCCATGGTTACTTAGCAATTTGTAGGAGCATTATACTTACCTGCGAGCTGCGATGTCTGCGTCCGGCCGGGAGCTCCTCCTACTGGTAAGTGACAGATCTGTGCGGCGCATTGCTTAATGACCTGTCACTTACCAGTAGGAGGAGCTCCCGGCCGGACGCAGACATCGCAGCTCGTAGGTAAGTATAATGCTCCTACAAATTGCTAAGTAACCATGGCAACCGGGACTGCAGTAGCGTCCTGGTTGCCATGGTTACCGATCGGAGCCCCAGCGATTAAACTGGGACTCCGATCGGTACTCTCCGCTGCCACCAATGATAGGGGGAAAGATTTTAATTAGGAGGGGGAGGGAGGGGAGAGGGCCCACTGGCCACCAACGAGTTAACTACAGGGGAGGGAGGGGGGGCCCACTGGCCACCAACGAGTTAACTACAGGGGAGGGAGGGGGGCCGGCCGCACTGGCCACCAACGAGTTAACTACAGGGGAGGGTGGGGGGCCCACTGGCCACCAATGAGTTAACTACAGGGGAGGGAGGGGGGGCCGGCCACACTGGCCACCAATGTGTTAACTACGGGGGGGGGGGGGGCTGCCCCCTGCTGCCTGGCAGCACCTGCCAGGCAGCAGGGGGCAGTCATGTACACAGTTCTTTTAGTATATTCTAACCTGAAGCGTCCCCATCACCATGGGAACGCCTCTGTGTTAGAATATACTGTCGGATCTGAGTTTTCACGAAGTGAAAACTCAGCTCAGAAAAAGCTTTTATGCAGACGGATCTTCGGATCCGTCTGTATTAAAGTAACCTACGGCCACAGATCACGGACACGGATGCCAATCTTGTGTGCATCCGTGTTCTTTCACGGACCCGTTGACTTGAATGGGTCCGTGAACCGTTGTCCGTCAAAAAAGTAGGACAGGTCATATTTTTTTGACGGACAGGATACACGGATCACGGTCTCGGCTGCAAAACGGTGCATTTTCCGATTTTTCCACGGACCCATTGAAAGTCAATGGGTCCGCGAAAAAAAACGGAAAACGGCACAACAGCCACGGATGCACACAACGGTCGTGTGCATGAGGCCTAAGAGAAGTTGATGGACAAAATGTCAGTCCCTTATTCAAGACACTTACTTGCTTGTGCAGGAGTAAGAATCTTGGATGACAAATTGATAACAGTCATTTCCTCTTTGGCATCTGGGGTTTGCCGGCCTGAGCACAAATTTTGTTGTAGCGCAATTTTGGAGGTTCGTCGATGTCTTCGGCCACCCCGTCTGTTGCGGCCTCTTTTTTGTGCTGGTTGTTGTTGGGTCTGCTCCCTAAAAAAGAAGACTGTTCCATTCCTGGTGTCTGTACGTTCCTTTTTCTCTTTCTGTCTTTCTGATTTGAGGTGCCATTTTCAAACTGCCATGAATAGATTGAGCCTCTTTTATAGTCATCCAAATCCCTTGTCAATTTTGAACGTTTACCTTCTTCAAGCTCAGCCTTGAGTTTGGACACATAAAATGATATGTTATCTGTAAAATGAGTAAATTCATCTGGGGACATAGAGGTCTGCAACGCCCGTTCAATTTCCCCCATCTCAACCGCTGTGGAGGATAATTTTTCTTGTATGTACTGCACATTCAAAAGAATAAAGTCCAGAGAATATCTGTTGGAGAGAACTTCAAGTTTCTTGCAATAAACAGAATTGTTGAAAAACAAATTGGGTCTGAGATGTGATCTTATGCCCCGTGGTATCCTTTGGGCCTTGTAATATTCCCCAAGGTGGTCATATGTAGGCCCAACGAGGCCGTCTTTTTGGATAAAAACTCAATTTTTTTCTTTAATTCCTTCACTGATGGGGTATTTAAAAAGGTGGCATCTCCCCCAATGCCCTGCATAATGTGTTCTGCTTCCTCCTGTGAGTAGGTGGAGCCACGTGGAAATTCAATATCCATAATCAAAAAGTTTGTATAAACCGCTACGAATAGCAGAAAAAGATTGTGCTAAGCCAAACAAGTCAAAATACAAAAAGAAAATATATGGCAGCACCAATTCACAATGGTAGTCTTCAAAAACACAATGTGTGTTTAAAGTCTAGAGGTGGGACGTCAAATGCGTCGAATCCACGAATCCCTCGAATCTAACAAGATTCAAGAGATTCGTGGACTCGAATCCCAACCTATTTTGTCAAATTCTAATCCGACGAATCCCGACAGCGGGGACCGGTGCATTCCCTGTATTCTAATGCACCGGCCCCGCTCACTGTTGTATAATCTTATTCTTATATAACCTGTAGGCATTGTTAAAAAATAATAATCATTTGTAATCCAGCTGTATTACCTACAGCTAAGTTCCGTAGCAGGGAGGAGGCAGGCAGAAGGCAGGCCAGGATTAGGGGCGGGCAACGCGTCACTCACTATGTCATGCACCTGCACCGCACACTTTATGAATAAAGCAGGCGGCGCGGGCGCCGGACGTAGTGAGCGACGCGACGCCCGTCCGTCCTCCCGGCCTGCCTCCTGCCTGCCTCCTCCCTGCTACGGAACTTAGCTGTAAGTAATACAGCTGGATTACAAATCCCCGCTGTCATTACTAATCCAGATGCCAGCCCCCAGTCCCTGTATTGGGGGTCATTCACACTGCAGGGACACTGTTATGGGGGAAATCTGTGGATGGCACATAGTATAGGATGCATATGTGTCATCCACAGCTCCCCCCATCACAGTACCATCCAGAGATCCCCATAACAGTGGCATCCAGAGACCCCCCATAACAGTGGCATCCACAGATCCCCCATAACAGTGGCATCCACAGATCCCCCATAACAGTGCCACCCACAGATCTCCCATAACAGTGCCATCCACAGATCCCCCATAACAGTGGCATCCACAGATCCCCCATAATAGTGCCACCCACAGATCTCCCATAACAGTGCCATCCACAGATCCCCCATAGCAGTGTCATCCACAGATCCCCCCATAAGTGTTTGGATCACTTTGCTTCTTACACCGTTCACACAATTCTTATGTACAGGACTCATAGGATTTGAGATTCAATATATTCGAGAACCTTTTCAGATTTGAAAAAAATTTGATTCGTCCCACCTCTAGTTTAAACACCATCTACCCTCAATAAGGGACAATTTTTTAAACTTTTTTTTATTTAAAAAAGAATAACAAATGTGACTGCACAATGCGTTTTTAAAAGAGGCTGTTGGTATCACCAACTTACCTGTCTGGGGTCCAGCCTTGCAGTCTGGAGCAGGGGCTGGATGAGCTGCTGGGCCATGCCTCCCTGTCACGCCCTGCCCTGTGAGAGGACTGAGAAGATCTGACAGACTTGCTATACGTGAGTCTATATGACAGATTGTTCTGTTTTTCTTTGTTGTGGTTTTGGGCAGGATCCCACCTGCCCACAGTTTCTGCTCATTAGCTATTTAGTGGTGCTATTTATACCTGCCTCTCACTATAGCCCTTGTGGTTTATATTTACTTCTGGAGTTCTCAGCTGGTGTTTGGTGGATCTCCTGCTCCCCGTCTGTCTTAAGCTAAGTCCTATTCCTTCTCTTTTGTTGTGTGTTTTGGCTAGGCCTCAGGAAGACGCTGGTTCCTACACCAAGCGCTAGGAACCAGTTGCCTTATTTCCTGCTCCCTAGCTGAGGGTTTGTTTCAGTTTTAGCTAGGCTTAGGTTCAAGCGCATGAGCACTTCCACCTTTAGGATTTGCACATGTTGTCAGCAGTCAGGGAAAGACTCAGTGATTGTCAGGTGGTGACCTTTCCCTGTTCCCTAGCTTTGGGGCCTAGCCTGGTGTTTTGTTGCCTTTGTTGTATTTGGTTTGTTTCCCTTCCTTCACCTACCGTGACACTCCCTTGAGTCATTGCCTAAGCTGTGCCCTTTGGTGACGGGCATCCATGGCAACGGAGCACTCGCTCATCTCTTCCCTGCACCGCATGCACACTAGGTGAGATTTTTTGATTTAATATTGGTGTGTATTTCATGTAGCATGCTGAGTGACCTCTCAGCCTGCGTATCATTTGGATTATGGTGTTTTGGTCCAATGGGGCGCTAACTCACATTGCATCTGGAAAACATGTTTGTGTGAAAGAGATTATACATGTACAGTAGAATGGGCTATTCACACAAGCGTATTCCAGATATATTTTTCCTTCATAGTATTTGTACGTGTCATGGTCCAACCACTCACTGCATCATAAGGTCATAACTAGGGATGAGCGAACCCGAACTGTATAGTTCGGGTTCGTACCGAATTTTGGGGTGTCCGTGACAAGGACCCGAACCCGAACATTTTCGTAAAAGTCTGGGTTCGAGTTCGGTGTTCGGCGCATTCTTGGCGCTTTTTGAAAGGCTGCAAAGCAGCCAATCAACAAGCATCATACTACTTGGCCCAAGAGGCCATCACAGCCATGCCTACTATTGGCATGGCTGTGATTGGCCAGTGCACCATGTGACCCAGCCTCTATTTAAGCTGGAGTCACGTAGCGCCGCACGTCACTCTGCTATGATCAGTATAGGGAGAGGTTGCAGCTGCGACGTTAGGGCGAGATTAGGCAGATTACCTCCTCCAAAAGAATTCATTCTGTGATCGATCTGCAGCTGTGGATCATTGAAGTGCTATTATTGACTTGCTCACTTTTTTGAGGCTGCCCAGAGCATTCCCAAATTTGCCATTCTGAAAATAACTAGTTTGTGGTATTTCAGGCCTACTTGAAATCTATCCCAAAAAGAAAATCTTACATTGAAGTTATTGATAGTATCATTCAGAAAAACCTAAGACACACGCTAGCGTGCTAATAGAAGTGTCATTCTGTGATTAAACCTATAACTGTCACACAGCGCAAAAAAAAACAGGTCTCACATCTTTATTCAACCAAATCTGCACAGTTTTAGCTGGTCAAGTTATTTGTAGTGACTGTCAAAGCAGACTTTTTGTTCTGGGTTGAAAAAGCATTCCCAAATTTGCCATTCTGAAAATAACTAGTTTGTGGTATTTCAGGCCTACTTGAAATCTATCCCAAAAAGAAAATCTTACATTGAAGTTATTGATAGTATCATTCAGAAAAACCTAAGACACGCTAGCGTGCTGATAGAAGTGTCATTCTGTGATTAAACCTATAACTGTCACACAGCGCAAAAAAAAACAGGTCTCACATCTTTATTCAACCAAATCTGCACAGTTTTAGCTGGTCAAGTTATTTGTAGTGACCGTCAAAGCAGACTTTTTGTTCTGGGTTGAAAAAGCATTCCCAAATTTGCCATTCTGAAAATAACTAGTTTGTGGTATTTCAGGCCTACTTGAAATCTATCCCAAAAAGAAAATCTTACATTGAAGTTATTGATAGTATCATTCAGAAAAACCTAAGACACACGCTAGCGTGCTGATAGAAGTGTCATTCTGTGATTAAACCTATAACTGTCACACAGCGCAAAAAAAAACAGGTCTCACATCTCTATTCAACCAAATCTGCACAGTTTTAGCTGGTCAAGTTATTTGTAGTGACCGTCAAAGTAGACTTTTTGTTCTGGGTTGAAAAAGCATTCCCAAATTTGCCATTCTGAAAATAACTAGTTTGTGGTATTTCAGGCCTACTTGAAATCTATCCCAAAAAGAAAATCTTACATTGAAGTTATTGATAGTATCATTCAGAAAAACCTAAGACACGCTAGCGTGCTGATAGAAGTGTCATTCTGTGATTAAACCTATAACTGTCACACAGCGCAAAAAAAAACAGGTCTCACATCTTTATTCAACCAAATCTGCACAGTTTTAGCTGGTCAAGTTATTTGTAGTGACCGTCAAAGCAGACTTTTTGTTCTGGGTTGAAAAAGCATTCCCAAATTTGCCATTCTGAAAATAACTAGTTTGTGGTATTTCAGGCCTACTTGAAATCTATCCCAAAAAGAAAATCTTACATTGAAGTTATTGATAGTATCATTCAGAAAAACCTAAGACACACGCTAGCGTGCTGATAGAAGTGTCATTCTGTGATTAAACCTATAACTGTCACACAGCGCAAAAAAAAACAGGTCTCACATCTCTATTCAACCAAATATGCACAGTTTTAGCTGGTCAAGTTATTTGTAGTGACCGTCAAAGCAGACTTTTTGTTCTGGGTTGAAAAAGCATTCCCAAATTTGCCATTCTGAAAATAACTAGTTTGTGGTATTTCAGGCCTACTTGAAATCTATCCCAAAAAGAAAATCTTACTTTGAAGTTATTGATAGTATCATTCAGAAAAACCTAAGACACACGCTAGCGTGCTGATAGAAGTGTCATTCTGTGATTAAACCTATAATTGTCACACAGCGATAAAAAAAACAGGTCTCACATCTCTATTCAACCAAATCTGCACAGTTTTAGCTGGTCAAGTTATTTGTAGTGACCGTCAAAGCAGACTTTTTGTTCTGGGTTGAAAAAGCATTCCCAAATTTGCCATTCTGAAAATAACTAGTTTGTGGTATTTCAGGCCTACTTGAAATCTATCTCAAAAAGAAAATCTTACATTGAAGTTATTGATAGTATCATTCAGAAAAACCTAAGACACACGCTAGCGTGCTGATAGAAGTGTCATTCTGTGATTAAACCTATAACTGTCACACAGCGCAAAAAAAAACAGGTCTCACATCTCTATTCAACCAAATCTGCACAGTTTTAGCTGGTCAAGTTATTTGTAGTGACCGTCAAAGCAGACTTTTTGTTCTGGGTTGAAAAAGCATTCCCAAATTTGCCATTCTGAAAATAACTAGTTTGTGGTATTTCAGGCCTACTTGAAATCTATCCCAAAAAGAAAATCTTACATTGAAGTTATTGATAGTATCATTCAGAAAAACCTAAGACACACGCTAGCGTGCTGATAGAAGTGTCATTCTGTGATTAAACCTATAACTGTCACACAGCGCAAAAAAAAACAGGTCTCACATCTCTATTCAACCAAATCTGCACAGTTTTAGCTGGTCAAGTTATTTGTAGTGACCGTCAAAGCAGACTTTTTGTTCTGGGTTGAAAAAGCATTCCCAAATTTGCCATTCTAAAAATAACTAGTTTGTGGTATTTCAGGCCTACTTGAAATCTATCCCAAAAAGAAAATCTTACATTGAAGTTATTGATAGTATCATTCAGAAAAACCTAAGACACACGCTAGCGTGCTGATAGAAGTGTCATTCTGTGATTAAACCTATAACTGTCACACAGCGCAAAAAAAAACAGGTCTCACATCTCTATTCAACCAAATCTGCACAGTTTTAGCTGGTCAAGTGTTTTGTAGTGACCGTCAAAGCAGACTTTTTGTTCTGGGTTGAAAAAGCATTCCCAAATTTGCCATTCTGAAAATAACTAGTTTGTGGTATTTCAGGCCTACTTGAAATCTATCCCAAAAAGAAAATCTTACTTTGAAGTTATTGATAGTATCATTCAGAAAAACCTAAGACACACGCTAGCGTGCTGATAGAAGTGTCATTCTGTGATTAAACCTATAACTGTCACACAGCGCAAAAAAAAAACAGGTCTCACTTCTCTATTCAACCAAATCTGCACAGTTTTAGCTGGTCAAGTTATTTGTAGTGACCGTCAAAGCAGACTTTTTGTTCTGGGTTGAAAAAGCATTCCCAAATTTGCCATTCTGAAAATAACTAGTTTGTGGTATTTCAGGCCTACTTGAAATCTATCCCAAAAAGAAAATCTTACATTGAAGTTATTGATAGTATCATTCAGAAAAACCTAAGACACACGCTAGCGTGCTGATAGAAGTGTCATTCTGTGATTAAACCTATAACTGTCACACAGCGCAAAAAAAAACAGGTCTCACATCTCTATTCAACCAAATCTGCACAGTTTTAGCTGGTCAAGTTATTTGTAGTGACCGTCAAAGCAGACTTTTTGTTCTGGGTTGAAAAAGCATTCCCAAATTTGCCATTCTGAAAATAACTAGTTTGTGGTATTTCAGGCCTACTTGAAATCTATCCCAAAAAGAAAATCTTACATTGAAGTTATTGATAGTATCATTCAGAAAAACCTAAGACACACACTAGCGTGCTGATAGAAGTGTCATTCTGTGATTAAACCTATAACTGTCACACAGCGCAAAAAAAAACAGGTCTCACATCTCTATTCAACCAAATCTGCACAGTTTTAGCTGGTCAAGTTATTTGTAGTGACCGTCAAAGCAGACTTTTTGTTCTGGGTTGAAAAAGCATTCCCAAATTTGCCATTCTGAAAATAACTAGTTTGTGGTATTTCAGGCCTACTTGAAATCTATCCCAAAAAGAAAATCTTACATTGAAGTTATTGATAGTATCATTCAGAAAAACCTAAGACACACGCTAGCGTGCTGATAGAAGTGTCATTCTGTGATTAAACCTTTAACTGTCACACAGCGCAAAAAAAAACAGGTCTCACATCTCTATTCAACCAAATCTGCACAGTTTTAGCTGGTCAAGTTATTTGTAGTGACCGTCAAAGCAGACTTTTTGTTCTGGGTTGAAAAAGCATTCCCAAATTTGCCATTCTGAAAAAAACTAGTTTGTGGTATTTCAGGCCTACTTGAAATCTATCCCAAAAAGAAAATCTTACATTGAAGTTATTGATAGTATCATTCAGAAAAACCTAAGACACACGCTAGCGTGCTGATAGAAGTGTCATTCTGTGATTAAACCTATAACTGTCACACAGCACAAAAAAAAACAGGTCTCACATCTCTATTCAACCAAATCTGCACAGTTTTAGCTGGTCAAGTTATTTGTAGTGACCGTCAAAGCAGACTTTTTGTTCTGGGTTGAAAAAGCATTCCCAAATTTGCCATTCTGAAAATAACTAGTTTGTGGTATTTCAGGCCTACTTGAAATCTATCCCAAAAAGAAAATCTTACTTTGAAGTTATTGATAGTATCATTCAGAAAAACCTAAGACACACGCTAGCGTGCTAATAGAAGTGTCATTCTGTGATTAAACCTATAACTGTCACACAGCGCAAAAAAAAAAACAGGTCTCACATCTCTATTCAACCAAATCTGCACAGTTTTAGCTGGTCAAGTTATTTGTAGTGATCGTAAAAGCAGACTTTTTGTTCTGGGTTGAAAAAGCATTCCCAAATTTGCCATTCTCAAAATTGTGGTGAACGGGAACAATGAGGAAAACATCTAATAAGGGACGCGGACGCGGACGTGGACATGGTCGTGGTGGTGTTAGTGGACCCTCTGGTGCTGGGAGAGGACGTGGCCGTTCTGCCACAGCCACACGTCCTAGTGAACCAACTACCTCAGGTCCCAGTAGCCAGCAGAATTTACAGCGATATTTGGTGGGGCCCAATGCCGTTCTAAGGATGGTAAGGCCTGAGCAGGTACAGGCATTAGTCAATTGGGTGGCCGACAGTGGATCCAGCACGTTCACATTATCTCCCACCCAGTCTTCTGCAGAAAGCGCACAGATGGCGCATGAAAACCAAGCCCATCGGTCTGTCACATCACCCCCATGCATATCAGGGAAACTGTCTGAGCCTCAAGTTATGCAGCAGTCTCTTATGCTGTTTGAAGACTCTGCTGCCAGGGTTTCCCAAGGGCATCCACCTAGCCCTTCCCCAGGGGTGGAAGAGATAGAACGCACAACCACTTATTTTTCCTGATGATGAGGACATGGGAATACCACCTAAGCACGTCTCTGATGATGACGAAACACAGGTGCCAACTGCTGCGTCTTTCTGCAGTGTGCAGACTGAACAGGAGGTCAGGGATCAAGACTGGGTGGAAGACGATGCAGGGGACGATGAGGTTTTAGACCCCACATGGAATGAAGGTCGTGCCACTGACTTTCACAGTTCGGAGGAAGAGGCAGTGGTGAGACCGAGCCAACAGCGTAGCAAAAGAGGGAGCAGTGGGAAAAATCAGAACACCCGCCGCCAAGAGACTCCGCCTGCTACTGACCGCCGCCATCTGGGACCGAGCACCCCAAAGGCAGCTTCAAGGAGTTCCCTGCCATGGCACTTCTTCAAACAATGTGCTGACGACAAGACCCGAGTGGTTTGCACGCTGTGCCATCAGAGCCTGAAGCAAGGCATTAACGTTCTGAACCTTAGCACAACCTGCATGACCAGGCACCTGCATGCAAAGCATGAACTGCAGTGGAGTAAACACCTTAAAAACAAGAAAGTCACTCAGGCTCCCCCTGCTACATCTTCTGCTGCTGCCGCCTCGGCCTCTTCTGCTGCTGCTGCCGCCGCCTCGGCCTCTTCCTCCGCCTCTGGAGGAACGTTGGCACCTGCCGCCCAGCAAACATGGGATGTACTACCAACACCACCACCTGCGTCACCAAGCATCTCAACCATGTCACACGGCAGCGTTCAGCTCTCCATCTCACAAACATTTGAGAGAAAGTGTAAATTCTCACCTAGCCACCCTCGATCCCTGGCCCTGAATGCCAGCATTTCTAAACTACTGGCCTATGAAATGCTGTCATTTAGGCTGGTGGACACACACAGCTTCAAACAGCTCATGTCACTTGCTGTCCCACAGTATGTTGTTCCCAGCCGCCACTACTTCTCTAAGAGAGCCGTGCCTTCCCTGCACAAACAAGTGTCCGATAAAATCAAGTGTGCACTGCGCAACGCCATCTGTGGCAAGGTCCACCTAACCACAGATACGTGGACCAGTAAGCACAGCTAGGGACACTATATCTCCCTAACTGCACACTGGGTAAATGTAGTGGCGGCTGGGCCCCAGGCGGAGAGCTATTTGGCGCACGTCCTTCCGCCGCCAAGGATCGCAGGGCAACATTCTTTGCCTCCTGTCTCCTCCTCCTCCTACTCAGCTTCCTCCTCCTCTTCTTCCACCTGCTCATCCAGTCAGCCACACACCTTCACCACCAACTTCAGCACAGCACGGGGTAAACGTCAGCAGGCCATTCTGAAACTCATATGTTTGGGGGACAGGCCCCACACCGCACAGGAGTTGTGGCGGGGTATAGAACAACAGACCGACGAGTGGTTGCTGCCGGTGAGCCTCAAGCCCGGCCTGGTGGTGTGCGATAATGGGCGAAATCTCGTTGCAGCTCTGGGACTAGCCGGTTTGACGCACATCCCTTGCCTGGCGCATGTGCTGAATTTGGTGGTGCAGAAGTTCATTCGCAACTACCCCGACATGTCAGAGCTGCTGCATAAAGTGCGGGCCGTCTGTTCGCGCTTCCGGCGTTCACACCCTGCCGCTGCTCGCCTGTCTACGCTACAGCGTATCTTCGGCCTTCCCGCTCACCGCCTCATATGCGACGTGCCCACCAGGTGGAACTCCACCTTGCATATGCTGGACAGACTGTGCGAGCAGCAGCAGGCCATAGTGGAGTTTCAGCTGCAGCACGCACGGGTCAGTCGCACTGCGGATCAGACCCACTTCACCACCAATGACTGGGCCTCCATGCGAGACCTGTGTGCCCTGTTGCGCTGTTTCGAGTACTCCACCAACATGGCCAGTGGCGATGACGCCGTTATCAGCGTTACAATACCACTTCTATGTCTCCTTGAGAAAACACTTAGGGCGATGATGGAAGAGGAGGTGGCCCAGGAGGAAGAGGAGGAAGAGGGGTCATTTTTAGCACTTTCAGGCCAGTCTCTTCAAAGTGACTCAGAGGGAGGTTTTTTGCAACACCAGAGGCCAGGTACAAATGTGGCCAGACAGGGCCCACTACTGGAGGACGAGGAGGACGAGGATGAGGAGGAGGTGGAGGAGGATGAGGATGAAGCATGTTCACAGCGGGGTGGCACCCAAAGCAGCTCGGGCCCATCACTGGTGCGTGGCTGGGGGGAAACACAGGACGATGACGATACGCCTCACACAGAGGACAGCTTGTCCTTACCTCTGGGCAGCCTGGCACACATGAGCGACTACATGCTGCAGTGCCTGCGCAACGACAGCAGAGTTGCCCACATTTTAACGTGTGCAGACTACTGGGTTGCCACCCTGCTGGATCCCCGGTACAAAGACAATGTGCCCACCTTACTTCCTACACTGGAGCGTGATAGGAAGATGCGCGAGTACAAGCGCACGTTGGTAGACGCGCTACTGAGAGCATTCCCAAATGTCACAGGGGAACCAGTGGAAGCCCAAGGCGAAGGCAGAGGAGGAGCAAGAGGTCGCCAACGCAGCTGTGTCACGGCCAGCTCCTCTGAGGGCAGGGTTAGCATGGCAGAGATGTGGAAAAGTTTTGTCACCACGCCACAGCTAACTGCACCACCTCCTGATACGGAACGTGTTAGCAGGAGGCAACATTTCACTAACATGGTGGAACAGTACCTGTGCACACCCCTCAACGTACTGACTGATGGTTCGGCCCCATTCAACTTCTGGGTCTCCAAATTGTCCACGTGGCCAGAGCTAGCCTTTTTATGCCTTGGAGGTGCTGGCCTGCCCGGCGGCCAGCGTTTTGTCTGAACGTGTATTCAGCACGGCAGGGGGGCGTCATTACAGACAAACGCAGCCGCCTGTCTACAGCCAATGTGGACAAGCTGACGTTCATAAAAATGAACCAGGCATGGATCCCACAGAACCTGTCCATCCCTTGTGCAGATTAGATATTAACTACCTCCCCTTAACAATATATTATTCTACTCCAGGGCGCTTCCTCATTCAATACTATTTTTAATTTCATTTTACCATTATATTGTGGGGCAACCCAAAGTTGAATGAACCTCTCCTCTGTCTGGGTGCCTGGGCCTAAATGTGTGACAGTGGCCTGTTCCAGTGGTGGGTGACGTGAAGCCTGATTCTCTGCTATGACATTAAGACAGATTCTGTGCTGACATAAGGCCAGATTCTCTGTTACGGGACCTCTCTCCTCTGCCTGGGTGCCTGGGCCTAAATGTGTGACAGTGGCCTGTTCCAGTGGTGGGTGACGTGATGCCTGATTCTCTGCTATGACATGAAGACAGATTCTGTGCTGACATAAGGCCAGATTCTCTGTTACAGGACCTCTCTCCTCTGTCTGGGTGCCGGGGCCTAAATGTGTGACAGTGGCCTGTTCCAGTGGTGGGTGACGTGATGCCTGATTCTCTGCTATGACATGAAGACAGATTCTGTGCTGACATAAGGCCAGATTCTCTGTTACAGGACCTCTCTCCTCTGTCTGGGTGCCGGGGCCTAAATGTGTGACAGTGGTGGGTGACGTGAAGCTTGATTCTCTGCTATGACATGAAGACAGATTCTGCGCTGACATAAGGCCAGATTCTCTGTTACGGGACCGCTCTCCTCTGTCTGGGTGCCGGGGCCTAAATGTGTGACAGTGGCCTGTTCCAGTGGTGGGTGACGTGAAGCCTGATTCTCTGCTATGACATGAATACAGATTCTGCGCTGACATAAGGCCAGATTCTCTGTTACGGGACCTATCTCCTCTGCCTGGGTGCCTGGGGCTAAATGTGTGACAGTGGCCTGTTCCAGTGGTGGCTAATGTGAAGCCTGATTCTCTGCTATGACATGAAGACAGATTCTGCGCTGACATAAGGCCAGATTCTCTGTTACGGGACCGCTCTCCTCTGTCTGGGTGCCGGGGCCTAAATGTGTGACAGTGGCCTGTTCCAGTGGTGGGTGACGTGATGCCTGATTCTCTGCTATGACATGAAGACAGATTCTGTGCTGACATAAGGCCAGATTCTCTGTTACAGGACCTCTCTCCTCTGTCTGGGTGCCGGGGTCTAAATGTGTGACAGTGGTCTGTTCCAGTGGTGGGTGACGTGAAGCTTGATTCTCTGCTATGACATGAAGACAGATTCTGCGCTGACATAAGGCCAGATTCTCTGTTACGGGACCGCTCTCCTCTGTCTGGGTGCCGGGGCCTAAATGTGTGACAGTGGCCTGTTCCAGTGGTGGGTGACGTGAAGCCTGATTCTCTGCTATGACATGAATACAGATTCTGCGCTGACATAAGGCCAGATTCTCTGTTACGGGACCGCTCTCCTCTGTCTGGGTGCCGGGGCCTAAATGTGTGACAGTGGCCTGTTCCAGTGGTGGGTGACCTGATTCTCTGCTATGACATGAAGACAGATTCTGTGCTGACATAAGGCCAGATTCTCTGTTACAGGACCTCTCTCCTCTGTCTGGGTGCCGGGGCCTAAATGTGTGACAGTGGCCTGTTCCAGTGGTGGGTGACGTGAAGCTTGATTCTCTGCTATGACATGAAGACAGATTCTGCGCTGACATAAGGCCAGATTCTCTGTTACGGGACCGCTCTCCTCTGTCTGGGTGCCGGGGCCTAAATGTGTGACAGTGGCCTGTTCCAGTGGTGGGTGACGTGAAGCCTGATTCTCTGCTATGACATGAATACAGATTCTGCGCTGACATAAGGCCAGATTCTCTGTTACGGGACCTATCTCCTCTGCCTGGGTGCCTGGGGCTAAATGTGTGACAGTGGCCTGTTCCAGTGGTGGCTAATGTGAAGCCTGATTCTCTGCTATGACATGAAGACAGATTCTGCGCTGACATAAGGCCAGATTCTCTGTTACGGGACCGCTCTCCTCTGTCTGGGTGCCGGGGCCTAAATGTGTGACAGTGGCCTGTTCCAGTGGTGGGTGACGTGATGCCTGATTCTCTGCTATGACATGAAGACAGATTCTGTGCTGACATAAGGCCAGATTCTCTGTTACAGGACCTCTCTCCTCTGTCTGGGTGCCGGGGTCTAAATGTGTGACAGTGGTCTGTTCCAGTGGTGGGTGACGTGAAGCTTGATTCTCTGCTATGACATGAAGACAGATTCTGCGCTGACATAAGGCCAGATTCTCTGTTACGGGACCGCTCTCCTCTGTCTGGGTGCCGGGGCCTAAATGTGTGACAGTGGCCTGTTCCAGTGGTGGGTGACGTGAAGCCTGATTCTCTGCTATGACATGAATACAGATTCTGCGCTGACATAAGGCCAGATTCTCTGTTACGGGACCGCTCTCCTCTGTCTGGGTGCCGGGGCCTAAATGTGTGACAGTGGCCTGTTCCAGTGGTGGGTGACCTGATTCTCTGCTATGACATGAAGACAGATTCTGTGCTGACATAAGGCCAGATTCTCTGTTACAGGACCTCTCTCCTCTGTCTGGGTGCCGGGGCCTAAATGTGTGACAGTGGCCTGTTCCAGTGGTGGGTGACGTGAAGCTTGATTCTCTGCTATGACATGAAGACAGATTCTGCGCTGACATAAGGCCAGATTCTCTGTTACGGGACCGCTCTCCTCTGTCTGGGTGCCGGGGCCTAAATGTGTGACAGTGGCCTGTTCCAGTGGTGGGTGACGTGAAGCCAGATTCTTTGCTATGGCATGAAGAGACTGATTCTCTGCTGACATGAAGCCAGATTCTTTGCTATGGCATGAAGAGACTGATTCTCTGCTGACGTGAAGCCAGATTCTCTGCTATGGGACCTCTGTCCAATTGATATTGGTTCATTTTTATTTTTTTAATTTTAATTTTAATTCATTTCCCTATCCACATTTGTTTGCAGGGGATTTACCTACATGTTGCTGCCTTTTGCAGCCCTCTAGCTCTTTCCTGGGCTGTTTTACAGCCTTTTTAGTGCCCAAAAGTTCGGGTCCCCATTGACTTCAATGGGGTTCGGGACGAAGTTCGGGTCGGGTTCGGATCCCGAACCCGAACATTTCCGGGAAGTTCGGCCGAACTTCTCGAACCCGAACATCCAGGTGTTCGCTCAACTCTAGTCATAACACATGCAAGTAATATTGACTGATAATACATCTGGAGAAAACTCCTGTGAAAAGCCGTTCATACTAAAATAAAGTATTTGGGGGAGATTTATCAAACTGGTGTAAAATAGAACTGGCTTAGTTGCCAATAGCAACCAATCAGATTCCACCTTTCATTTTCCAAAGGAGATGTGAAAAATGAAAGGTGAAATCTGATTGTTGCTATGGGCAACTAAGGCTACTTTCACACTAGCGTTCGGAGCGGATCCGTCTGATGTTTCATCAGACGGATCCGCTCCGATAATGCAGACGTTCGCATCCGTTCAGAACGGATGCGTCTGCATTAAAACTTAGAAAATTTTCTAAGTGTGAAAATTGTCTGAGCGGATCCGTTCAGACTTTACATTGAAAGTCAATGGGGAACGGATCCGCTTGAAGATTGAGCCATATTTTGTCATCTTCAAGCGGATCCATCCCCATTGACTTACATTGTAAGTGTGGACGGATCCGCTCGCCTCCGCACGGCCAGGCGGACACCCGAACGCTGCAAGCAGCGTTCAGGTGTCCGCTCACTGAGCGGAGCGGAGGCTGAACGCTGGCAGGCGGATGCATTCTCAGTGGATCCGCCTCCACTGAGAATGCATTGGGGCCAGACGGATGCGTTCGGGGCCGCTCGTGAGCCCCTTCAAACGGTGCGCACGAGCGGACACCCGAACGCTAGTGTGAAAGTAGCCTAAGTCAGTTCTACTCTACACCAGTTTGATCAATCTCCCTCTATATATTTTAGGAGATTTGCAAATAAGGTTTTATCATCATTACTATCTGAGTAAAGCCTCATGCATACGACAGTTGTTTTTCTCCGTCCCGTTTTTTTTGCGGTTAGGATGGGGACCCGTTCATTTCAATGGGTCAGCAAAAAAATGCTGATAGTTCATCCGTTTGTGTTCCACGTCCGTTGTCCGTGTTTCCCTTCAGCAAAAAAAATAGTGCATGCCCTACTTTTTTCACATTTGCGGACAAGGATAGACATTTATTACAAGGGATCTGTGGAAAAAAACGGATCCTCCCAAAAAAACGGATGCCGCATCCGTTTTTTTTGGCATACGCACAATTTGCGGACGCAAAAAACAACTGTCGTGTAAAAAATCTTTTATCACACTTGGTAATGACGTACAGGATTTTGCATCCACCATTTCATTTTCTGAAGTTCTGCCTGTGCATAATGTTCAGAATGATAGGCAGAGGCGCATAAAGGAGTTCAACATATGGCTTGGTAAATGGTGTCAAGAGCAAGGATTTGGCTTTGTTTCTCATGATAGCTCTACTTGGAATAGAAAGGAACTGTACAAAAAAGATGGTTTGCATCTTTCTCTCAAAGGAACAAATGTACTTAGTGAACAGCTCCAAGAATTTGCGAAAGAGTATTTAAACTAGGAAGGGGGGGCAAAAGAGTGAAAATAAAAGAGTCCAATTGCCCCCCGAAACAATGCCAGAACAGGTCAGAAGCACAGAGGTTAAGAAATGATAAGCTCAGAGTCCTGTCTACAAATGCTCGCAGTTTAGGTAAAAAAATCAATGAACTTGGGTCAATAATGGCATCTGAGAATGTAGATTTAGTGGCTGTTACGGAGACATGGTTTAATGAAAGAAATGACTGGGACATAACCATACCAGGGTACTCTTTATACAGAAGAGACAGAGAAGGCAAGAAAGGAGGAGGAGTGGCCCTGTATGTGAAAGATAGCATTAAATCTAACCTAATACAAGTTGGTGAGGCCAACATAGAGTCAGTTTGGGTTACGTTGCAGTTTACTAACCATGCAGTAACTCGTGTAGGTGTGATATATAGACCACCTGGTCAAGTTAAAGAACTAGATGATCTACTAGTTGAAGAAATAGCTAAAATGACAATGAAAGGAGAAGTTATCATTATGGGAGATTTCAATCTTCCAGATATAAACTGGAAAACCAAAATAGCAAGTTCTACCAGGAGTACAGATATTCTAAATTCCCTACTGGGGTTATCTCTACAACAAGTGGTTGAGGAGCCAACCCGGAGGGAGGCCATTTTGGATTTGGTATTCACAAACGGGGATTCGGTATATGATGTCATTGTAGGCGAAACCTTGGGATCTAGTGATCACCAGTCAGTGTGGTTTAATATAAGAACTGTGAAAGAGTCCCACCACACAAAAACAAAAGTTTTAGATTTTAGAAAAACAGACTTTTCAATAAATGAAATTAGTCATAAATGAGTCCTTATCAGACTGGAACGGATTACATGGAGTCCAGGAGAAATGGGACTACTTAAAAGGTGCATTATTGAAGGCAACAGAAAATTGCATTAGACTCGTCAGTAAAAGCAAAAAAAGGAGGAGACCAATGTGGTACTCAGCAGAAGTGGCCCAAATCATTAAAAATAAAAAGCTAGCATTTTGTAATTATAAAAAAACCCAGAGCAATGAAGATAAGGAAATCTACAAGATTAGGCAGAGAGAGGCCAAGCAAGTTATAAGAACTTCTAAAGCGCAGGCAGAAGAAAAACTAGCTCAGTCTATGAAAAAAGGGGATAAGACATTCTTCAGATATATAAATGAAAAAAGGAAATTAAAACAAGGAATAACTAAATTAAAAACAAAGGACGGAAGGTATGTAGAAGAGAATAAAGGGCTAGCCGACTGCCTTAATGAATACTTCTGTTCAGTTTTTACAAGAGAAAAAGGAGAAGGACCTCCACTAGAAAGAATGACTATTAAATCGTTTGATGCATGTATCTTTACAGAGGAAGATGTTCTAAGTTTGCTGTCTAAGGTGAAGACAGATAAGTCACAGGGGCCTGATGAGATACACCCAAAATTATTAAAAGAGCTTAGTGGTGAGCTGGCAAAACCGTTAACAGATTTATTTAACCAATCATTAGTAACAGGAGTCGTCCCGGAAGATTGGAAATTGGCAAATGTCGTGCCCATTCACAAGAAAGGTAGTAGGGAGGAATCGAGCAACTATAGACCAGTGAGTCTGACATCAATAGTAGGCAAATTAATGGAAACCCTATTAAAGGATAGGATTGTGGAACATCTAAAATCCCATGGATTGCAAGATGAAAAACAACATGGGTTTACTTCAGGGAGATCATGTCAAACAAATCTTATAGATTTTTTTGACTGGGTGAATAAAATAATAGACGGTGGAGGTGCAGTAGACATCGCATATCTAGATTTTAGTAAGGCTTTTGACACTGTCCCACATAGAAGACTTATCAATAAACTGCAGTCATTGAGCATGGACTCCCATATTGTTGAGTGGATTAGGCAGTGGCTGAGTGACAGACAACAGAGGGTTGTAGTCAATGGAGAACATTCAAAACAAGGTAATGTTACCAGTGGGGTTCCACAGGGATCTGTACTGGGACCGATTTTGTTTAACCACTTCAGCCCCCAGTGCTTAAACACCCTGAAAGACCAGGCCACTTTTTACACTTCTGACCTACACTACTTTCACCGTTTATTGCTCGGTCATGCAACTTACCACCCAAATGAATTTTACCTCCTTTTCTTCTCACTAATAGAGCTTTCATTTGGTGGTATTTCATTGCTGCTGACATTTTTACTTTTTTTGTTATTAATCGAAATTTAACGATTTTTTTGCAAAAAAATGACATTTTTCACTTTCAGTTGTAAAATTTTGCAAAAAAAACGACATCCATATAGAAATTTTGCTCTAAATTTATAGTTCTACATGTCTTTGATAAAAAAAAATGTTTGGGTAAAAAAAAAATGGTTTGGGTAAAAGTTATAGCGTTTACAAACTATGGTACAAAAATGTGAATTTCCGCTTTTTGAAGCAGCTCTGACTTTCTGAGCACCTGTCATGTTTCCTGAGGTTCTACAATGCCCAGACAGTACAAACACCCCACAAATGACCCCATTTCTGAAAGTACACACCCTAAGGTATTCGCTGATGGGCATAGTGAGTTCATAGAACTTTTTATTTTTTGTCACAAGTTAGCGGAAAATTATGATTCTTTTTTTTTTTCTTACAAAGTCTCATATTCCACTAACTTGTGACAAAAAATAAAAAGTTCTATGAACTCACTATGCCCATCAGCGAATACCTTGGGGTCTCTTCTTTCCAAAATGGGGTCACTTGTGGGGTAGTTCTACTGCCCTGGCATTCTAGGGGCCCAAATGTGTGGTAAGGAGTTTGAAATCAAATTCTGTAAAAAATGACCAGTGAAATCCGAAAGGTGCTCTTTGGAATATGGGCCCCTTTGCCCACCTAGGCTGCAAAAAAGTGTCACACATCTGGTATCTCCGTACTCAGGAGAAGGTGGGGAATGTGTTTTGGGGTGTCATTGTATATATACCCATGCTGGGTGAGAGAAATATCTTGGCAAAAGACAACTTTTCCCATTTTTTTATACAAAGTTGTCATTTGACCAAGATATTTATCTCACCCAGCATGGGTATATGTAAAAAGACACCCCAAAACACATTCCTCAACTTCTCCTGAGTACGGGGATACCAGATGTGTGACACTTTTTTGCAGCCTAGGTGGGCAAAGGTGCCCAAATTCCTTTTAGGAGGGCATTTTTAGACATTTGGATACCAGACTTCTTCTCACGCTTTGGGGCCCCTAGAATGCCAGAGCAGTATAAATACCCCACATGTGACCCCATTTTGGAAAGAAGACACCCCAAGGTATTCAATGAGGGGCATGGCGAGTTCATAGAAATTTTTTTTTTTTGGCACAAGTTAGCGGAAATTGATATTTTTAATTTTTTTCTCACAAAGTCTCCCGTTCCGCTAACTTGGGACAAAAATTTCAATCTTTCATGGACTCAATATGCCCCTCACGGAATACCTGGGGGTGTCTTCTTTCCGAAATGGGGTCACATGTGGGGTATTTATACTGCCCTGGCATTCTAGGGGCCCTAAAGCGTGAGAAGAAGTCTGGAATATAAATGTCTAAAAAATTTTACGCATTTGGATTCCGTGAGGGGTAGGGTGAGTTCATGTGAGATTTTATTTTTTGACACAAGTTAGTGGAATATGAGACTTTGTAAGAAAAAAAAAAAAAAATTCTGCTAACTTGGGCCAAAAAAATATCTGAATGGA
This sequence comes from Bufo bufo, assembly GCF_905171765.1. Lineage (NCBI taxonomy): Eukaryota > Metazoa > Chordata > Amphibia > Anura > Bufonidae > Bufo > Bufo bufo. The sequence goes on along the minus strand of NC_053393.1, from coordinate 340,331,215 downwards.
GCCTTACAGAGGGGTGATCAATGACAGGGGGGTGATCAATGACAGGGGGGTTGATCAATGACAGGGGGGTTGATCAATGACAGGGGGGTTGATCAATGACAGGGGGGTTGATCAATGACAGGGGGGTTGATCAGGGAGTCTATATGGGGTGATCACCACAGTCATTGATCACGCCCCTGTAAGGCTTCATTCAGACGTCCGGATGCGTTTTGCGGATCCGATCCATCTATCAGTGCATCCGTAAAAATCATGCGGACATCTGAATGGAGCTTTACAGGGGGGTAATCAATGACAGGGGGGTAATCAATGACAGGGGGGTGATCAGGGAGTCTATATGGGGTGATCACCACAGTCATTGATCATGCCCCTGTAAGGCTTCATTCAGACGTCCGGATGCGTTTTGCGGATCGGATCCATCTATCAGTGCATCCGTAAAAATCATGCGGACATCTGAATGGAGCTTTACAGGGGGGTGATCAATGACAGGGGGGTGATCAGGGAGTCTATATGGGGTGATCACCACAGTCATTGATCACGCCCCTGTAAGGCTTCATTCAGACGTCCGGATGCGTTTTGCGGATCGGATCCATCTATCAGTGCATCCGTAAAAATCATGCGGACATCTGAATGGAGCTTTACAGGGGGGTGATCAGGGAGTCTATATGGGGTGATCACCACAGTCATTGATCATGCCCCTGTAAGGCTTCATTCAGAAGTCCGGATGCGTTTTGTGGATCGGATCCATCTATCAGTGCATCCGTAAAAATCATGCGGACATCTGAATGGAGCTTTACAAGGGGGTGATCAGGGAGTCTATATGGGGTGATCACCACAGTCATTGATCACGCCCCTGTAAGGCTTCATTCAGACGTCCGGATGCGTTTTGCGGATCCGATCTATCTATCAGTGGATCCGTAAAAATCATGCGGACGTCTGAATGGAGCTTTACAGGGGGTTGATCAATGACAGGGGTGTAATCAATGACAGGGGGGGTGATCAGGGAGTCTATATGGGGTGATAACCACAGTCATTGATCATGCCCCTGTAAGGCTTCATTCAGACGTCCGGATGCGTTTTGCGGATCCGATCCATCTATCAGTGGATCCGTAAAAATCATGCGGACATCTGAATGGAGCTTTAGAGGAGGGTAATCAATGACAGGGGGGTGATCAATGACAGGGGGGTGATCAGGGAGTCTATATGGGGTGATCAGGGGTGATCAGGGGCTAATAAGGGGTTAATAAGTGACGGGGGGGGTGTAGTGTAGTGTAGTGGTGCTTGGTTGGACTTTACTGAGCTACCTGTGTCCTCTGGTGGTCGATCCAAACAAATGGGACCACCAGAGGACCAGGTAGCAGGTATATTAGACGCTGTTATCAAAACAGCGTCTAATATACCTGTTAGGGGTTAAAAAAAACACATCTCCAGCCTGCCAGCGAACGATCGCCGCTGGCAGGCTGGAGATCAACTCTCTTACCTTCCGTTCCTGTGAGCGCGCGCGCCTGTGTGCGCGCGTTCACAGGAAATCTCGCCCATCGCGAGATAACGCATATATGCGTGACTCTGCGCAGGGCTGCCACCTCCGGAACGCGATCCTGCGTTAGGCGGTCCGGAGGTGGTTAATATCTTCATAAGTGATATTGCAAAAGGCCTCGCTGGTAAGGTTTGTCTTTTTGCTGATGACACAAAGATATGTAACAGGGTTGATGTTCCTGGAGGGAAACGCCAAATGGAAAAGGATTTAGGAAAACTAGAAGAATGGTCAGAACTCTGGAAACTGAAATTTAATGTGGATAAGTGCAAGATAATGCACCTGGGGCGTAAAAACCCAAGGGCAGAATATAGAATATTTGACACAGTCCTGACCTCAGTATCTGAGGAAAGGGATTTAGGAGTAATTATTTCAGAAGACTTAAAGGTGGGAAGACAATGTAATAGAGCAGCACGAAATGCCAGCAGAATGCTTGGATGTATAGGGAGAGGTATAAGCAGTAGAAAGAGTGAAGTGCTTATGCCGCTGTACAGAACACTGGTGAGACCTCACTTGGAGTATTGTGCGCAGTACTGGAGGCCATATCTCCAGAAGGATATAGATACTCTAGAGAGAGTTCAGAGAAGAGCTACTAAACTAGTACATGGATTGCAGGATAAAACTTACCAGGAAAGGTTAAAGGACCTTAATATGTATAGCTTGGAAGAAAGAAGAGACAGAGGGGATATGATAGAAACTTTAAAATACATAAAGGGAATCAACTCGGTAAAGGAAGAGAGCATATTTAAAAGAAGAAAAACTACCACAAGAGGACACAGTTTTAAATTAGAGGGGCAAAGGTTTAAAAGTAATATAAGGAAGTATTACTTTACTGAGAGAGTAGTGGATGCATGGAATAGCCTTCCTGCAGAAGTGGTAGCTGCAAATACAGTGAAGGGGTTTAAGCATGCATGGGATAGGCATAAGGCCATCCTTCATATAAGATAGGGCCGGGGGCTATCCATAGTATTCAGTATATTGAGCAGACTAGATGGGCCAAATGGTTCTTATCTGCCGACACATTCTATGTTTCTATGTTTCTATGTAGCCTAAGTGTAAGTTCTGCGTTTCATGATAAACAAGGTTGTAGTTAAGCTATCTTTTTTTTCTTTAGGAAAATATGAATGTATTAAAAAAGCAAAGCGAAGATAAGGTGACTATTATTCTTTTTTAAGTATATAGATATTTAAATGCACAGGTTTATTGTACGTTCAGACACGCATAACATGTTTGTTACAAACAGCTGTTTCTGATAGCTGCAGTACTGCACAACAGGCATTACTTCTATTGAAATAAACACATTCAAACTTTAAAGACATCCCCTGATGTTAAACAAACACATTTGAGCACATTTAGATTAAGTCCTGGGCTGTTAAATATGTATCTCCTACTGTTACTAATTGAATATTGCATTTGTGCCTTTCTTTTGTGCCTCTTTCTAGGCAATAAATTATTTAATCTAAAATACTACCTTTTTCACACAAAAATGCTGAATAGTGCTGCAGCGGTACAATAAAAAAATAATAATAATAAAACAATCAACATCACCTGGAAAACATTGTGGATTGCGCTTGCTGTGTGTGTACATCTGAATAAAAGTAAATATTATTATATGGGAAGTAAATAAATGGAAACTTTCACGTCATCTAGCAAGCATATAGGGGTTAATTTACTAAGTGATATACGCCAGAAAACTCTTTTGTAGTTTGCAGCAAAAAGATTATGTGCGCCGCAATCTACAACTTTTCCCAGTTCATGGCAAGTATTAAAAAATAGGGCGTGGCATGGGTGGAAAAGGGGGCGGACGCCAGGCCCAAATCATTTATCATTTTCCATGCCTCATTTTCTTAGCAAGGAAGCTAGCGTAGATTTAGAAGCGGCGGTGGATGAGCCAAAGTTATGTAGAGGATGGTGCCACCGCCAGCGCAGGGGTTATAAAAATAACCCCCATAGAACATAAGACACATGTTAAAATCAAGCTTATGTAATATTGCATAGAGTAGTTATATATATATATATATATATATATATATATACAGTGTATATATATATATATATATATATATACCAGAAAACTGACAGCACATCCAGTAGAAAAAACATTAGTTTATTCGCCCATGTGGTACAGTGAGGCAACGTTTCGGCTCAAACTCAGAGCCTTTTGAGAAAGGCTCTGTATTTGAGCCGAAACGTTGCCTCACTATACCACATGGGTGAATAAATTACTGTTTTTTCTACTGGATGTGCTGTCCGTTCTCTGGAATATTTTTGGGTAAGGAGTTACACCCTTGGACATAGCACCCAACGTATTACTCGATAATTGGTGCTGCCATTTTTTCCATTTTTATATATATATAAACCCATGGTTTTCCACTAACCATGGGTCAATGTAAAAACAATAGGAATTTACTTTGGTCCATGATGCAGATGAAACATATCATTTGATCTCTATGAGTCCATGAAAAACCACTGCTGAACACAGATGGAATCTTTGTTCTGTCAGTGGTTTTTACTGATCATTGGTAGGGGATGCTCTGGAAACCCATTTTCACCCTAGCAGTGTATGTAGAATATGGATGACACACAGGGGGCAAAAAGTGGACACCACAGGTTAGCAGGATGTGCTTAGTTTATTGAGGGAATGGGATTAGGTATTACTGTTTTTTTTATAAGGGCTTCACTAATATAAGGGTAGCACTACTGTGTGGGGAAAGTAAGAGGAAGCATCCTTATGTTGGGGCACTATGGTGGAGCATTACTGTGAGGGAGGGACTAAGGCTGCATCACTACTGTGTGGGGGCACTGAGGAGGAGTATTGCTGTGTAGAGAGACTATGGGGCCATATCTACTGTGTGGAGAGACCAAGGGGGAATAACCACTGTGTGGAGGCACTAAAGGGGAGCAGTACTGTCAGTGGAGACTAAGGGGGCACAATTACTTTGAGAAGACACTAACAGGGCATTCTAATGTGTAGGGGTACTAAGGGGGCATAACTACTGCATGTGATAACGAAAGAGGACATAATTTCTATGTGAAGACACTAACAGGGCATTCTACTGTGTGAGGGCACTAAAGGGGCATGATTACTGTGAGAGGGCACTAAGGGGCATAACTATGGAATGGGGGCATTAAGGGTCAAGACTACTGTGTGGGGACACTAAGGGAGCATAACTGCTGAGTGGGTGGGGAGTTCTATTGCAAGCGTGGGTGGTTTTGACTAGCTGCTGGAGGGGGGGCATTGCTGCAAAGTTGTTCAGGGGGCCCGTTCAAAAAAATTCTATATGCCCAGACTTTTACAGGTATGCCCCTGCATTTGTGTAAAAGCAAAACTTTATTGAGGCAGATTCAAATTCATGCCATGACATCAGAATTCACCTTACATCAGTGGCGTAGTGTGGGTTGCCAGCACCCGGGGCAAGCCATGTAGTGTGCCCCCAACCTGTGGACACGCTCATTTTTGCAGATAACATAGTGGATGTCACCTGCAGTCCTATGTAACACTACAGATAACACAGTGATAACTCTCTGAGTACAGAAAATGTAGTAGATGGGTGTGAGGCCCCAGAATTCAGAACACACACAGTGTGACCTAAAGTCTGGGGCCAAGATGCGGCAGGGTGGGCCATATTCTCAATCCACCCCCCAACCCTACCGTGAAACATATATGTGGATGGACATTACTATATACAGTAGAATACAGCACCACATACCTCATCCATCCAGTGACATCTCCTATGATGTAGACTTTCCTCAACGTCTTTATTCGGAGATAAGACCGCCATGATACCTTCTTTAAGTCGCGTCTCATCTCTACAAAGTTTCACAGAAAACATTTTTAGATTCTTCATTTACTATCATCCTCTACTATCCTCTACTATCATTATACAGCGTACCGACGATGTGGACGGAGTACAATGTCCATTAGCCTTTGAAACGTGGCGGGAGCGCCATGTAGACTAAAGGGTAATAGCTTGTACTGATACAGCCCCTCTGGCGTGATAAAAGCAGTTTTTTCCTTGGCAGCCTCCGTCAAGGGTACCTGCTAGAGTTGAGAGGACACCTTGATGCTCGGGTTCGACCCGAACTTGACCTGAACTTGACCCCAAACCCGAACCCCATTGAAGTCAATAGGGACCCGAACTTTGCAGCACTAAAATGGCTCTAAACAATTAATGGAAAGGGCTAGAGGGCCTCTGCAGCCCTCTAGCCCTTTCCATTAATTTTTTAGAGCCATTTTAGTGCTGTCAACTATGCAGCGCAGGGGTTTATTCACGGCAAAAAATGGTAAAATGTCACCTGAGAATGTAACAGACGCTTTTGCACCCTGCTCCCTCTTTTGCTGTTCTGGTGCATCTGTGCGAACAACGCCTCTTCCTACGAACTAGACAGGTCACTCGCATGACCTTGATTCCATGTGGGGTCTAGTACCTCATCATCCTCCACATCATCTTCCACCAGGGGTAGAGGCCTGGGGAAAAAAAGCGTGGGAACTCACCCAAGATCCACTGCCACCCGACCCCCCCCCAAAAAAAATATATAAATATATATATATATATATACAGTACAGACCAAAAGTTTGGACACACCTTCTCATTCAAAGAGTTTTCTTTATTTTCATGACTATGAAGGCATTAAAACTATGAATTAACACATGTGGAATTCTATACATAACATACAAGTGTGAAACAACTGAAAATATGTCATATTCTAGGTTCTTCAAAGTAGCCACCTTTTGCTTTGATTATGTCACGACTGTATGTGGGCAACAATAGTAATACACAGCACAGAGCCACTGACTGGACCCAGAACTAGGGAGGATAACGGGTGACCCCTGTCCGACCCTCAACGCTCTCCCTATTCTGCTAAAGCACATGCCCGGATCCAAATGGCGGAAAGAGGCATGCCCACGTGCCTAAGACTAATGACCACTGTAACCCCTACAATAGTGGAAGGGGCACGGCCACCAGTGCCCTACTCAGTATATGGAGGGAACCGTGGCCACCTCAGATCCAGTCAGAAAATAAACAGGAACACAACAATGTCTGCACACTTAGCTGGAGGTGTTGCAGCCGCAGAGAAGACGGATCCAAGGACAGGCTGGCAATATCCAGAGTGCTAGCTGCAGCAGAACACAGGTCCAGTGAACTGATAGCTACAAGTGAAGAAACTAAAGCCAGAGCTACAACTGAAGTGAGAACTATAATCCACATCCTATCATAGGAGGAGGGGTGATATAAAGAGAGGAAAATCAAACACATGAAGGACAGCTGTGGTGAAAGAAACCAAAAGTAAACAGAGTAGTGAGAACTCCTCCCAGCTCTAGTAGTGACATCATCACAGGGGTGGAGAAACAGAGCTGTGAGAACGTCCCAAAGCTCTGGTAGTGACAGTACCCCCCCCTCTACGGGTGGACTCCGGACACCCAGGACCCACCTTCTCAGGATGAGCCCTATGAAATGCCCTGATGAGGCGAGTGGCTTTAATGTCCGACACCGGAACCCACATCCTCTCCTCAGGACCATAACCCTTCCAATGAACGAGGTACTGAAGAGAACCGCGGACCATGCGAGAGTCCACAATTCTGGAAACCTCAAACTCCAGATTGCCATCAACCAAAATCGGAGGAGGAGGCAAAGAGGAGGGTACCGTGGGCTGGACATATGGTTTTAAGAGAGATCTGTGAAATACATTATGTATCTTCCAAACCCGTGGAAGATCAAGACGGAAGGCAACAGGATTGATGACTGACAAGATTTTATAAGGCCCAATAAACTTGGGACCCAATTTCCAGGAGGGAACCTTCAACTTAATGTTTCTAGTAGACAACCACACCAGATCACCCACATTCAGGTCCGGACCAGGCACACGTCTCTTATCAGCCACACGCTTATACCTCTCACTCATCTTTTTAAGATTACCCTGAATCTTTTGCCAAATGGTAGACAAAGAGGAGGAAAATCTCTCCTCCTCAGGTAAACCAGAAAGAGCCCCTCCCGAGAATGTCCCAAACTGTGGATGGAACCCATATGCACCAAAGAATGGTGACTTATCAGAAGATTCCTGACGACGGTTGTTCAGAGCAAACTCAGCAAGAGGGAGAAATGAACACCAATCCTCCTGGTTCTCTGAAACAAAACAGCGCAAATATGTCTCCAGATTCTGATTGAGGCGCTCAGTCTGACCATTCGACTGCGGATGAAAAGCAGAAGAGAAGGACAGCCGAACCCCCAGGCGAGAACAGAAAGCCTTCCAGAACCTGGACACAAACTGCGTGCCTCTATCGGAAACAATATCAGAGGGAATGCCGTGCAATTTAACAATATGGTCGACAAAAGCTTGCGCCAACGTTTTAGCATTGGGTAAACCAGGGAAAGGTACGAAATGAGCCATCTTGCTAAAACGGTCCACCACCACCAGGATCACCGACTTCCCCGAGGAACGAGGAAGATCCGTGATAAAGTCCATGGACAGGTGTGTCCAAGGACGGGAAGGAATGGGTAACGGGAGAAGGGAACCTGAAGGCCGTGAACGAGGGACCTTAGCGCGAGCGCACGTCTCACAAGCAGCCACAAAACCCTCCACCGACTTACGAAGAGCCGGCCACCAAAATCTCCGAGCAATAAGATCCACCGTGGCTCTACTCCCGGGGTGACCAGCAAGAACCGTATCATGATGCTCCTTAAAGAGTTTGTGACGTAGCTCAGGAGGCACGAACAACTTCCCAGAAGGACAACGGGCAGGTGTCTCAGTCTGGGCAGCCTGGACCTCGGCCTCCAAATCGGAATATAGAGCAGAAACAACTACCCCCTCCGCCAAAATGGGACCCGGGTCCTCGGAGTTTCCTCCTCCCGGAAAACAGCGAGAGAGAGCATCAGCCTTCACATTTTTTATCCCAGGTCGGAATGTAACAACAAAATTGAATCTGGAGAAGAACAGAGACCATCTGGCCTGTCTCGGATTCATACGCCTGGCCGACTCCAAGTATGCCAGATTCTTATGGTCGGTAAAAACGGTGATAGGGTGCCTGGCCCCCTCCAACCAATGGCGCCATTCCTCGAAAGCCAACTTGATGGCCAACAACTCCCTATCGCCCACATCATAGTTTCTCTCTGCCGGGGAGAGTTTTTTAGAGAAAAAGGCACAGGGTCGCCACTTGGCAGGGGAAGGGCCCTGGGACAAAACCGCACCCACACCCACCTCGGAAGCATCCACCTCAACAATAAAAGGTAAGGAAACATCGGGATGCACCAAGACGGGAGCAGACGCAAAATTCTCTTTAATCTTAGAAAAGGCTGCAAGCGCCTCCTCCGACCAAGAGGAAAAATCCGCCCCCTTTTTTGTCATGTCAGTGAGGGGTTTGACAACAGAGGAATAATTCAAAATGAACTTTCTGTAATAGTTCGCAAAACCCAGAAAGCGCATCAATGCCTTCTGATTCTCAGGAAGCTCCCACTCAAGTACAGCACGGACCTTCTCGGGATCCATGCGAAAACCAGAAGCAGAGAGGAGAAAACCCAGAAATTGAATCTCCGATACCATAAAAAGACATTTCTCCAGCTTGGCGTACAATTTATTTTCCCGCAGAATCTGCAGAACCTGAAAAAGATGATCCTGATGGGTCTGAACATCAGGGGAAAAAATCAAAATATCATCAAGATACACCAATACAAATTTCCCCATTAAATGATAGAAAATACTATTAACAAAATGCTGAAAGACGGCCGGAGCATTCATCAGGCCGAAAGGCATAACGAGATTCTCGAAATGCCCGTCAGGGGTATTAAAGGCCGTTTTCCATTCATCCCCCTCTCTGACCCTGACCAGGTTGTACGCGCCTCTCAAATCCAATTTGGAAAACACCTTGGCCCCAACAATTTGATTGAAGAGGTCCGGGATCAGAGGAAGGGGATAGGGATCGCGAATTGTGATACGGTTCAGCTCCCTAAAATCTAGGCAAGGTCTCAGAGAGCCATCTTTCTTTTTAACAAAAAAAAAACCCGCGGCCACAGGTGACTTTGAGGGACGAATATGCCCCTTTTCGAGACTCTCGAAGATGTAAGTTCGCATAGCGATTCTTTCCGGTTGTGAGAGATTGTAGAGGCGTGCTTTTGGCAGCTTGGCGCTGGGAATGAGGTTAATGGGACAGTCAAACTCCCGGTGAGGAGGTAGCTCCTGAACACCGCTCTCGGAAAACACGTCAGAGAAATCAGAGAGAAATGATGGCACCGTTTTAGTAGACACCTCTGCAAAAGTCGCTGTGAGACAATTCTCTCTACAAAAGTCACTCCACTCATTTATTTGCCTTCCTTGCCAATCAATAGTGGGGTTATGTCTAGTGAGCCAGGGTAACCCCAAAACTAGAGGAGACGGCAATCCGTTAAGGACAAAACAAGATATATCCTCCACATGAGTGTCACCTACAGCTAGCCGGATATTGTGAACAATGCCTTTCAGAGATCTCTGTGAGAGCGGAGCAGAGTCAATAGCAAAAACAGGTATATCTTTATCTAATGTGCAAACCTGAAAACCATGCATGGCTACAAATTGAGTGTCAATAAGATTGACGGCCGCTCCACTATCGACAAAAATCTCACAAGAAATGACTTTGCTCTCTAGCGCCACCCTGGCAGACAGGAGAAAACGGGAACTGCAGGTCAGAGGAAAAGCATCAAATCCTACATCAACTTTGCCCAAAGTAGCAGATGAAGCAGAACTTGATGATTTACCTTTTGAGATTTTTCTCTTATTATCGCTCTTAGTACGGTTCAAGAATCTCCTAGATGGACAAACATTTGCCAAATGACCTATGCCCCCACAACAAAAACAGACCATACTCTGAGGACTAAATCCTCTTTTATCAGGGGCAAGTCGAGCTAGCTGCATGGGCTCCTCCTCAGAGGGGAGCGAGACAGGATGAGGCCCCTGCACACTGAATGAGTCCGCACCACTTCCCCTAGACTGACAATGGCTGGACAGAGAGGTCTCGTTTCTTTCTCTTAGACGCCTGTCAAGGCGTACCGCCAATGACATGGCAGACTCTAAGGACGTTGGTCTCTCATGGAAAGCAAACGCATCTTTTAATCTCTCCGAGAGACCATGACAGAACTGACTCCGGAGTGCAGCATCATTCCAACCCGAATCAGATGCCCATCTCCGAAATTCAGAACAATAAAGCTCCGCAGACCGTTTGTTCTGGCATAAAACACGTAGGTTAGATTCGGCCAGAGCAACACGATCCGGGTCATCATAAATCTGCCCCAGGGCCACAAAAAATCCCTCCACGGATCGAAGGGAGGGATCCCCTGATGGCAGCGAAAAAGCCCAAGTCTGAGCATTACCCCTGAGCAGGGAGATGACAATCCTCACCCTCTGCTCTTGATTACCAGAAGAGTGAGGACACAAGCAAAAATGGAGTTTGCATGCCTCTCTGAAACGAACAAAATTCTCACTGCCCCCGGAGAACGTCTCCGGAAGTGAGACCTTTGGCTCGCAACAGACTCCATGAGCCGGAGCAGGGCCCAATGCTTGAAGCTGAGTCATAGATTGACGGAGATCCGCTACTTCCAAAGAAAGACCCTGCATGCGGTCAACCAGGCCAGAAAGCGGATCCATGTCAAAAAAGGACGGTTTTGGTGGATTATAATGTCACGACTGTATGTGGGCAACAATAGTAATACACAGCACAGAGCCACTGACTGGACCCAGAACTAGGGAGGATAACGGGTGACCCCTGTCCGACCCTCAACGCTCTCCCTATTCTGCTAAAGCACATGCCCGGATCCAAATGGCGGAAAGAGGCATGCCCACGTGCCTAAGACTAATGACCACTGTAACCCCTACAATAGTGGAAGGGGCACGGCCACCAGTGCCCTACTCAGTATATGGAGGGAACCGTGGCCACCTCAGATCCAGTCAGAAAATAAACAGGAACACAACAATGTCTGCACACTTAGCTGGAGGTGTTGCAGCCGCAGAGAAGACGGATCCAAGGACAGGCTGGCAATATCCAGAGTGCTAGCTGCAGCAGAACACAGGTCCAGTGAACTGATAGCTACAAGTGAAGAAACTAAAGCCAGAGCTACAACTGAAGTGAGAACTATAATCCACATCCTATCATAGGAGGAGGGGTGATATAAAGAGAGGAAAATCAAACACATGAAGGACAGCTGTGGTGAAAGAAACCAAAAGTAAACAGAGTAGTGAGAACTCCTCCCAGCTCTAGTAGTGACATCATCACAGGGGTGGAGAAACAGAGCTGTGAGAACGTCCCAAAGCTCTGGTAGTGACAGATTACTGCTTTGCACACTCTTGGCATTCTCTTGATGAGCTTCAAGAGGTAGTCCCCTGAAATGGTCTTCCAACAGTCTTGAAGGAGTTCCCAGAGATGCTTAGCACTTGTTGGCCCTTTTGCCTTCACTCTGCGGTCCAGCTCACCCCAAACCATCTCGATTGGGTTCAGGTCCGGTGACTGTGGAGGCCAGGTCATCTGGTGCAGCACCCCATCACTCTCCTTCATGGTCAAATAGCCCTTACTTTCAAAGTTTTCCCAATTTTTCAGCTGACTGACTGACCTTAATTTCTTAAAGTAATGATGGCCACTCGTTTTTCTTTACTTAGCTGCTTTTTTCTTGCCATAATACAAATTCTAACAGTCTATTCAGTAGGACTATCAGCTGTGTATCCACCTGACTTCTCCTCAACGCAACTGATGGTCCCAACCCCATTTATAAGGCAAGAAATCCCACTTATTAAACCTGACAGGGCACACCTGTGAAGTGAAAACCATTTAGGGGACTACCTCTTGAAGCTCATCAAGAGAATGCCAAGAGTGTGCAAAGCAGTAATCAAAGCAAAAGGTGGCCACAACTGAGCAGACGGAGAAGGTTCCCATGGCAACAGGACGCCTTCTCAGGCATCCTGCTGTCCATGGTGCTGAACGGATCTGTGCTAAAGGTATAGATCTGTTCAGACAAAGTGTAAGTAAAATACAGTACAATACACTATATAGTGTACTGTACTGTATTATACAGACTTCAGACTCACTGGATCTTCAAGAACCAAGTGGGTCTGGGTCAAAAAAATGTAAAAAAAAAAGTGAAAAAAAGTGAAGTTAAAAAAAAAATTCACAGAATAAAAATTGAAAAAAATAAAATATGCTACACATATTAGGTATTGCCGCGTCCGTAACGACCTGATCTTTAAAACGGTCATGTTACTTTCCCCACATGGTGAACGCCATAAATAAAAAATAAAAAAACTATGAGAAAATTGAAATTTTGCCCACCTTACTTCCCAAAAAAGGTAATAAAAGTGATCAAAAAAGTTGCATGTACGCCAAAATAGTACCAATCAAACCATCATCTCATCCCTCAAAAATCATACCCTACTCAAGATAATCGCCCAAAAACTGAAAAAACTATGGCTCTTAGACTATGGAAACACTAAAACATGATTTTATTTTGTTTCAAAAATGAAATCATTGTGTAAAACTTACATAAATAAAAAAAAAGTATACATATTAGGTATCGCCGCGTCCGTATTGACCGGCTCTATAAAAATATCACATGAACTAACCCCTCAGGTGACCACCGTAAAAAAATAAATATAAAAACAGTGTAAAAAAATCAATTTTCTTTCATCTTACGTCACAAAAAGTGTAATAGCAAGTGATTAAAAAGTCATATGCACCCCAAAATAGTGCCAATCAACCCGTCATTTCATCCCACAAAAAATGAGACCCTACTTAAGATAATCTCCCAAAAAATGAAAAAACTATGGCTCTTAGATTATGGAGACACTAAAACATTTTTTTTTGTTTCAAAAATGAAATCATTGTGTAATTAAAAAAAAATTGTATACATATTAGGTATTGCCGCGTCCGTGACAACCTGCTCTATAAAATTACAACATGATGTAACCTGTCAGTTGAATGTTTTAAATAAAAATAAAAAAAAAGGTGCCAAAAAAGCTATTTCTTGTTACCTTTCCGCACAAAAAGTGTAATATAGAGCAAACAAAAATCATATGCACCCTAAACTAGTACAACAAAACTGCCACCCTATCCCGTAGTTTCCAAAATGGGGTCACTTTTTTGGAGTTTCTACTCTAGGGGTGCATCAGGGGCGCTTCAAATGGACATGGTGTCAAAAAAACCAGTCCAGCAAAATCTGCCTTCCAAAAACCATACGGCGCACCTTTTCCTCTACGCCCTACTGTGTGTCCGTACAGTAGTTTATGGCCACATATGGTGTGTTTCTGCAAACTACAGAATCGGGGCAATAAATATAGCATTTTGTTTGGCTATTAACCCTTGCTTTGTTACTGGAAAAAATGGATTAAAATGGAAAATTTGCCAAAAAATCTAAATTCTGAAATTTTATCACCATTTGCCATTAACTCTTGTGGAACACCTAAAGGGTCAATGACGTTTGTAAAATCAGTTTTGAATACCTTGAGGGGTGTAGTTTCTAGAATGGGGTCATTTTTGGGTGGTTTCTATTATGTGAGCCTCACAAAGTGACTTCAGACCTGAACTGGTCCCTAAAAAG